>NW_020954671.1:7240685-7270853 GCF_900497805.2 Vombatus ursinus | reverse complement strand
CCAACATGTACAAAAAATATTTATAGCAGCTCTTTTTGTGGTGGCAAAGAATTGGAAATTGAGAGGATGCCCATCAATTGGGGAATGGCTGAACAAGTTGTGGTATATGAATGTAATGGAATACTACAGTGCCATAAGAAATGGCTGACTTCAGAAAAACCTGGAAAGACTTGTATGATCTGATGTTGAGTGAAGTGAGCAGAATCAAGAGAACCTTGTACACAGTAACAGCCATGTTGTGCTGTGACTAATATTGATAGACTTAACCCTTCTTAGCAATACAAGGATCTAAGACATCTCCAAAGGCATCTTGATGGAAAATGCTATCCACATCCAAAGAAAGAACCATGAAGTTTGAATGCAGATCAAAGCATACTATTTGCTAATTTTTTCTTCTGTTGAGTTTTGTTTCCTCTTTCTGGTGGTTCCTCCAATTGGTTCTAATTCTTACTTACAACACCACTAATGTGAAAATATGTTTAATAGGAATGTATATGTATAGCCTATATCAGATTGTGCACTGTCTTGGGGAGGGTGCTGGGGAGGGAGGTGGAGAAAAATTTTTAACTCAAAAGCATATGGAAGTGATTGTTGATAAATCAAAATAAATTAATTTAAAAAAAAGGAAAGCAACTCAGTCCCTGAATTTTCCCATACATTTCAGCAGCCCAGATCACTGGTGCCTCCACCCAAGACAGCTGGCACACATCAACCATGCCTTCATTATTTAATTAGCTTACCTGCCATTCCTTAATCCCATCAAAATTTTCTCACAGTCTTTTTCTATAAAAGTACTAATCTTACCCCCATTAAATTGCAAAGATTCATTAGGAATCTCATCCACCTAACTGGTGTTATAATAAAAATCTCACTACTCTGACTGAAAGAAGGCTTGAGTGGTCAAATTTTTTCAAGGCAGACCTATACCCTTACATTTCAGGGTTCCCACCACCCCAAACTGCAACATTTTGGTGGCCTTGTTATGGGGAACCACTGATCCCCTCAAATCCTCCTCCAGTCAAGACTGGATGGTATGTAAGCCTTTTCTCTATATAACCCTTTCTCACTTTGCAGTTGGGGTCACTCTCCAAGCACCTAGGAAGGCTTGGAGGTGCTTTTTGGGCCTGTTGCTCTCAGGTTCCATTCAGGTCAGATGGTTTTGAGGCCATCTTGGACCTGATGGGGTTGGGATCTGGACCCCAGAAAGGAAAAACCCTGGACTTTCCCACATGGCCAAATCTCTGGTTCACTTGAGGCTATAATCCCATCAACTGACCTTTCATTGTGGCTATGCCCAATCTCCCAATTCTCTGTTACCCTTAACCTAGCCTAGCCCTCCATTATCTCATTTCTCTATGGCCCCCAGCCACTTCCCACACTTAATCTTAGCTAGGCTCTGTTCTCCCTGGCCACTTGGTGCAGGTCTCTGGCATTCTATTACCTCACAGTCCCCAGCAGACTGCCACTCCTAGATCTCTCCCACAGTCTTTCTGTATAGAAGGTCCATCTTGTCTCCATTAAAGTGCTCAGATTCTTAAAATCTAGCCACTGCTCAGATTCCTTAAGATAGGATGAATGTTCTAATAAACCTTGTCTTTGACTGAAAGAAGGCTTGGGTTGAATTCTTTTGGGCAAGATCCGTGTGTTGTGATTTTGGGGTCCTAGAACCCCCAAACTCCTAAATCTCAACAGACCCAGGCAGAACTTCCACTACATGGGAGATGCCCCATCTGGAAATGTATGCCCAATTCTCTCAATTCTTATGACACTAGGGAATTGGGAAAACTGCAGTGCCAGCAGCTGGCAGATGAGCGGTTAAGAAAAATTGAAGAGAAATAAAATAAAAGGCCGGGCTAGACGAGTCAAGAGTGATCAGCCACAGGACTGTTTGTTTCTAGTAAGGCTTAAACTTTTATACATAAAAGTGAAATGATGATTTACAATATCCAAAGAGCAGGAGCTAAACATACAAAGTTCTCACAGGATAAGACACCTGAGGAGCATTGCTTCAGGGTGAAGGTTAGTTGTCTAGTCCAAACCTTCCTTGTTTACTTGTGACTATGCCCTTTCCCACAAGACTCAGCAAATGTTTACTCAGCAGCAAAGCAAGTCCAGGGTACAGTCAAGGACAGATGATCCAGAGAAGGTCTTTGCCTTTATCCATACTGACCCCCAATAGTTAGAGATTTTCCAGGTAGATCCCGTCCCCAACACTGCAGGTGCCTTTTTGGTTTCCTAAGGCTTACTTCCCTCTACACCCAGGGACCCTCCTTCACAGAGGTACTCTCCATCCCCACACCAATGCCTACAGGATCCTCCTTCTCTCTCAGCCTCATAGCCACTGGTTACTCACAGCGGAACTCAGCAGTACATGTCTGATATTTGTCCCAGGTTAGAACTGGAAAAAGCTCAGTCTCCAAGACCTTGAAAAGGAAATCTTTGTGCCTGGCCTCAATACAATCTAGAGGACCAAGAAAATTGTTGTGCCTGGCCTCAATATGATCTACAGGACCAAGAAAATTTGCAAAAGTTCAAAAAACATTTCTTAAGATGCTTCTTCCTATAGTCCAGGCTCTGACCAGGCTAAGGCTACAGTAAAGAGTGAAGAGTTTTAGTTACAGCTAAAAACATCTTAGCAGATTCTACAGGTTTTAAGATTGATCATTAAGGAGTTTTTAAACATCTCCTTATGATTCCAGTCACTCCCTTTCCCCTACTCCCCTCTCTTGAGTCAAGGCGGTATCTCAGTGTAGGGACTGCAAACAGCCCCACATTTTCCTGTTAACCCCTCTCATTCCAGATGAGACTAAGAGAAGAGAGTGCTGGAGAAAGGTAGGGAATTTAGGTCACCTTCAAATTCACCCTCCCCCACCTAGGGAGAGGAAGGAGGGGGAGGGGCAGCAGCAACAGTGAAGGGGCTCCCCTGGCAATGGCAATAGCCCCTGGACACCCTGTAGTCCACCCAGAAAGCCTAGAAGTATCACCCAGGTACAGCACATCCTGCTTACGACAATGGCTATCACCATTCCCCACACATACTAGCAGTTGTGGATGAAAGTGAGATGGGTCAAAGCAGTATGAGGTAAGAAACCAGTCAGCCTCTGCTCTTGGGTAAGCCCATCCTTCTATCAATATTTTATATGATCTGGAAATGTAACTGATGTCATCTGAAGTTTATTGTTTGTGTTACAGCTAAAACAGTTCGACTATCACTTATGAAAATTGTGAAATTGTTGGTTATTGTTTTAATACTAAAACCTAAAGCTGATAATCAATTACTATGCATGTGGAAAGGAAAGGATGAGGTGAAAGCCTTATCTAGATTAATTTTGCCCATTCAAAGCAGTCCTCAGGGCTAATCAACAGGCACAGCCCACAGCAGCTCTAAGGGTAGATGGGGTGAATAGGAAGCCCCTTCTCTCGGGTCCCTGTTGATCCTCCTTTATTTTGTAAACTTCCCAAAAAGATTGTTTGGGTTATGGAGTTCTTAAACAATAAAATTGGCTTGCTGAGAATTTGCAAGTGTATAGAAATGATCTCTAACAATTGACTTTTATAGTAGTACAAATTTAAATTTGAGATGTAAATCCTGTTAAAGTTTTTCCCTAAGCTGTGAAACTTGCTGTTTGAGGTAAAAATTTATGGGACCATAACTGATTTTATTTTGAATGGTCTAATGGATTATAATAATCCATCCATAATCAATAGTCAATAATCCACCATCTGAGAGAAATGCCACAAGCTACTCAGAGAGAAGGTGTTACATACAGGTGGAGGTCTGCAACTGGAAAAGCTGAGAGGACAATTTTAGCCTCAGTTTAAGAAAGGATCCTCCTGACTCAGTTTCCCCATTGTGTTCCTTCGAAAAAGAATGTTCCCCACCTGACTATTCCTGAGTCTAGCTATGAGGTGGAATTCACGAATAGTGTACCTGCTTTTTCCTTTTATAGAAAATTTCAATAATCAGAGCAAATGGTCAGTAAAAGATATGAGCAGAAACATGTTCAGTTTGGTTTGAGGAAGAGAATTTCAGTGCAATCAATTTTCTTAGAAGGAGGTAACCTATTTGGCCTAATCATTACTTAAGTATAAGTATCCTCCCAAGTCTTTTGTTATAATTGGAGTAAAAGTTAGTCTCTGGCAAATTCATTAGGTTGTTACTTCCCAATAGCATCTGATTGCATCTGATCTGTTTGAATCAGAGTGGAAGCTTGGGGAGGTAATAAGATCAGACAACCCTGTATGTCAAATGTAAATTATTCTAATGGGGCTCTTGCTTTTTTCTTTGCTTTTCCCCATTTTGATATCACTTTTAAATCTCCCTATATTTAGGCCCTACATATTGATTGAACTTGCTTTTCAGACTTGCTTGTCAGATTTTTGTCTTCTAGACTACAGGCCATTCACCTACAGTTGGTAGCAAACAATGGATACCAGCCCATGACTCTCCATCATCTGCTGGATGTAGCCTGCGCTCAGTTCCATTCAAACTCCTCTCCAGGGCCCCCTCCAGGCAAAGACAGCTCTACAGTCCTTTCCAGCAGGAAGCAATTTCAATAGCTGAGACCTATGCCATTTACCCCAAAATATTTTGGATCCCATTTGTTTGAAGGGGGGGTGATGGGATCATGAGGACCTGAACTCCTGAAAGGAAAAATTATGCCTTTGAAAGCAACCCAGCCCCTGAATTTTCCCATACATTTCAGTAGCTCAGATCATTGGTACCTCCACCCAAGGCATCTGGCCCACCTCAGCTCTCCTTACTTAATTAGCTTACTTTCCATTCCTTAATCCCATCTAGACCCCTTCTCTGGTTACCTCCAGGCCATCCCAGGCTACTTGCCACTCCTTAATTCCATTCAAATTTTCTCACAGTCTTTTTCTATAAAAGTACCAATGTTATCCCCATTAAATTACACAGATTCTTAGAATCTGGCCCATTTGTATTGGCATCACAAATACTGCAGACTCAGTAGGAATCTTGTCCACCCAACTGTTTTCATAATAAATTCATTACTTGGATTGAAAGAAGACTTGAGTGGCAGAATTCTTCCGAGGCAGACTTGCCCTGTACCCTTGCATTTTAGTTTCCTAATACCCTCAAACCATGTCAGCACCAAGAAATCTCTACCTGACCCTCCTTTTCTTAATGTCCTCAGAATAAAGGGTTAGCAGGTGACTAGAGATTCAGCATATGCTGAATGGGGTAGTGATTTGGATGTTGGAGAACTTTAGCAAAAGTGAATACTCCAAAATATCCTCTACTCGTTAAATAATAGTACAAGCAAGAAATACTGAGTAGAGCAGCTGACACAGCACTGAGCCACATTCTATACCTGGCTCATATTGGCATCCACTAAGTATGCCTCCCAATTTGGCAAACTCTACTACTCCCATAAGCATCCTCACCTGCTCTGTTTTTACCTCGGTTCATTTCTTAGTAAATGCTAGTTAGAGGGGGTAAAAAGATAAAAATAGTTTTAGCAATCAGTTTTAGGAATTAATAGTACTAGACATAAAAAAGAGTACTAGATCTGGAATTAGAAGATCTGGGTTCAAATTTGAGCTGTGCAACTTACCTGTGTGACTTTAGATGAATTACTAAATCCATCTGGGCCTCAGTTACCTTATCTGTGATATGAGGTGCTTGGACTAGGTGGTCACTAAGATCTTTCCTAGTTCTAAATCTTATGATACAACTTTAATAAGTATTTCTCTAGATGGCAATTAGCTATGTGACCATCAGCAAGTCCCTGAGTGTCAGTTTCCTGATTTGTAAAATGGGGATAGCAACACTCTTACTACCTATATCACAAGTTATTATAAAGAAAACGCTTCTTTGTAAACCTTAAATTGAAATCTAAATATAGATTCTTATTATTAGTAACAGGGAGAAGGATAGATCTTAAAATAGCATATCAATCCTATTTGCCCAGGGCAGCAAAACATGTTATTCCCATCCTGGTCAGAAATATGTCTCCCCCTCAGAACTGGAAAAGTATCGATGGAATTGCACTTAAGCAAAAAGCTAAAGAAAACTTTAAAGAAAATCATTATCTGTGCAGAGGCACAATGGAGAGAGAGCTGGACTTCAAACCAGGAAGACCCAAGTTCAGCCTCTAACACACACTGACAGGATGACACTGGGCAAGTCACTTAATTCCTCAGCAAGCTTCTAAGACTATAAATTGAGGAGCAAATGCCAACCTGCACTGGTGAAGAGAATTTTATTACCTAGGTGTTATCTATATCAAATGACATCTAGGTCAACTCCCTATCCCTAATATGCTGATCTTCATAAATTTCTTCTCAATAGCTCAAAAATTCTAAGAGCAGACAGGAAAGAGATAACAATTTCATAGGAAATACATGGAAAAGTAAAAGTGAGTTTTATAGTATATAGAAACAATACTCCCATTTCAGAATCCTGCATGGGGTTTCAAACAATCACTGTATGTTTAACCTGGATGGTTCAGCCCCTGCTTTAACATAATTTATTTATACTATTTACCTTGGTCTTAAAAAATTATTTAGGTGAAGGTCAGGTCTATATTCTTATACACACAAATATAAACCAGGAGTGATTGAAACAGATCCCTTCCATAGCAACCTGGACCTCCCTTAGTGGTTTCCCTCATCTCTAAGAGATAAAAACACTTTCTTTTAAGGAGCTAGTCCTGACTGATTTTATCATAAGCCTCCTCCATGAGTTTGACTGATAAGCAATAAAGAAATGATAAAAAAAAGCAAAAAAAATGATTTTTGTTTCCAGAATTCTATCCCCTCTTGTCCCATTTCCTAGTAAAATGAAGGCCCATGTCATGAAATAACTTATAGAAAGGAGAAAGATCTCAATTTGCCTTTTCTTTTCTATTCTATCATTTCTGAAAATAGTTCTAAGAAAAAGTAATCCCACTGAGGATTGATTACCTTTATTCATGAAATAATGTATCAGGTGAGAACATGCCAGCACAAAGTACTTCTGATTAGTTATCCAATGTGCTCATTGTTGAAACCAAAAGACAGTTATTATAACAACAAATGACTTTTGCATAATTGTATGAAGATTGAGAAGATGTTGAAAAAATGCTTTCAGAGACTTCAGAAGAAATATATAATACAGAAAAACTTTGGGCTTTGGTAACAGGGCTTAAAGGGAGATGTGGGAAAAGTCTAAGCATCAGGGAGTTTTGACTGGGGAAGAAATTGTTTTTTCTCACTTTTAGTCTTTTCATGGTAACATGTCGTAGTAGAGGGAGAGTTATTCCTGAAACCAGGGAGCCAGAGAGATCTGGGTTTAATTTCTGCCTCTCTTACATGTACATTGGCCGTGTGGCAAGTCACTTAACCTCACAGTGCCCCAGACAACTTTCCAAAACTATATCTCTCAAAGAAGGTGCCAACTTTCATTGATAAATGACATTTTCTTGCCCGGGAAGACACTATACTAGGAAAATTCTAAATTCAGCCCCCATCCCTGGTCATGTACAATAAGTTATTCAAGGGCAATAAGCAGCATTGGTCTGATGAGGTGAAAATCTATAGGTCATGTTTTACCTTTTAATTAAAATTTCCTTTTTGCCTCCTGCCTGTTTGTTTTTTAGGTCCAGTATCACTTAATATAGATCCTAAGACCAAACTTCTATTATGAATTTTTTATTAACAAATAATGATTTTTTAAATGAGTTAAGTTATTCCAGGAACCTCCAGAATAATTTAGAAAAGTAATCAAAGAATTAAGTTTAAATATTAAAAAAAAAGCTGAGTTAAGTTCTCAATTGTCTTTATGAGAAAGCATTAGCATCAGCTTATTTCAATAATTGCTCCTCTTTACATATTCTCTTCACAATGAAAAAAAGAAAAACAACCTCTCAATTAATATAATTTTAGTAGGACTCTCTGCTTCATTGTGTTCATGTTAAGGGAAGCATTTTCAAAGGCTTTCTCCAAGAACTATAAAACTGTCTGTAAAAGTAGCCCTCAGTGAGAGATCTGGCATGTTAAGCACTGGTTTTGCTGTGGGAAAAGAACACTGTA
Organism: Vombatus ursinus; assembly: GCF_900497805.2. Classification (NCBI taxonomy): domain Eukaryota; kingdom Metazoa; phylum Chordata; class Mammalia; order Diprotodontia; family Vombatidae; genus Vombatus; species Vombatus ursinus. The sequence goes on along the minus strand of NW_020954671.1, from coordinate 7,262,816 downwards.
TCTAAGAATCTTGAAGAGGCAGAAACAGCTGAAATTAAGTGCCCTATATTTCTCTTCCTTGCTCTGGATTTGATCCATCTGGATAGAGAGAGTAATCCTTAACCCAGAGGAACTCATATTTAGAAATTGGTAAAATAAACTTGAAAATCACAATGGATTATAAACAACCCAAGTTATTTTCCCAAAGCCAATGCCTTGGCACTTCCTAAGCCATTTGTCTGCAAGTAAACCAGGCAGAGTGGGATGCAAGTGGCCCCATAGATATTTTAGGTTCTTGTCTTCACAACCCCTACCCTTTAGAGTCTTGGAGTGGCTCTTATTTGGTTGTTAGTGAGAACTATTCTCCCTATGTTCCAAAGGAGGACAAAGTCACAAGGACTTTTCTTGTTCACACAGGAACTGGAGACAGTAGATGTTTGTACCATCCCCGTTCTTGGCAGGGAAGCCTGAATTTTCTAGTAAAGATTTTAAAATTGTATTCATACTTTCATTCTCCCAGCTCTACAAAGCTTCTCTTCCTTCAGGTTCAGTCTCAGCTGCAGTCATTGGCTGAGAATACTGTTGCATTCTTTTAGAATGAGCAAGGCAACCCAAGACTGGCATTATCTTCCAATCTTCCCAATTCAGAATTTGTACTCTAAAGCCTACAACTTTCTAAGAAAGAGGTGAGAAAATAAGATCATCATAACAATAACTTTTCTTGCTATGAAACTGGGTCCCTTCCATGAGAGACTTCACCCTAACTTGTGGTGACTATCCAATCATAGCCCAAATTTTCATTTCTATAAATTATGCCATAACCAGGTAATGGCCATTGGCCACTGCTCTGTAATTAAAGGTTCCTCAGTTTTTTAAACTCTAATCTCCTATATTAATCCATGCAAAGAGTAGGTAGGGGAATGATAGATGCAGTTTATGCCCTGGGAAAAGTCTATGCTTAGCAATTTTCCTGACTTTTACATATGTGAGTGAGCAATCAAAAGAGTAAAACTTGTCTACCCTTTACAAGGTTAAAAAAAATAGCCCACTCAAAACAGAAAGGAGTTCACTTTTTAGAAAGTTACCAATGACTTCTAAATGGGATACACCCTTCCCTTTACATGATGCCTCCTCTTTTAAGTATTCTTTTGTTCTTTGTCATTTGTTTTGTTAACACCAATACATCCCAGTCTTCTATCTTCAACACTCCATTCCTCATTACCATGACTTATCCCAAATCCCTTGAGTTTACTTTTATTATTGCACTCTACTACTTCATTTTTTTCTGTTTTACTTTAAAAAAGAATGTTTTATTGATGTTCTTTCCCCTAACCCTCTCCAAGTCTTTACATTAGCCATGTCTGAAAATGTGTGCCTCATTTTGCAACTCTAATCCACTTTCTGTCTACCAAAAGGTGGGAGATATGGTTCCCCATCAGTCTTCTGAAAACCTTGTTGGCCACTGCATTGATCAGAGTTCTGAAGTCTTTCAGTGTTTTGTAGAACTTTTAGTGTGTTCTTTCGATCTTCTTTTCTTTTGATTTGATCCCATAAATTTTCCTTGCTCATTCATTTTTGCATTTGAAATGTCATTTTCTTTTTAGAAAATCAGGTATTTTGGAGAATTCTTTGGGTTTAACTTCTTAGCTTCTTGTTAGATTTGTTGATTTCTTTGGGTATGAGTTGTCTTTGGTTCTGTAACAGCCCTCTCAGGGACATATTCTGCTTTTCTCATGAGGATTCTAGAAACTAGTTTGGCTCATCTTCTTGCCCAATGAAATATCCAGGGTTTTTTTTCCCCACACATTGTCTTTTTAAAATACTTAAACTTAATTCTTTGATTACTCTTTTATTATTTTTTTCAGGGGAGTTTACATACCATTTTGTAAAACATTTATATTCCTGAAGGGATTTTGACTTCATTGATTTGTTGTGAAGTACTTCCTCAGAAAGTACTCTTTAATTTATTTTTATTATTCCTCCTTAGTTAGTTTTTATCTATCAATTACTCACATGGTTTTTCTGTAATATCCTACTGTGATAGCATTCTTACTGCCTACCATTTCTTTTTTTGCATCTATTTATTGTGTCTTTCCCCTAGTCTTTGCTTTCTGCTCTCAACTCTCTCAGAAAGATAGGGTTGTACAATACCAGTGACACTCACTGGATCAGTTTGGCCATTTGAGAAAGCTGCCAAGAGATCCCTCAAGTTGAGATTTTTCTTCAACTTTCCCAATCTTCACTCTTCTCTGTGTCTGACTTTTTTCATTCCCTAAACTGACTCATGGGAGGCTAGTTATAGAAATATTAAAGAGAATCTCTGGGGACACTAATGGAGTATACTGAGAAGCTTTTGTAATTTGGTCGGTTTTCCTTATCTCCAGCCCCAAGGCTGGTATCAAAACTGGTCTTTCCTTCCCACCCCTCCCCGCCCCACCCAAATTCCATGCATGGATAAGATTAACTCACATAACTATTTCTAAAACTGCAATTGGCAGGAGGTTTTCTGGGCAGGAGAATTTCCATGAGAGATGTACAGGTGATTTGGTATTTAGAGAGCTTTTCTGTAAAAAGCATTTATTGTAAGTTCTTTATTTTTTTTCTTCCTGTAACTGTTTATTTTGCTGCCTTTGGGAGACATTTCTAATTAATTTGGTGTCATGAGAGGGGAATGATATCCTAGATTATTTCTTTTTCTCTCCATCTTCCCAGGATTCCCAGTTTTTCCATTTTAGGAAAACCTGTAATTGAAGTGTTTCACAAAATCATCCCACTTAGCATATGGAGATGCTGCCCACAGTCATTGGAATGTTCATATTACAAGAGTAAGGAATTGGCAAGAGGCAGCAGGATGGAGAAAGAGATCTAATTCACTTTCCAGAATAGGATTTGGAAACATTTAACATTTTTTAATACTTTAAGATAATTTCACATTTTAATTTTAACAGAGAAAAAAGTTTGCAGGCTGCACATAAATAAAAATTTGACTTTGGTTTTTCTTTTTCTCTCCAAGAAATATATTTCATTTCTTGCTATAGTCTAAGATTAATAATACGAAACATTAATTTAACAAATGAAACACCTTCCAAAAAATGTAGCTTCCCTGCTGTGTAATGGAGATGAATATCTTGATAAGGAATGAAGAAAACCTTAGAAGTATTGTTCTATTAATTACCCATTAAAATCATTTTGACATTCAAAACTGTCTGGTATTTGAGAGATTAGAAATATGTCATTCTAGAGAAACTAGATATTACATTTAAAGCCAGTCTTTCTTTTATTATTCAAGGCATTATTTCTCAAACAAGTTCCCCCCACACACACACACACTTTCATCATAGAGGAAATGAGAGACTGGGTATATTCCTCTCTTACTTTACTTAGCACTTCCTTTCAATTTTTTTTTAATGTATTGTCTTCCCCCATTAGAATGTAACCTCTCTGAAAGCAAGGATTGTCCTTCTTTCTACTTCCATTTGTGGGGTACACAGTATGTTCAGGGAAGACTAGTACCTTTGGTGTTAAGGCTAATAAGCCCTTTTCATGACTGCTTTCCAAATTTTGTGTCCATCTGATTCACTCAACTCTCACCTCTGGCTCCAAGAAGCATGCTCAGTGGCCACACTGCAGGAAACATACTTGGCAGATGGGCTACACCAGCTTGAGGGTAACCAAGGGGTATCAAACCCTTCTCTTTGTTGGAGGGAAGTTCTACTCCAAGCAGATGAAGACTTCTCCCAGTGGAATAGACAGATGAGAGTAATTTGTTCCAATAGCCATGCAGGTGACTGAAGCACTTAGAGTTTATTTAGACATCAAAAATGGTAAGGTCATCCACTGCATCCCAAGATATCACCAGTCATCTTGACGTTGTCTTGCCACTGGACTTTAATGATTCTGCAAGAGAGAATGAGGCCAAAGACTTTACACAACTTTATGTCATTTAAATCCAATTTATGCACAAATAGGAAAACATCACTCATACCATTTTTGTCATTTTTTATGTACTCAAAGTCCTGTGGCAATAAGCAAGTGAAGAAGCAGTGGGTGTAGATACACTAGGAGTTATAGTCACAACCCTGCACATAGGAGGTCCAGGCCACAGGGTCATCTTATCACTGGACTGAAGCAGCAATGGGATTCAGCAACCCCCTGGGTGTCTGAGCAGCCTTTGTAAGGACCACACTGTTCATCGCCTGGAGTGAGGAAGGCACTAGAACAATGCCCTAAAAATTGTCAGGGTTGGGTAACAACCCTGGTCTGCTTGCCTAAGAAAGTGGGGATCCCTCCCTGTGGTCAAAGCACAAAAAATGTAAAAAAAAAAAAAAAAGTTTGAAAGATTATTCTGCTCATCATCAGTACATTGAATGTACACACACTTATGGACAATACAAAATCTAGTAGACCTGAAAGATAAACAGCTCTTGTTGCAAGAGGACTCAGCAGGTATTGCATTCAAATAGTAGCTCTGAGTGAAACAAGGCTGGCAAATGAAGGAGGACTACCCTGATATACTAGAACCACAGGGTAAAATTGAAATTTAAAGAATCCACTGATCACCTACTAAAAGAGATTCCAAAATGAAAACTCCCAGAAATATTGTAACCAGACCTCTCAAATTAAAGAGAAAATATTGCAAGCAGAAAAAAGAAATCCAATATCGTAGAGCCACAGTCAAGACAACACAAGATTTAGTAGTTTCTACATTGAAGGACCCAAGGGCTTAGTATATGATATTCCTAGCAAAAGAGCTAGGATTATAACCAAGAAGCACATACCCAACAAAACTGGGTATGATATTTCAGAATAAAAAGTGGGACATTCAATGAAATAGAATTTACAGCATTCTTGATGAAAAAATCAGAGCTAAATAGAAGATTTTATTTTCAAATACAAGACTCAAGAGAAGCATTAAAAAGGTAAACAGGAAAAAGAAATCATAAGGGATTCAATAAGGTTAAACTGTTTACATTTCTACATGAGAAAATGATGCTTGTAACTCCTAAAAACTTTCTCATTATTAGGGCAGTTAGAAGGAGTATATGTAGTTAGAGGGCATGGGTATGAGTTGAATATGATAGGATGATGATCTAAAGAACAAAATAAAATTAAGGGGCAAAAAAGAAGAATGCACTGGGAGAACAGGAGAAAGAGAAGTACAATTAGGTAAACTAATTGACATAAAAGAAGTCTGAAAGACATTTTACAGTGAAGGGGAAGAGGGGGAAGGGTTGGGGGAGAGCTTGTGAACCTTACTGTCATCACATACACACCATAATAGGTGTAGAAATCTATCTTATCACATAGGAAAGTAGGAGGGGAAGAGGCTGAGAGAAGGGAGTGGGGTGCTGATAAAAGGGAGTGCAGGTTGACAGAGGTAAAAGTCAGAAAAGCAAAACACTTTTGAGAATGGACCAAGTGAAAGGAGACAGAGACTAGGATAAATAGGGGAAAAATAGGATGGAGGGAAATACATAGTAATCATTACTGTGAAAAAAAAATGTTACAGCAAGTTTCTCTGATAAAGACATCATTTCTCAAATATATAGAAAACTGAGTCAAATTAATAGAAATAAGAACTATTCCTCAATTGATAAAGGATCAAAGGATATTAACAGGGAGTTTTCAGACAAAGTAATCAAAGCTATCAATAGATATAGGAAAAAAATGCTCTAAATAACTATTGATTAGAGAAATGCAAATTAAAACAACTCTGAGCTACCACCACATGCCTATCAGATTGACTAATAATGCAGAAAAGGAAAATGATAAATGTTGGAGGGGATGTAGGAAAATTAAAACACTAATGCATGTTAATGAAGTTGTAAGCTGATTCAACCATTCTGGAGAGCAATTTGGAACTATGCCCAAAGGGCTATAAAACCATGCATACCCTTTGATCCATCAATACCACTACTAGGTTGGTATCTCAAAGAGAAAAAAATGTACAAAAATATTTATAGTAGTTCTTTTAGTGGTGGCAAGGAATTGGAAATTGAGAGGAATGGCTGAACAAGTTTGTTGTATATGATTGTGATGGAATACTATTGTGCTATAAGAAATGACAAACAGGATGCTCTCAGAAAAACCAAGAAAGACCTATATGAACTGAGGCAAAGTGAAATGAGCAGAACCAAGAGAACATTGTACACAGTAACAGTAATATTATATGATGATCTACTGTGAATAACTTAGTTATTCTCGGTAATACAATGATCCAAGAAAAGTCCAAAGTATTTAAGATGAAAGGTGATGGCCATCTCTAGAGAAAGAACTGGTGTAGCCTGAATACAGATTGAAGATACTTTTTCTTTACTTTACTTTTTGGGGGTTTTGTTTTTTGTCTGTGTTATATTTCACAGCATATGGACATGTGTTCTGCACAACTGCGCATGTATAACCTATGTCAAATTGCTTGCCTTCTCAATGGGGGGGATGGAAAGGAAGAAGGGATAGAATTTGGAACTCAATTTTTAAAAAAATAATGTTAAGGTTGTTTTTTTTTAATAATAGGTCGCATCTATCTAAAACCATCAGCAAGCATTATATGTAACAGGAATAAGCTGGAAGCATTTCCAGTAAGACTAGGGGTGAAACAAGGATGTCCATTATCACCACTGTTATTCAATATTGTACTAGAAATGTTAGCTTTAATAACAAAAGAAAAAAGAAATTGAAGGAATTAGAATAAGCAAAGAAGAAGCAAAGCTATCACTCTTTACAGATGATATGATGGCATATGTAGAGAATCCTAGAGAATCAAGTAAAAAATTACTTGAAATAATAAACAAATTTAGCAGAGTTGTAGGACATAAAAGAAATACACATAAATCATTGGCATTTCTATGTATTACTAACAAAGCCCAATAGCAAGAGATAGAAAGAGAAATTCCATTTAAAGTTGTGCTAGACATTATAAAATATTTGAGAGTCCACCTGCCAAAACAAGCCCAGGAACCATGTAAACACAATTACAAAAGATTTTTCACACAGATAAAGTCAGATCTAAATAATTGGAAAATATCAGTTGCTCATGAGTAGGCCGAGCAAATATAATAAAATGACGATTCTACCTAAATTAATTTACTTATTCAGTGCCATACCAATCAAACTACTAAAATTATTTTATATAGCTAGAAAAAATAATAACAAAATTCATCCAGAAGAACAAAAGGTCCAGAATATCAAGGAAATTATTGAAAAGAAATACAAAGGAAGGTAGCCTAGTTGTATCATATCTTAAATTGTATTATAAAGCAGCAATCATCAATACTACTTGGTACTGGCTAAGAAATAGAATGATAAAATAGTGGAATAGGTTACATACACAAGACACAATAGTCAATGACTATAGTAATCTAATGTTTGATAAATCCAAAGACTCCAGCTTCTGGGATTAAAAACTCACTATTTAACAAAAATTGCTGGGAAAACTGGAAAACAGCATGGCAGAAACTAGGCATAGACCAACATCTTACACCCCATACAAAGATAAAGTCAAAATTGGTACATGATTTAGATATAAAGACTGAAACTATAACCAAACTAGGGGAGCAAGGAATAGTTTAACTGCCAGATCTGTGCAGAACAGAAGAGTTTATGACCAAACAAGAGATAGAGAACATTATCAAATGCATAATGGATCGTTTTGATTACATTAAATTGAAAAGTTTTTGCACAAACAAAGCCAATACATCCAAGATTAGAAGGGAAACAAAGCTGGGAAAAGAATTTTTATAACAGATATCTCTGATAAAGACCTCATTTCTAAAATATATAGAGAACTGAGTTGAATTTATAAGAATACAAGTCATTCCCCAATTGACAATGGTCAAAGGATATGAACAGGCAATTTTCAGATGAAGAAATTAAAGCTATCTATAGTTATATGAAATAATGCTCTAAATCACTATTGATTAGGGAAATGCAAATCAAAATGATTCTGAGGTACCACATCACATGACAAAACAGGAAAATGATAAATGTTTGAGATGTGGGAAAATTGTAACATTAATGCATTGCTGGTGGATTGTGAACTGATCCAACCATTCTGAAGAACATTTTGGAACTATGCCCAAAAGACTATAAAACTGTGCATAACCTTTGACCCAGCAATACCACTTCTAGGTCTGTATCCCAAAGAGATCATAAAAATGGGAAAAGGACCCACATGTACAAAAATATTTATAGCTGCTCTTTTTGTGGTGGCCAAGAATTGGAAATTGAGGGGATGCCCAACAATTGGGGAATGGCTGAACAAGTTGTGGTGTATGAATGTAATGGAATACTATTGTGCTATAAGAAATGATGAGCAGGCAGACTTCAAAAAAACCTGGAAAGACTTGTGTGGACTGATGCTGAGTGAAGTGAGCAAAACCAGGAGAACATTGTACATAGTAACAGCATCATTGTGCAATTACTAACTTTCATAGACTTGGTTCTTCTCAGCAATGCAAAGATCTAAGACAACTCCAAAACACTCATGATAATATAGTTTGAGATATGACATTGCTAGGCCACCTTCCTTCAAGTTTTTTTTTCATTAATTCCCTTGATATTGTGGACCTTTTGTTCTTCCTGATGAATTTTGTTGTTGTTGTTTTTTCTAGCTCCATCAAATTATTTTTTGGTATTTTGATTGGTATGGCACTTAATAAGTAAATTAGGTTAGGCAAAATTGTTGTTTTTATTATATTTGCTCAGCCTACCCTTGAGCAATTGATATTTTCCCAATTGTTTAGATCCAACTTGTTTAAAAAGTGTTTTATAATTGTGTTCATATAGTTCCTGGGTTTGTTTTGGCAGGTAGACTCTCAAGTGTTTTATATTTTTTATACTTATTTTAAATGGAATTTCTCTTTCTATCTCTTGCTGCTGGGATTTGCTGGCCTTATAAAGAAATGCTGATGATTTATGTGGAGTTATCTTATATCCTGCAACTTTGCTAAAATTGTTAATTATTTCAAGAAGTTTTTTTTAGTTGATTCTCTAAATACAGCATCATATCAATGCCAGAGTGAAAGTTTTATTTCTTTATTATTTATTCTATTCCTTTGATTTCTTTTTCTTTTATTGCTATAGCAAAAATTTCTAGCCCTGTATGGAATTATACTAATGGGCATCCTTTGCTTTACCCCGATTGCATTGGGAAGGCTTCTAGCTTCTCCCTATTATATAATTTGACCTACCACCTCCTTTAAAAAAAATTACTCAGCACCTCCCTGGAAACCTTTAAATAATGCATTGTAAATTTAATAATTTATTGTAAATTTTTTGAGGCTTTTCTTGCACTGAAATTTTGATGACACAATATTGTGCTGTGTAACCATATAGTAGTATATTGTAAACAACTCATTACATGCGTGTATTCCTGCAGCTCCATGCTGGACCTCCTGACTGCAACATGCTCTCCTGCCAACACTTGCTTGTTAAGACCTGTAAGTGTACTTGACCAATGATCAGTTGTAACTTGCATTTTGTGTGTTTATTTGAAAAATAATGTAATCACTATGGCTTTAACTCTGTTACACAACAGATAAAACATGTACAAATGTTTTTTTTCAAAAATTTTCTTATCTTCTCTTCTTTCCTTGTGCTTTCACCACCCTCTTAATTTTATTCAATGCCCCCCAATTGCAACCAAGGCTACAACCTCCCTCGCCCCCATCATTCCAGTCCCCCAAGGGTGGCATTGTCCACTTTGGGAACCTCTACACAAATAATGGCTGTTGATGGTTTTAGACAGTTACTACTTATCATTTTAAGAAAAGTTCCATTTATTCCTTCATTCTCTAGTGGTTTTTGATAGGAGTAAGTGCTGCATTTCATCAAAAGCTTTTTCTGCAAGTTCAATTATGCTGAACCATCCCTGCATTCTTGGTATAAATCCCACCTGGTCATAGTATATGATTCTGTTGATATATTGCAGTAATCTCCTTGCTATTATTTTATATAATTTTTTTACTTCAATATTTATTAGGAGAATTGGCCTGTAGTTTTCTTTCTCTGTTTTATCTCTTCCTGGTTTAGGTATCAGCAACATATTTTTTTGTCATAAAATGAGTTTGGTAGGATGCCTTCTTTGCCTATTTTTCCAAGTAGTTTACATAGTATTGGAATTAATTGTTCTTTAAATGTTTGATAGAATTCACCTGTGAACCCATCTGTTCCTGGGTATTTTTTCTTAGAGAGATCATTGATAACTTGTTCAATTTATTTTTATAAAATGGGATTACTTGAGTATTCTAGTTCCTCTTCTGTTAATTGGGGAAATTTATGTTCTTGTAAATATTCATCACTTTTACTTAGAAAGTCAAATTTATTGGCATGTAATTGAGCAAAATAGTTCAAAAAATTACTTTAACTTCCTTTTCATTGGTAGTGAATTCACCCTTTTCACCTTTGATAATGTTGATATGTTTTTTTTTCTTTTTAAATCAAATTAACCAATGGTTTCTCTTATTGTTTTTTTTTTCCTTTCATAAAACCAGCTCCTGGTTTTGTTTATTAGTTCAATAGTTTTCATACTTTTAATTTTATTAATCTCAGTTTTGGTTTTCAAGATTTTCAATTTGGTATTTAATTTGGGATTTTTAATTTGTTCTTCTTCTAGTTTTTTTTTTAGTTCCATGCCCAATTTATTGATCTGTCCTTTCTCTATTTTATTGAAGTAAAAGTTTAGAATAGATATTTTCACATGAGTACTGCTTTGACTGCATCCCATAAATTTTGGTATGTTGTCTCATTATTGTCATTCTCTTTAATGAAATTATTGGTTGTTTCTATGATTTGTTACTTCACCCACTCATTCTTTAGGATTAGATTATTTTGTTTCCAATTAATTTCTTATATATCTTTCCACATCTCTTTATTAAATATATTTTTGTTGCATTATGATCTGAAGATGAAGCATTTAATATTTCTGCCTTTCTACATTTGATTGCAAGGTTTTTATGCCCTAATACATAGTCAATTTTTGTATAAGTGCCATGTACTGTTTCTATCAACATTCAATTTCTCCCAGACGTTTATGATATCTAACTTTTCCAAAATTCTATTCAGCAACTTTCTTGTTTATTTTGTTCAAATTATCTAATTCTGAGAGATGAAGGTTGAAGTACCTATCTTATTTTATTATTTACTTATTTATTTTATTACTGTCTATTTCCTCTTCTAATTCATTTAACTTCTCCTTTAAGAATTTGGATTTTATCCCACTTGGTGCATACATGTTTGGTACTGATATTATTTCGTTGTCTATGATATCTTTTAACAAGATGTAGTTTCCTTCCTTATCTCTTTTTATTAGATCTATTGTTGCTTTATCTGAAATCATGATTGCACTTCAGCTGGCATATTAATATATTCTGCTGCAGTCTTTTATCTTTATTCTGTGTATGTGTCTCTACTTCACTTGTGTTTCTTATTTTTTTTAATTTTGTTTTTATTTTGTTTTTTTTTTAGGCAATTGGGGTTAAGTGACTTGCCCAGGGTCACACAGCTAGTAAGTGTCAAGTGTTTGGTCTGAGGCCAAATTTGAACTCAGTTCCTCCTGACTTCAGGTCCTGTGCTCTATCCACTGTACCACCTAGCTGCCCCATTCACTTGTGTTTCTTGAAAACAACATACTGCAGGATCCTGGTTTTAAATCCACTCAGCTATTCACTTCTGTTTTATGTGAGTTCATCCCATTCACATTCACAGTTATGATTACTGTGTATTTCCCTCTATCCTATTTTTCTTCCTGTTTATCCTTCTCTCTCTCCTTTCGCCCTTTCCCTCCTTACCAGTATTTTGCTTCTGACCACCACCTCCCCCAGTCTGCCTTCATTTCTGTCAGTCCTCCTGGCTTTTCTTAACCCCTTCATCTCCTATTTTTTAAAAAGTAACATAGATTTCTACACCCAACTGATTACGTATGCTATTCCCTCTTTGAGCCAATCTTCATTAGAATAAGATTTAAGTGATGTCCCCCCACCCTGCCTTCCATGTCTTCTCCACTATAATAAGTCTTTTGTCCCTCTTCATGTGAGATAATTTACCCCATTCTACCCCTCCCTTTTTTCTGCTCTAAATATAATACCCTTTCTCACCCCTTAATTTTTGTTTTTTGGATATCATCCCACCAAAGTCACCTTATACCTGAGCCCTCTATCTATGTATACTCCATCTAACTGCCCTAATGATGATATAGTTCTTAAGAATTACAAATGTTATCTTCCTTTATAAGGATATAAACAGTTTAGCTTTATTGAATCTCTTATGTTTTATCTTTCCTTTTTTGCTTTTTTGCTTCTCTTGGGTCTTGTATTTGAAAACCAAAATTTTTGATCAGCTCTGATCTTTTCTTCAGGAATTTTTAAAAGTTCTCTATTTCATTGAATGTCCTTCCCCTCCCCAAAGGATTATGCTTCACTTTATTGGGTAAATGATTCTTGGTTCTAATCATAGCTCCTTTGCCTTCCAGAATATCATATTCCATGCCCTCTGATCCTTTGATGTAGAAGCTACTGAATCCCATGTAATCCTGACTTTGGGATGCAATATTTGAATTGTTTCTTCCTAGCTGTTAGCAATATTTTCTCCTTGACAGGGAGTCCTGAAATTTGGCTATAATGTTCCTAGGAGTTTTCATTTTGAGATCTTTTTCAAGATGTGATTGGTGGTTCTAGGATACCAGAGCAGTTTTCTTTGAAATTTCTTGAAGTATGATGTCCAGGTCTTTTTTTTTAAATCATGGTTTTTAGTCTAATAATTCTTAAATGATCTCTTCTGGATCTATTTTTCAGGTCAATTGTTTTTCTAATGAGGTATTTCAATTTTTCTTTTCTTTTATTCTTTTAATTTTATTTGATTAATTTTAGATGTCTCTTGGAGTCACTAGCTTCTACTTGTCCAATTCTAATTTTTAAGATGTTACTTTTTTCAGTTAGCTTTTTAAACCTCCTTTTCCATTTAGCCAATTCTACTTTTTAAGGCACTGTTTTCTTTGGCAAATTTTCATTCATCTTTTTTTCCTTTTTTGTGCTTCCTTTTGACTCTTTGTTTTTACTCTTCCTGTTGACTCTTTTTTCATGATTCTCTTACATCACTCCCATTTCTTTACCCAATTTTTCTTCTACTGCTCTTATTTTATTTTTAAGATTCTTTTTGAACTCTTCCAGAAGGTCTTTTTGGGCCTTCCATTTTACTTTGAGACTTTTCATGTAGACCTTGTGACATCATTGTCCTTTTCTGAGTTTGTGTTTTAATCTTCCCTAATACCATAAAAATTTTCTATTTTCAGGTGTTTCTTTTCTCATTTTTTCCAGTCTACTTCATTACTTTTAAAATTGAGCTCTATTCCTGGAGTGGAGGGGGGCAGTTGTCCCAAGCTGCTTGTGCTAGGGGCTAAAAGCCCTGGATACTTTCGTGTTGTTGCACAGATGTTATAAGGGGCCCAGTGAATAGCCCAGTGAATAGCCTGTTGCTGTGCTGAGGCCTTTGGTTGGCCTAGTGTTGCATGAGGGCCACCAGGGATTGGCCTTGGTGCTAGGCAGGGGCTGGGGAAGAACTGTCTACTCACTTGGTACTGGGCCAGCACTTCAGTGGACCTGGTGCTGCACTGAAGCCATGGTAGGGGGGTGGCTATCTGCTTGCTTGGTGCTACACCAAGGCACTTGGAAGGGCCTGGCACTGACCTGGTTCTGCACTGAGGCCATGGTCGAGGCTGGCCACTCACCTAATGCTGTACTGGAATTCACAGGAGGCCTACCATTGTTCCAGGCCTTGTGGGAGACTGGCTGATCACCTGGTACTATGGCAGGGCCTGCAGGGGCCCTGATGCTACACTGGGACCATGGGACAGGGGGATTTGGGAAGGAGAAGGGTAGACTGTCAGATTGCCTCCTGCTGTGGGGCCTTAGTCACTGACCTGAACTGGGGTTAAGTACCTCCTGATGGTTTGCTGGGGCATAACCTGCTACAGGCTTTTCCTGAGGTGCCTGCCCTGGACTATACTCCCTTTTTGTCCATGTGAGACAGCTTTCCTGCCAACCTGCTAAATTGTCTTGGCCTGGATATGTCTTTCACCCCATCTTTTTCTTAGTTCTGATGGTCCAGAGTTCATTTTCAGGTCCTATTTTATAGCTGTTTTTAAGTATATTGGGAGAGTTCAGGTGATTTCCATTCTTACTATATGAGCTTGGCACCCAGAACCCTACATTCATGAATAACAATCTGTTTATCCATTCCCAAATGATGAACACATCATTTATTTCCAATTCTTTGCAATCACAAAAAGTTCTGCAATGAATATTTTGTTTTATATGGGACTTTTCTTTCTATCAGTGACTTCCTTGGAGTATATTCCTAGCTGTAAGATCATTGGGTGAAAGGGTATGAATATTTTCATCACTTCAAAAAATCAACAAAAATCATTTTCCAGAATGATTTATACCTCCTTAAACAGTGTATTATTAAGTCTCTCTTTCCACTAGTCATTCATTTTAAATGAAAGTAGGAATGGATTTGATTGGGGGAAAATATGATCAACAAATTTGTGCTTTACTAAAGCACATTATGCAAAATAAATTAATTAAACATCTACAAAAATAACACTAGCCAGATACTGAAATTTCAATACAAAATATAAATGTCACAGCTCTTGAAAGAGTTTTACATTTAGGGTCCTCCTCCCTTTAGAAATAATGAGAGCTGTTTAATTATAAGGGGAAAAACACAGTATGTCTGGTTTGCATTGCCATAGCTCTTACGGTTGCCATGTAGTCTAGAAGCAGGAAAATAAAAAAGCATTAAAAAAATGACTTCTGCATCATCTTGGCAATCATATCAAAGCATTGTAACTCTTGTCCCATTGGTAATTCAAGAATTATAAGCTGAAGTGATGTGTCACATATGCTGTTGCTATGCTTGCTGCTTTGAGAAGGTTCAGAAGAACGGGGTTGTGTTCTGAAAAGATAGTATCTTATTTGTGCTTAGAAAAAAAACTGAGATGAATCTGTCATGTTTAAACTCACATTCTTTGAGATTTCAGTTGGAAATATATCCCTTTAAAGGGAAGAATGAACTTATTTTAAAAGAAAAAGTTTTTATTAATCCAACTAAAACATGTTTGTCACTGACATGGTTACTGATCCTTGCCAGGTTCTGCCACCAGCCTCGGAGAGAGAATCTCAGAGTCTCTTGGCATCACAGAATTTACTCCTGACTCAACAACCATTTCCTCTGTCACAGCTGTGATGCCCTGTGCCCTAATCCAAGAGCTCATTAGTTGGGTGTTTCCAGGAAAAGAGATCACTGAGATTCCCTGTCTAAACATATCTTCATTGTTTTCATCATTAACAGTAATAAGAAATGCATTAAGTCCCAATTGTATTTGGGGCACAATGCCCAACATATATTGAGCCTTGCTACATGTCTAGGGGGACCATAATCTGAATTTAGCAGATAATACATTAACATGACAAGAAGATGACTGTGCCCTCTGGGAAGGAAAATAGATTGCAGCATTAGGCTGAGGTCTTGGAATGTGCAGCCATGCTGAATCCATCCCAGTCTCAGAAACAAGTGATCAGAATTTGTTCTAACTGTGTAGAGGCCGTTCAGGCACTATAAGTGGCCAGAAAAGCACATTCTATTCACACCATCAGTCACTTATTTCCCCTTTCTGAAGTACAATAATAACATAAATTATATAACCACAGGGACAGTTGTGTATTCATCTCCAACTTCTATCCAGTGATAACCCTTAACTCCAAATCCTGCCATCATATCACTAAGTGTGCATCACTCAATCCATATCTTACCATCACTCACTCCTATCACTTACTCCAGCAGCTGCTGTAGCTCTGTTGCCTGTTCAGCTACCAATTCTTGAGCTCATATGGAAGTGGAGAGAATAGCTTGAGATCAGAAGATCCCTGTCAAAACCTGGTGCTTCATATTAATGTAATTAGTGTCACCTGGGCATCACACCCTGCAGCAGCCTTGAGGACAAGTGATTACTAGAGTTTGGAAAGGTACAGGGGCATGAGCGTATGACTGAAAGTATTAGTGTTTCCTCGTAGCGCTGTTAGTGAGCATGGTAACTTGTGAGTGCTCTTAAAAAGCACTGGTTTCTATCCCGCAGCCTCTGGCACCTGAAAACTGGGCCAAAAAAAACAACCAAAAACCAAATGTGATTTTAAGTTGAGTTAATAGAAGCGACGAGAGAGGCAATGGTCTGTCCTGGTCGGACCATGGCTAGAGTGCCATAGTTTACAGTGACAAACTAGAAGGAAGATGTCCAAAAAACACCACTCAAGATAATTATGAGTCAATTCTAAGTCATAGGAAAATTGATTGAAGGGAACAGGGATGTTCAGGAGGAAGGAGGAGGGGTGTGTGGCAAGAAAATGGTACAGTGCAGATAAATCTTGGGACTTGGAGTCAGGAAGACCTGAGTTCAAACCCAGTCTCAAGCATTTACTTGCTCTATGACCCCAGGCTTACTGGGAATAATAACAGTATCTACCTCACAGAATTGTTGTGGGGATGAAATAACATATGTGCTGCACTTAGTAAACATTAAAGCTATATAAATGCTAGCTATTATTATTTTGCTTTGCTCTGTTTTGTTTTTAGGAGGGGAAGAAGATAAGAAGGTTGGAGTATTTGAGGGCACTTTTGTCTAAGAGCTATTGAGTTTATTCTACTTGGCCCCAATAGCTATTTAAACAATGGGTTTAAATTATAAAGAGGTAGATTCAGGAAGAACTTCCTACCAATTAGAGCTGTGCAAAATTGAAATTAACTGCCTTGAAGGTGACATTTCTGTTCCTGGAGATCTGTTAAATGAAGCTTGGATGGGGGAGTGGGGAGGGAGATGACAGTGGTAGAGTGAGGTATCAGAGAAGGGACAGATAGCTCCAGCTCACTTTTGATATTCTGTGATTCTATGATTGAATCTATCTCAGTTCTGCTCATTATAATTTCTGGATAGTTTTCTAAAGAAACTCACTGTTCATCATTAATGATTATACCCCTGGATATAAAATGCAATAAAAATACTTTAATAATAATTTTTAAACCATCAATTTAATAAGCCTTGGATCCTATTTACTTGTGAGGCAATTTGAACAAGCACAATCTCATTAAATTAGCCATGAAACTGTGTTTTAACAATGTTAAGGGGCTGCTATCACAAACTAGATGAGAAAAATTTTATATTAAAGAAGCCAAGTCAATTTGGACACTTCAACATAACCTGCTGCCATAACATGCGAGAAGTAGAAAGGAAGAAAAAAATCCTAGAGCTATTTTGGGAATTAAAGTTTAGAACTTTGAGTAACTGGTTATTAGTCTGCAATTTTATATTTAAAATCACTGATTCTGACTGTCTTTACTGAACTTTTTGAATCTCCAAGGCAACTGTTTGTAATCTTCCCAACTCTTTCCAAAATGCTTAGGGAAGTTACCTGTGGTCTATTTATAAAACAATTATTATTATTACTATCATCATCATTATTATTATTAAAATTATCATTATAGTTTGATCTATATGTAGGAGAAGCTTTACCCCCAAATCTATAATGCCACAATATCCTAAGGAGGCTTTATCTATGGATATTTACCTCGTATTTCAAAGCATTCTTCTCTTTCTAATACTATTATAATGCAGCCCTGACCTACTTTACCCTTTCTCTTCACAATTTAGTGCTTAAGCCTTCTTTTTTTTCTTTTTTATATTTGTCTAAATTATATGATATGTTTTAAAAATATGTTTTTGGGTGTTGAAGACAGAAAATATACCATGTTTACATTCTTAGAGCTATTCCAAGGAAAGCATTCTCTTATCCCTTCCTTGTAGCTATTTTCTTTGCCATTTCTGGCCTCTTCTCAGCCTTTGCAATATCTTTTTCATTTTCTGACTTGATGACCAAAGCAAGTTGGCCTACACTAATTGACACCAAGTGAATCTATTCTGGGGATCATTATTCCCTTTTCTTCAAAAGACATACTTTAGCCAACATATCAAAATGATTAATTTTGCTTTTCCTATAAGTACCATATACTGATACCAGGTACTCTTCCTACTCTGCTAGATAGTGGCTCCATTTTTCACCTGCCCTTGAAATGCTGATCCAAAACCCCATGACAATCCTGTCATTAATGAGCTCAGGCCAACTTTTCATCAGCTCCAGGGAAGGTTGACTTGCCTGAGTCCAGTCACTATCAATTACTTTATTGAACAGGGATAGCACAGCTAACTTTGGGGGCTGGCAGGATGCTTAATAAGTCTCTAATGAATAGCCACTTAAAGGAAGGGGCCATTTCTTCTGATCAATTTTATTTTGAAAGGTACCCAGCCCAATGGTAGATATAAGAACCAGCAATTCTCACCCTTACTTCTGAATTCTAAAAATTTTTACTCAAAACACTTCATAAATATTACCAAAGAAATTTTTTTATTAATTTTGTGGA
Source organism: Vombatus ursinus (assembly GCF_900497805.2). NCBI lineage: Eukaryota > Metazoa > Chordata > Mammalia > Diprotodontia > Vombatidae > Vombatus > Vombatus ursinus. Next base: position 7,244,375 of record NW_020954671.1, on the reverse strand, counting down.
TGTGGGTGTGGATATTATGTGTGTGAGAGAAAGAGACAAATAGAAACAAAATGACAGAGATAGAAACAGACACAAGCAAAGAAATAAAGGCAGAGATAGAGGCAGAGAGAGAAGGAGGAGATGTGAAAAGAGAGATACAGGGAGAGATAAAGAGGTATGGAGGGAGAAAGGCATAGCTAGAGAGAAAAAGAAAGACAGACACAGAGAAGGGGAATGGAAGAAGGGAGTCAAAGGTAGAGACAGGGAAGGATGGAAAGAAAGAGAAAGACAGGACTAGAAAGGGAGGGAGAAACATTTCCCCATTTTGAAGATATAAATCTGGAGTTTCAAATAATTTTTACTCAATATTAGCAATTAATATATGTATCAAGTAGATTTTTAGAAGCCATGTAGATGATTCTTTAGGATAAGGAAAGGATTCCCTACTCTCATACTTACTGCCACTACAGCCCATCCAGCAGGTCCCTATGCCCACTCTCTCATGCATTTATCTAGACTGTCCTTAGAACCTTGAGAATCAAAGAACCCTGATTTCAAATTCCCCCTATCATCCCACATTTGAACCCCTGTTGCTATTCTAGTGATGCAACCCGGATATTCATCTCCCAAGCTCTTGGTCCCCTCCTCAGAACCCTAATCTCAATTATCCACAAAATACTCTGGCCTTTTCCAGGGCTTTTCACAAGTTTTTCCTCAAATACTATGGGATGTGCTTCTAGGGAATAATCCCAAGGAATTTAGAGTTTCACAATCTTCAGAAATGGTTTTAGAAGTAAATAGCTTCTTCAAGTACAAACAGTAAAAATAAATTACCCCCCAGGAATGGAAAATTCAAGAGCACAATACCAAGAAGGGTAGCCATTTTGTTGTATGCCATGTATAGATGATGGACCTGCTTCTTGTGCCTTCTGGCTAATGACTTGTCGAACCATGTTTGTCACATATTTGATGGTCTATGGGCACTGAACATAGCCTAATTAATACATTTCTCTCACCCATAAGAAAAAAGAGGGTTTCTCAAATTAGGGAAAATGTATGTTGTTACTATTCTTAATTGGATTTTTTTCAGGTCAGTCAATGAGCACTTTTTAAGTGCTTACTATGTTGTAGGCTCAGATGCTTGGGAATACAAATAAAAGTAGAAAGATAACCTCAGCCTTCAAGGAGCTTACATTCTAGCATGTGAAGAGAACACAGAAAATGAAGCTTCATTTGCTTACTTATACTGGTTGTATGACCCTGAGAAAGTCACTCAGTCAGTGCTCTAGGCAACTCTCTTGAGGTAATAAGTTGCAGAGAAGGCATTGGCTTGGATTGGTAGAGGAAGTTTACTCACCTGGGAATTTTTTATAATTAATGAAACTACTCCTTATCATTTTGATTGACAATAGGTTGATAATGGTAGTCTCTTTGCTTTTGCACAAGATCATATACATGACAGAGAATAGGTTGAAACCTAGCTTTTTTGACTACAAAGCCAGTTCATACTCTTGCCATTGCATTATGTTGCCTTTTAGAAATAAGCCATCTAAGTTAGCTGGCAATGCATAGTTTATCACCACCCTGCATTCCCTATTCCCTCATCTCCGAATATTTAATCATGCATAAACTATCATAACAATTAGTTCATTTTATTTTATTTTTTTTATTATTTTTAGGCAATTAGGGTTAAAGTGACTGTCAAGTGTTTGGTCTGAGGCCTGATTTGAATCCAGGTCCTCCTGACTTCAAGGCCAGTGCTTTATCTACTGCACCACCTAGCTGCCCCCAATTAGTTCATTTTTAAGCCAAAGGAATAAAATAGCCCCTCAGTTCCACATGGTCCCCTCTGTTGCTTTATGGAATTTATATTAAATGAAGTTAGTATAATCACAAAAGCTCAGAGCTCCCAGTTAGAAAAACTACTAACATTTAGGCAGAGGTTTGACTTTAATTTAAATTTTTCTTTATCTCCAACTAATTCCTGGTTTCATGGTTGAGGTGAAATTCAGTTATCAGAAATGTTTGGGTAAAGAAGTGAGGAGAGTATGTTATAGCATCTGTTAATAGATACCAAAAAGGGGAACTGGGAAAAGATCACCTATTTTATTGGGACTAAACTCATTCTTTGAAGAGGCAAGTGTGATGGAAGCTTTAGCCCAAGGATAGTGCTCTGCAATGTCCCTTGTTGATCTCTCTTCTAGGCTGCAACTCAAGTCTACTTTTCCTTCTCCTTATTCCTATTGCTCCAGTGCATTGATTCCTATTGCATATGATTCATTTGGATCAGCTTTTGAGGTCCCCACAGTCCCCTTTCCCTTTCTCTCTCTCTTTCTGTCTCTTTCTCTCTCTCTCTCTTTCTTTCTCTTTCTCTCTTTCTCTCCCCCCTCCTTCTCCCTTTCCCTCTCCCTTCATCCCACCGTATTTCTCTCCAGAGAAATTTAAAACTCCTTTAGTAGGAAAAAAATCTCTGCCATTCAGTCCTGCCCCCACAATAGTTTCTTTTCTTCTAGAACTAGGAAATAAATATAACTCCCAGGGTCTTTAGAGACATAGTTACCTCACCAGGAAGATAGTCCGTGCCTTACTGAAATGACCATTGCATTTATCAGGGTATTCCTCACCGCTAGGAAGGAGTAGGACAATGACAAAATCCAGTGCCCTCATCACTCATAAGTAGAAAGGAATTGCTAAGAATTGTAACAAGCCTGGTGATTTCCCACAAGGAATTTGGCCTTGGTACATTTCACAAAGGACTAAATCTACTGGCAAATTTTACATCACCAAAAGACCAGGCATTGGTATAGTTTTAAACCTACTTTTTTAAACTATAGAACCTGCTTATAGTTTAATGTGGCAAAGGCAGAGCATTGTCCATCTTCCCAGAAGAGATATAGAGGTACAAACATATAAACAAGAACCCCAAAAAGACAGACTGGCTTTTAGGATTTTGTTGTTGTTTCAGCCTATAATATCAACTAGGCCTAGGAATAGGTGTCCTGTTTCTAGTGCTGATGGATTAGTATCAATAGGTCTAGTTGAGATTGAATTGCTACAAAATTTATGATCATCAGAAAAGTTTGTTGCAAAGAGATTGTAACATGATGTAATGGCACAGCCAAGGCTGAAAGAGATTAAATGACTGGCCCAAGGTCACACAGCTAGTATGCATCTGAGGCAGGATTTTGAACTCAGCTCTTTCTGACCATTATCCACTGTGCCACCTAGCTGCCTCTTAATGAAATAAATGATATGCAAGAACCCTTTATGTGGGATATGATCTTTATTTAGCCTGAACAATTCTTGATGCATGTATGTATGTCTGTTTGTACTCATGCATTTGTGAATGTGTGTGTGTGTGTGTGTGTGTGTTGAGAGAGAGGGAAGGAGGGAGAGAGATTGTTGCTGTTCAGTCATTTCAGTCATGTCCAAAGTTTCATGACCTCATTTGGGGTTTTCTTGACAAAAAATACTGGAGTGGCTTGCCATTTCTTTCTCCAGTTCATTCTACACATAAGAAAACTGAGGCAAACAGGAATAAGTGACTTGAACAGGATCACATAGTTAGCAAGTGTCTGAGGTCTGATTTGAACTTAGGAAGGAGAGTCTTCACTTTATTCCCTGTACCACCTACCGGCATAGATAGATAGATAGATAGATAGATAGATAGATAGATAGATAGATAGATAGATAGATAGATAGATAGATAGA
>NW_020954671.1:7230362-7240675 GCF_900497805.2 Vombatus ursinus | reverse complement strand
AGATAGATAGATAGATAGATAGATAGATAGATAGATAGATAGATAGACAGACAGATAGACAGATGGACAGATCTAAAGAGAAAAGCTCTGGACAGGTGACAAGGAATTCATTTCTATCTTTCCAAGTTATATTCTATACAGAGAAAATGTGCTCTGATGTTTCTCTAATCTCCCTAGATTCCACAGAAACAGATTTACAGTAATTATTTTTATCTCATTTGCACCAGAAATGGAATGTAATTATTTCCTCTGCACTTCTGTGGCCAAGTACTTGAGATATGATACTTCTTCCACATTATAATGCTTAATTTATTTCAACCAAAGATACCAAAAAACACTCTTTTGTACACTAATGTCACTCCTAGTTTTAAGTACCTAGAGCTCAAGGTTTTGATATTGTCCTAGGACTTCTCTGTCTATTATTGGCTTCTACATTTTAAGGGAAGAAAAATCCATGCCACAGTTTTCTCAGTAGGTTACATTCTTCTCTTTTTCGTTAATTGGAGATCACTTATATTTGGATGAAGTGATGTTTACAATGTTCTTGGAATAATTCACTAGTTAAAGGTAAACTTGAATATGAAGAAAATTCACTTGAAACCAGTCTTGTGCTAAGCCTGTGGCAGCAGAGGGTAGGGTTAAAAATAATGTTTCTACCTGTGAATTTCATGGGAGTAAGAGAAAATGGTGAAACTTTTTTTTTGATGAATTGCTATAACAGGCAGTCAGTCAATAAATATTTATTAAATGCCTACTATGTTCCAGGTACTGTACTAAGCACTAGGGATACAAAGGCAAAAAAGAATTCTTGCCCTCAATCTAGTGGGGTCAAACAACATATAGGGTGTGTATGTATGTATTGAGAGAGGGAAGGAGAAAGAAAAAGAAAGATTGTTGTTGTTCAGTCATTTCAGTCATGTCCAATGTTTCTTGACCCCATTTGGGGATTTCTTGGCAAAGATATTGGAGTGGCTTCCAATTTGTTTCTTCAGTTCATTTTACAAATGAGGAAACTGAGGCACACAGGGGTAAGTGACTTGACCAGGTTCACACAGCTAGTGTGGGAAAATCTGTTGAGGGACAATCTAGTGTGGGCAAACAACATATAAAAAGAACCTGAAGGGGAGAGGGGACCCAAATCATGAAGAAATCCAGAAGAGTTCAGCCAGGTGGGAAAGGAAAGGCTGGCCTGGGCAAACTCCTTACATAGAAGAGGATCTTAGAGGAGCCTTCTGATCTCCACCCTCTCTAGTCAGAAGGAAATGAGGCAGCAATGTTTATACTGTCCTGAATGAGCCAAGGCTTTCTCCTGTAGTCTAAGTTTTATCTGAATTCATGCCACCAGAAGCATCGTAAAACTTCAGGAAAAAATATACTTTTGCATTAAAACCTATAATAATCAATCAACCAACAAACATTTATTAAGTTTCTAGCATGTGCCATACACTGTGCTAGGAGCTGGGGATAGAGACAACAATGAAACAGTCCCTGCTCTTGGGAGCTATGAGGGAAGACAATATACATGGGGATGTAGGAGTATTGTAAATATACTCATATTTGAGTACATGAGTACACAGACATATATGCATACATATTTATGCATATATACATGCATACATATACATACACATATATACATGCATACATATACATACACATATATACATGCACACATATATATGTGTGTATATGTGTATTTGTGTGTGTAATTAGGAGGAAAACTAGTAACTGGGAAGTACAAAAAAAATGGATGATGGATGGGATAATCTTTACTATTAAAAAATACTCTATAGAAAGAGACAACAAACATACACATACACATAAATAAATATGTTGATAAACACATATATGGAGACAGAGAGAGAGAGATAATTAATGCATGATAGAGAGGGAAGGTATTTGTAACAGTGAAGATCAGGAAAGCACTCATGTGTGAGATGGTGGTTGAGTTGAGTTTTGAAGGAGAATAGGAATTCTGAGAGGCAAAAATGAAGAGAAGGTATATTTTAAGAATGGGAGATGACTTACACAAAGGCATGGAAATGGAAAGTGGAATGCCATGAGTGATGAACAAAGAAGTCAATTTCTCTGAACCATAGCATGCTTAAAGGGGAATAACATATGATAAGTCTAGAAAGATAGATTGGATCCAAGTATTAAGAGCATTGAATGACAAAAAAGAAGTTTGTATTTGATTCTAGAGATAATAGATTGCTACTGGATGTTATTGAGTAGGGGAGTGACATGGTCAGACCTGTATTTTAGTAAGCTCAGTTTGGTAGGTGTCTGGAAGAGGAGTTGAACAGGGAGAGACTTGAGACAGGAAGACCAACTTTGAGATTATTGCAATAATCCAGGCTTGAAGTGATAAGGTTCTGAACTAGGTGAATCTTTATATATAAGGGGATGTTTGCAAAAGATTTCATTGAGGTAGAATTGACAATATACCACAATTAATTGAGTATGTGGAAGAAGGGAGAATGATGAATTAAGGATCATTTCGAGATTATGAACCTGAATGACAGGAAGGATGCTGGCACCCTAAAAAGAAATAAAAATGTTCAGAAGAGGGTTGGGTTTTGGAAGAAAGATAGTAAATTCTGTTTTGGACATGTCAAATGTCAAAATGCATTTTGGAATTTTATATATAAAGATCAATAGATAGATTGAGCTAAATTTAAGTTTAATTAATTCAACTTGCTAATATTTGTTTTGTTAAGTACTATTTGCCATCAATAAAGCCATCTTAATTAGAGTATATACAAAATAAAAAAAAATTTCTGTACCATCTATTTAAAAGTCCATAGGGGAGTGTGTGTGTGTGTGTGTGTTTGTGTGTGTGTGTGTGTGTGTGTGTGTGTAAACACTAGCCAAACCAAGAAATGCATATTATGTCAAGAAACATAGGATCTGACCCAACAACAGCACTTCTAGGGCTGTATACCAAAGACATCATACAAATGGGAAAAGGACCCACATGTACAAAAATATTTATAGCAGTTCTTTTTGTGGTGGCAAAGAACTGGAAATTGAGAGGATGCCCATCAATTGGGGAATGGCTGAACAAGTTGTGGTATATGAATGTAATGGAATACTATTGTGTTATAAGAAATGGTGAGCAGGCAGACTTCAGAAAAACCTGGAAAGACTTGTATGGACTGATGCTGAGTGAAGTGAGCAGAACCAGGAGAACACTGTACACAGTAACAGCTACACTGTGCAATGACTAAAGTTGATAGACTTAGCTCTTCTCAGCAATGTATGAACCTAAGACATCTCCAAAGATCTCATGATAGAAAATACTATCCACATTCAAAGAAAGAACTATGGAGTTTGAATGCAAATCGAAGCATACTATTTGCTATTTTTTTCTTCCATTTTGTTTCCTCTTTCTGGTGGTTCCTCCTATTGGTTCCTAGTCTTCCTTACAATATGACTAATGTGAAAATGTTTCATAGGAATAATATATATGTGTAGCCTATATCAGATTGTGCACTGTCTCAGGGAAGAAGAGGGAGAAAAATTTAAAACTCAAAAGCTTGTGGAAGTGATTGTTGATAAATCAAAATAAATTAATAAAAAAATTTTAAAAAAAAGAAAAAAAGATCTGGACTTTTAAATAGATGGTGCAGAAATTTTTTTTATTTTTTTTATACTCCAATTAAGATGGCTTTATTGAAATCAAGTTGGAATATCAGTAAGTATATCTGGGACAGGAATTGAATAGGAGGGAGAAAGTGGGGTTGAGTGTCTTTGGGAAATTGCCTAACTTTTTAACTATGTCACACATCTCTGAAACAAAAGTCAATAAAGTATTTTAACAACAGTTTTCTTCTGAGATACTACAAAGCAGCAAGTTGTAGAATAACATAGTTTCCAAAAGAATGAAAGAAAGAAAGAAAGAAAGAAAGAAAGAAAGAAAGAAAGAAAGAAAAGTTAGGTATAATGCAATGGAGAGAAGTGTATCATGGGTATGAAAAGACCATAACATATGACCAACCAAGAACTGTAGAAAAGATGTAATGTAAAGGATATCATCATAGGGATTTAAATGGAGAAGAAGATATATCAAGAATGAAGGATTGGATTTTATCAAAAAAGAGGGAGTAAAAAATAAAAATAAAAAACAAGAGGGAGTAAACTTATAGGTCAGTTTTTATTGATGTCCTAATGACTGTCTTTGGATAATAATACTTTTATTTTTTAGAAAATCATTTATCACCAAAATTAAAAAAAAAAAGAAAAAGAAAGGCTCAGAAGTGAAGGTGAAAGCATGGCAGAGGCCAGAAAAAGTAATGCATTTTGTACAGCTGACACTAAATATTCACCTGTGGTCCCTCTTGGGAAACAGAACTCCAGCTGCTACGTACGTGCATCAATGTCAGAGATTTGTTTGATATTGATAATCTTTTAAGTCACCTTTCCTTTACCAATTCTGCTGGAGAAGCTTATTGCATAGGGGAATCACTGAGATTCTATGTGGTTACTCACACAACTTCTCATATTCTGGGGAGCTTTGTACCCAATGCATGTGTTATGTTTTCCCCTCAGTATGTTTTTTTGTGTTTCTTTTATTTGTCTTGAGGTGGGGGATGACAGAAGATATCCTGTCTTTTTATTCATGGAAGAATGGAGACACCAGACAGTGGCAATAGCCAGTGCCTAATCTGAGGATTAGAGGAAAGAGTCTTATGACTGACCTTAGCCAGTCAGATTACTAGATATAGTGGATGTGGATAAGAATTTGCCCCACTTGTGCTTGACCACTTATGCTTTTATCTGAAAGTGTGGCTTTGAGGATTAGTATCTCAATCTGTCAGTAAACAGGTATTTATTGTCACTATTTGCCCATCACTGTGCTAAGAGGTGGAAATACAAAGAAAAGCAAAAACATTATTGAAGATATCTGAACTTATTTTTCTCATAATCCCCATTAGTCGGTACTTTAGAGTGCCATACTATTTTTGAAGACCTAGAACTCTGTTCTAGAAAGTTTCCCACAGTTCTGCAATGAGTTTCTCCCACCTTTTTATAAAGGCATGTCATTTGTTAATTTAATGCAAAGTAGTATAATGTTTATAGTAACTAATCCTTCATTTTTAATCAAGTTTAGATTAAAAAGTACAAAACATGCTCTTTCAGGAACTAACGTACTTAGTAAAGATATTTCAGTATCTCTGAATTCCTGAGTACTCCTCATCCTATTCAAAAATATATGAATTCTTAATTTAAAAAAAGAAAATCATTTATCTTCTCTTTATATTTCTTGAAATTTAAATTTCCTAAGCTAACAAAGGATAGAAGCACTTACAAAAGATAAAATAAATAATTTTTATAATGTGAAATTGGCAGACTTTTATACAAAAGAAATACAAAAGCATCAGAAAGGAAAATTATGAAAAAATATTTTCATCAACTATCTTTAATAAGATCTTGATACCATAGATACATAGGTAACTGGAAATACATAAGCCATTCCCCAGTGGATGAAGGGTCAAATAATATGAAGGGGAAATAGCTATCAAAAGAAAAATTGTGAACTATTAACAACCATGTGAAAAATTGTTTCAAATCCCTAGGAATAAAAGGAATGAACAGCCAAACAGTTTTGCAGATTTATCTCATACCCAAAAAATTGGCAAAGATGACAAAAGATAAAAAATAGACAATGTTGGAGAAGCTGTAGGATAATTGACACATAAATATACTGTTGGTAGAGCTATTAATTGTTCTCCAGGGGTTGTGACTCTAACTATTCTTGAAAGCATAATTTGAAATCAGACTATGATAATGACTACAGTGTCCATACCTTTGACCCAGAGATCCGTCCCATGCATGCCATTTAAATCAAGAAAGTCAAAGATAAAAAGAAAGGCCCCATATATACCAAAATATTTATAATAGAATCTTTTTGTAGTAGAAAAATGGGAACAAAATATATGACCATCAATTGAGAATTGTAACACATTCAATAGAATGTGTTACATGATGGTCATAGAATATTACTGCACCAAACTCAATACTGAAAATGAAGAATACAGAGCAGCATAGGAAAATATTTATGAAGTGATGCAAAATAAAGTAATCAGAACCAGAAAAATAAGATACAATGATTACAAATAATGTAAGTGGGGAAAAACCGTAACAACAACAAAAACTAAATGCTATGTAATTATAATTATTAAACATTACTAGAAATGAGAAAATGTATCTTTCTCTTTTCTTTGAAGAAGTGGTAGACTATTGGTATAGAACATTGCATATAGTGTAGGGCTCAGTTAAAGTATTTTTTTTCTTTTACTGAATAAAAATAATTTGTTTCAGAAATTCTGTTAAATTTGCTCCTTTTTAAGATTTTTTTTATCTTTCTACTAATTCCGCATAAAAATTCTCCTGGTAATAACCTACTGTAGTTGCCAAGAATTCTATATTCACCCTTTCTTTTCCACTCTTCTTCCTTGTTTGGATTTGATTTGTTTTGCATATTCTGAACCAGTATTTCCCTTGGCTGCTATGGCTTTTCCCTGGCAAAGAGATAAAGTATTTTCTGGTTAAGGTAATTTCTGTTGTTTGTTGTTGTTGTTGTTGTTGTTGTTATTGTTATTGTTGTTTCCTTATTTTGCTTTACATCACATTAACTTTTATAGATAACAGAAAATATGTCATTGTCTTTTCATTTATCCATTTCTTATCTCTTAGCATTAATACCTCATTTAAATAGGTTCAGAGTGAAATGGTACTATACAGGACTGAAAAATATTTTGCATTTTCCTTTCTGTTTTGTGGGTTGCAATAGACAATGAATTCATTCATCATCAACTGATAATGACCCGTCAATTGTAATGAACCTCTGAATATCTCTAGAAGTTGGTTCCTGGCAATAAATAAGATGTCATGGCAACTTTTATTCAAAACTTTTCCAGTTGTTGTCATAACCTTTGGGAATACAGGGTTACTTTTACAATACTTTGAATGAAAGGATGATGATGATGATGATGATGATAGAAGAACAAGATAAGAAAGAAGAAGATTTTCAAGATATTTTCCAAATATTAACTCAATTTCTCCTCATAACAATACTTGGAAGTATTTCCTATTATTATTCTCTTTTTACAAATGAGGAAAATGAGGCTGAGAGAGGTAAAGTGACTTGTCCAGAGTTACACAGATAGTGAGTGTCTGAAGCTGGATTTGATCTCAGGTATTTATGACCCCAAGTCCAGCATACTAGCCACCACACCATCTAAGTAGAGGTGAAGGTGACACATTTAATTAATGACAACAGTAGCAGCATTTTTTTTATTTCAGGGAGGCCTTATTCTTAGAATTAAGTGACTTACTCTTTTAACTTTCTGAGTATCTTAATGTTAGCAAAATTTCTAAACCTCAGAGAAGCTAGAGGACCCATAGACCTTTAAACAAAGACTGGAAAAGTATTTATTGGCTCCAATGTAGAAGGCATTCTTATTCAGGGATAAGTTGACCTTGTTTAGATCAATCATTGAATAAATATTTATTAAATGCCTACTATGTGCCATATATTGTGCTAAGTTCTGGGGATACAAATGTAGAGGGAAAGATGATCTCTGGCCACTAGGAGCTTATAATCTAATGAGGGAAGACAATATACAAAAGGAAACTGAAAAGGTGAAGGAGGTTGAAGAAGGTGGTACCTGGTGAGCAGGCATGGTGGATTCCAGTTTAAGGAGTGTAAGCTGGTGGAAAATGAAGAGATGGATGATCTTGGACCTCTTTTTAAATGGAGATTTGCAGAGGAGTTCTTTGCTCCACCTTCCAACCCACCAATGAGAGGGTAAAAGGATACTGATGAGAGAAATTACCAAAACTGATTCCGTCTTGCAGGTTGCTATTTCCAGATGAGTTTTCCTAAGGGCATGGTGGAGCAAGCTAGTAGAATGTGTTCTGTTCTGGGAGCCCTCTTTAAATGACCTAGAGATGACCTTGGAGATCCATTCCACCTCTGGCTAGCTGACCTTGAAAGTCCATTCCACATCTGAAGTTCCATAATTTTGTGTTATGTTCCATAATTATGTATTATGTATATTAGTATGTATTTGTATCATATTTGTACTTGACAAGTATGAAAGACATGATTCACATGTATTTATACTTTGCAGAACAAAGAAAATCAATTCCTTTAATTGACAGATTAAATATTAAACTTATTTTAAATAAGAAAACTCTTCATACATTAATGACTTTAAAATTTAAATGCTATCTTAACACAAAGACCTAATATATAACAGAGGTGAGTTCATGGATAAAAGGAGTTAGATTAACCCTCTTTTTCCTTTGTAATGCTTGCAATGCAGTATCTCAATGCTTCTTTCAGACATGGTGAAGCAGAAAGAATTTTGGATTAAAAGAACCTGAATTTAAATCCCAGCCCTGCCACTTACTACTTATGTGAACTTGAGGAAACCATTTCATTTTATCATGCCGAGATCTGAGATAGGAGAGGGCTGGACTAAAGGATGTCAAGCTCCCTTCAACCTCTAAATACTATGATTGTATTATAGATGCCATAGAAACATGTGCATTCATGCACACACATGAATGTGTACACACACACAGACACACACAAGCATACACACTCTCTCACAAACACACACAAACAGGAAAATATTTTGTAACAGGATGATTTCAAATAGACTTTTAATGTCTTCCAAGAAAATGGAAGGCAAAACACCAGACCTTAGCTTCTATATTTATTAATATATATAATATTTATAAATATTATATTTATACAGCAAATTGCCTCCCTTTCCCAATTCCTCCAAACAAAATCTAGAAAATGTACCATACCAAATATCAATGAAGAAATCTGAGGGAAAAATAACAATAAATCATTTTTCCAACCCAAGTTGGTATAGGGAGACACATAGAAATATCTGTGAACATTAGGAACAGGTTCTAACCAGAAGCACAAAGAGAACATTCTAGCACAAAGAAATAATGTACACCAGGGCAAGAGGGGCTTCAAGATCTAGCATACAGGGCCTTAAATTTGGGTGCAGAAAGAAGTGTCAGCTGGCAGTCTAATTCTCACTGTCTAATTCTAGCCATATATACAGAGCATATTGTGGAAGAGAACTATACCTAGGTCTGACATTTCAGTGTGAAAAGCAATATTAGTCTCTAACCTGTGAACTGAGTAAGTAACATTTTCAGAAGCAAGCATAAACTGTATGGCTAAGATTCCAGGAGCAAATCTGGGTTTCAGTTCCAGCTTCTAGATCAACCTGAAGCCTGCAGATGAATAAACAGGACAAAAATCCCAGACCAAAGGGAATCTTGTAGTTGTCATAGTAAACCAGCAGAATTTTCAAGTTGGCTGATAGTGGCTGAGGCCTGTAACAGTTTACTGGATCTCCATGGGAAGAAAGCCCACAGGTATGTTGTTCAGTCTTCAATTCAAGTCACAAGCTTGTACAGCTCATGCAAGGGAGAAAAGAAATCAGACTTTACCCTAGTTAGGACCACTTTGAGAGCACTAAAACTTTCAGTTCCCTAAGCTCAGCTGTCACTGAGATTCTGAAATAACAAAACACTCATTGCCCCAAGAAAGCAGTAGTAGGATAAGCACATGCATTCCTCCAGAAAGGCATAGAATTTGACCCAAGCAGAAAGTATGATGTTAGGAAGTATTCTGGTAGAATGAGCAAACAAACAAAATATCTCCCCAAAAAAGTTATTACAGTGACAAGGACACTCAATACACATGCCCAGAGGAAGTGAATGACCACAGAGTATTTATTACAAAACCTCAAAGAAAAATACAACTTGTATGCAAATTCAACTGTATTTCTTGGAAGATATGAAATAAAAACCTTTTTAAAAAGTTAAAAATATTTATATAAATGGAATAAGAGTGCAAGAGGAAAACTGGAAAATAAACAAGAGCTACAAAAGAAAGAAGTGGAAAAAATGAATAGTTTTGAAAATATGAGACACAAAACCTTGTCTGAGCAACAAACCCTCTGAAAATTAGGATTGGAAAAAACCCCACAAACTAATGACTCTGTGACATAACAAGAAATATTTTTGAAAGTCAAAAAGCAGGACACATAGAAGAAAATGTAAGATATTTTATATTAAAAAAATACCTGACCTATAAAACAGATTGAGGAGGGAAAATTTAAGAATCAATAGACCATGGAAAGCCATGACCAAAAAAAGAGCCTAGACATCATATTTCAAGAAATCATGAAAGAAAACTGCCCAGACCTCTTGAAGTAGAAAGCAAAGTAGAAATAGAAAAAAAAATTCAACAGTTACCTCCTAAAAAAAAA
>NW_020954671.1:7182610-7230352 GCF_900497805.2 Vombatus ursinus | reverse complement strand
TTTTTTTTAAGTTGGGACAGAAATGGGTGTTTTTGTAGGCAATAAGAAAGAAGCCAATACATAGAGAAAGACTAAAGATAAAAGCAAGGGAAGATGATTGGGGGGAGGTATCTGCTGGAGAAGGTGAGAAGGGATAGAAACAAAGGGCCGCTTCTTCAATTAAGACCCAAGTAAATGAAATAGTTGGGGAAGATTATAAATAGTATGAATTGAGAAGTGGGGGGGGGTTGTCTTGGTGAATGGCCTTAATTTTTTCAGTAAAATACTATGCAAAACCCTCAGCTGAAATGGTAGAGGTAAGAGAATACTATAGGAGGCTTGAAAAGAGATAAAATGTGGAACAATCACTGTGGAGAGTGGAATAGTTAATCATTTAGGGAGGAATAGAATGTTTGCTTTAATGCAGTGATGGAACAGCTGAGATAACAGATTTACAGTAAAATTAATCAGTGTGATTTTGTTATTTTCTCCATCTCTGTTTAACAACATATGAAAAGGAGCAAAAGAGGCAATTGTAAGAATAGTTCAAGGCTGAGATTTAGAAAGGCATTATAGACAATAGGACAAAGGATCAAGAGATTAGAAAGTCAAGGACAGCATTGAGTTAGTTCCCCCAAAAGGTCAAGAGGTACAAGGGTATAGCCAGTGAAGAGGAGATTGCCTGAGAATGAACTAAGAGGTAGATGGATGGAGACCAAGGTGAGAATGAAGAACGGGGTTTGTGGCCATAAGACACAGTGAAAGATGAAATGATAAAAGATTATGATCAGATACAACAGATTTAGAGTTCATAAAAATAAAAGTTCCACACTTGAAGGTGACGACAAAATTAAAGGTATGGTGATTTCTTGCGTGTAGTTTAGCTGGAATGAAGAAGCAAATCATGAGAACTGAGTAGGTTTAGGATGGGGAAGTTAAGGTATTTGAGGGAGCATCAATATTTATATTGAAGAATAAGGTCAGGAGTTGAGAAGAAAAAGACAGGCATTGAATTCTTTGAGGAAGAACACACACAGAAAAAGGCCTAGTGGTTGATAGATAATAGCCTCCAGAAACTGCATAGGTTGATAAAGTTGGATGCCATGAACTTCACAGGAGGACACTTTGTTTAGTGAAAGTGGTAGACAGAGAGGCTAGAAGGTTTCAGTAAGGAGAAGTAATCATTCCAGCTCCCTCACCACAAGCAGTGAGTCTGGGGATATACAAGAAAAAATAACCAGTAATGGAAAGGATGGTGAAAGAAGTGTGTTTTCAGGAGAAAACCAGGTTCCAGTGAGATACACAAAATGGAAGGAGTCTGAAAGAGAGCTTATTCACTATGGTGTAGGCATTTCAGAAATTATATGAGTCAAGCAGATCTGGAGTAAGACATTGAAAGCATAGAGCTGTGGTGAATAGTTGTGAGAGAATGGTGACTTGGTGATTGAGAATTGAGTTTGTACATTAGCAGAAATCACTGAGATAGGACAAGTGAAATGGGATGGGAATTTGCTAATCATTTAGGAATGAGTCCAGAGTATCATTCATCAGAAAGAAATCTATTGAATGAGGAAAGAAGTTCAACTGTATAGGTTCTTTCTGTTCAACCTGGTGGCAGATGGTTGTGCATCTTTTGAGGCCACATGAGGCCTGCTACAGAGTGTACAGGAGCAGGAGGTCGCATAGGAGCCTGATAAGGAAATCACTAGCTTGCCCTGGAAAAGGTCTTGGAGGACAGGAGATGGAATAGCACTTGTCCCCTGAGGATATGGTGGAACTGGAGGGTACTATTGAAGTGAGGGATGGGTAGTGAATTACTGGGTCCTGCATGACAGCAGGACCTTATGTGAAGCACATATAAGTCTAGTCTACTAGGTCTTTATTAGTGAGCATAAATGCAGTCTTTTGGAACTGACAGCCATTATAAAAATGAGAGCTGAGCTTTAATAATGTAAGAGCCTTGTGAAAACTTTCCTTCACACATCCCCCCATCCCCCACAAATCACCCCAGAACATATTTCCACTGGTTCCTCTTGGGCTGATAACATTAAGTTCATGTGTAAGATTGATACCCTGAAAAGCAACAAGCAATTTTAAAGTTATATATTGCCATTCATAATAAAAATGACCTTAAAATCTTTTCACTGGGTCATTTAACTTGTAGGTAAATAGAAACAATAATTTCCAATAAAACTTTAAACCCACAAGGTAGAGGCTATGCTTGCCTCAATTTTGTATTCTGCCTTTTGGCCAGTAGTGCTAAATAAATGCTAAATTATTATTGAAACCTTGCCTGTAAGAAAGATATTTAAAAGGAAAAAATATATCTTTTTGACCACTCCTTGGAAGGCTTATGAATAAGATCAAATATAGGAATAAAATGAAAAGGAAATACATTGGAGAATATGTTCATTCCTGTTCTAGAACTAACCTTTCAGAGTTCTATGTATGACCTGGTACATGAATACAGGGATTCTTCATCCTTTGACATTCCATTACATCTAGGTCTTCATTAATGTGAACAATAGTACAACTTTTGAATGTATTTGAATCCACACTATTTGAAGTTATAATTTTATAAAATATGGTAATTGGTTCTAGTCTAATCAAAATATACACCACTGATTTGAACTCCATTTCTAACCTTGATTCTGTTTCTAACTCTAATTCCATCTCCAAAACTAAACTCTTACTATCAAACATGGAAAAAGGGAAGGTGTGTCAACTACAGGAGAGTATTTCATGAGACCCAGGGCAAGTGAAGGAACAGAGAGAAAAATAATAGTTCACATTTATATAGCCTTTAAAATTTACCAAGAATTTTCCTTATAATAATCATATACCATGTGTTAGATGAGTACATTATTGCATTTTACATATAATCTGTGGTTCATATTACTGCAAAAAAAGTAGCTTCTAGGTTCATTCAGACTAGCTTCAGTCTTGGGAACATTTCTCTAATAATGGTATATAGCTCATATCCCCAACTAGGTTTTCATCTGATAACACTAGAATTTCATTCGTGTCTAGGGTCCCTAATCCAAGCACTCAGATTCATGAAACGTTGAAAATAAATCTGGTTTTATTTAACCCAACTGAGAAAGTATTAAAGATTTGCACCCATGAGCAGAAACAGATTTCATGGTCCATGATAGCTACAAACATTACTATTAAGGGTGAAACGTGTGCCCAGTATTTACACAGAAAAGTATAGCTATAACTAATAAAGCATATTTGGAGAATATAAGCACTAGCAAAAATGGAACATGTTTGCACTGACTTTTTTTTAGTTTCTACAAGAAGATAGTAAGACCATAAATTGTATCTTAGTGGTGATGGTCATTTCACCATGTATGCCCCAACTTACCCTACCAGGATCTAGAAAGCATCCATAATAGGTCAAAAATTGTGGGAAAGTATTTCTCAATATATGAATTGCCTACTATCATCCATTCTGACCAAACAGAAACTTTGAAAGCAAATTACTCAAGAAATTATAGCTTTGGCAGGAAATCTAGAACTTCTGCTACCATCCTAAAGGAGCCTCATGCCCTGAACATCTCACCATTATTCTGTTGAACATGTTAGGAACTTTGGGACAAAACCAAATATTTCAGTGAAGTCAATTTGTGACCTATCTGGTCCACACATACAACTCCACAGGAATGATGCCACAGACTTTATTTACATCTCGTTTGCTTGTTTGGATGAGAATCACACCTACCTTTAGATTCATGCTTTGAAGTAACCAAAGACAGAGATAATAGAGATATTTCCAAATGTTATATCTCTCACCTGTGATAAAAACTACCAACCAGCTAAAAATTTAGCTTAGAAGAGCTCTAAGAAAAAATTATTATGATGATGACTAAACCTATCTGAGATAAGCCTTTGGGTCAAAAGTGACTGAAGTCCTGTCTTCTCATCAGCAATGATAAGGGAATGGTCATTCTACACATGGGTCACATATCCACTAAACCTACTACATCTATACATGGGCATAGATGGAGGCACAAAACCTACAAGATGGAACCAACCAAATCTTTATATACCTTACGTGCGGATGGGTGATTAAACTTACTACATGTCTTACAAGTTGGGGATGTTACCTAGTAGGAGCTCCTGCTAGAATAGATAGAATAGAATAAATACTACTCTCACTAGCCACTCCTTTTAAATTCCCATTGTGAACTTAACAGTCATCAGCAAACACAAACATTTAACTACGCAAAGGACAAAAACAGTATCATACATGAAACCAGGAGCTTCTAGTATGCAGAATTTTTATGTATATTTAATTTAGCCCAGTAATTATTTTTACTTATTTCCCCTTTTGAATGTTTTTTTCTGTGAATTTTAATATATTATTCATCCTTTTTTTAAAACTTCTATTACTTCCCTGCACTGTTTTCCCCTCCAATCCCTCCCCCATAGAAAAATGGAGTTAAGTAACAAAAATCAATATGTCAGCCATGTCTGAAAGTATATGTCTTATTCTACACCTTTAGCCCATCACCTTAAAGCCAAGAAGCAGGAAGTATGCTTCATCATTAGCATTCTGAAGTCATAGTTGGTCACCATGTTTATCAGAGTTCTGAAGTCTTTCACTATTTTCCTTTATATTATTGTGTCCTTTAGATTTTCCTCCTGATTCTATTAATTTCATTACATGTCCACTTCTATGAGGTCCTTGCTATTTATGTGACAATCCTCTTTGCTGCCACATATGCACACAACCAGATAGAGATTTTGAAAAAAAAGGTTGACTACAATATATAGAAATAGCTGTGTTATATAACACTTTAGCAACTAGAGATTAGACTTCAGAGATGCCCAAAGCAAATCTTCAAGCTAGTAACCAGAATTGATGATGAAGTTAACTAGAAAAGCACAATCAGGCTTCACTTAGATGAGGGAACCAATTGATTGAAGGTCTTTATTTTCTATCTGTGCTATTTTTGGCAGATGACTGTGGAAATAGAAGAGGAAACCTGGACTGACACCTCAGATGGCTTTAAATCATAGTTATATCTTCTTTTATCAGTCTGAGGTTTAAAATATAAAGAAAAATAGGAAAATCATATAGAGAAACATAAATTAGCCTTTATTTAATGGGAATTTAGAACCTCCAATAAAGTCTATCCCCACTTCCATTTTTCCATATGGTAATAACTAAGCTCTAATACTTTATCTGTAGATGTAGGTTAATGGACTAACAATATAAAAAAGGCCAATGATTTTATATTATTTCATATTATATATTACATATAATATACATTATGTATTGGATTATTTGATACATTTTGTGAATATTTTATTTTTATACTATTTTATAATAAAAAATCCTATCATTAACAAGTAGATTCATGTAATAGGGCATAAAACATAAGTGCCGATGACATATGTACCTAAATACATCTGGACTACTTTTCATTCTATGTTCATATCTGACTTCTTCTATCTCTATGTCTTTGCCTAAGTAATTTCCCATTCCAGGAATGGATTTCTTCTTTGACACTCCACCTATTCTACCTACTCCATGGTGCCTTCCTGATATCCACTCTAATCCATTCTTTATTCAAAAATGATCTCTCTCTCCCAAATTTCCTACATTTTCTTGCACTTTTCTACTTATCACAATCTCCCATAAATCATAATTATTTCTGTGTATGTCTTTCCTCCAATACAATGTAAACTCTTTGAGAACAGACCTGTGTCCAGCTCCAGTTCTATCCCCAGGACCTAACACCATGCCTTGCAAAAAGCAATTGTTGAATTGAATTTGTTAAAATTGGCTCTTGTGGCTGTCTTGGTTTCAGTGTTACCAATGAATTCCCCAAAGCAAAACAAACCACTGAAAAGGCACTTTAACTGCCACACAATGTTGGAGGAAAAGCCTTTAATGGCTTCAGTGAAAGATTCATGGATGCAGCTGCAGGTAGAAATGAAGCCTAAGGTATTATTCCAGTATCTGAGAGCAGAACTACATCCATCAGTAGCCCTGAAAGTTGAGGTTAATTAAGGTAGGACAATTTAAAAATTTTTCATTTTTCATTCCACTGTTTCTTTTTTCAAACTTAGCAGCATTTTGGCATGCTGTTAAACAATTCATTAGTGTATAATAGCTAGGGTTTATGACCCTGGGTTAGTCATTTAACCTTATAATTCCCCAGGCAACTCTCTAAAGCCATATGTTGCAGAGAAGGTACCATTTGCATTAGTAAAAGAAGTTCCTCACAGGGAGTTGCCTCTGTCAATGAAATCTGAACTACTTTAAAAAAAAGGTTAATATATTTGCTTCAATATCTCAATGGATAATAAAGGTAGGCACTCCTTCTCAATACAGTTCATTCAAGTCTTTATAGGAAAATGGCAATACTATATGTTATATATTGACTGAACGAAGCTTTTGTGCAAATGCTTGGTTATTGAAATAATATTAGTCAGCTCATTAAGTTTCAGTGAGAATGGATTACTTGATAGAAACAGTGAAACCCATATTTTTTTTCCATTTAGGTGTCTTTCCCAATTTCCCCTTGTTTCTAGTTATCTTCACTCTATCAATTATCCTCAATTTATCCTGTTTATAGATTGTTTGTATGTAGCCATTTCCATGTTGTCTTCCCTGATGGACTGTGAGCTCCTTGAGAGCAGGGGCTGTCTTTTGCCTTTCTTTGTATCCCCAGAGATCAGCACAATTCCTGGAATATAGTAGGTGCTTAATAAACTACTGATTTCATGTGAGTGAGAGAAATGATTATTAATAACCAATTACTAATATCACGGGGATCCAGTTTTTTTTCCCCTTTCTATCTCCTCCTTTATGTACTATGTAGCATCTAAAGGAGAAAGCAGATGATGATGAGATTAGGTTAATGTTCTCCTCAGTTTTTGGCAGGATCCACCAATCAGGGAGAGCTTACTTCTGATTAAAGGGTAAAGAGAATCTAATCTAGGTGAATTCTGGCTCATTGTTCAACTACATAAGTGGTCTGGGTGGAAATGAGTCTTTTTGTCCATGATCAGAGCTATGTCCCTTAGCCCCTCATTAGAATAAGCCTATCTCAGGGGGCAGAGCCAAGATGGCAGAGTAAAAGCAGTGACTTGCTTGAGCTCTCCCCCAAACCCCTCCAAATACCTGTAAAAAATGACTCTAAACAAATTCTAAAGCAGCAGAATCCACAAAAAGACAGAGTGAAACAAATTTCCAGCCCAAGACAACCTGGATGGTTGATTGGAAAGGTATATTGCACCAGGCTGGGAAAAGAGCTCAGTTTGGTGTGGGCACACAGGCTGCAGTGAACCTGGAGCAGGCCTCAGAGGACTGACTCATAGGCAGCTGTGGTGGTTTCCATATTTCTCAACTCATGAATGCCAGAGACAACAGAGAAGGTCAGTGGGAAAAGTCTGTGACTGTGGTGACAGAGAGAAGTTCAGTCCCAGCCCCAATCCCCAAGTGCAGCCCAGGGCAGTGGTTGCCTCTGGAGCTTCTGGCCCACAGACTGAGGGGGAATTGGGTGGCTGATCAGAGGGGGATTGTAGGAATCTCTTTGCCAGTGTTGAGGCAGGAATCTCTTGCTTTGTCTGTGCATGGATTTGGGAAACATTTCTGGGTGGTGGTCATGGGGGTAGGAGGAGTGCTGGTGTGGTGGAGTTTGTAGTGGTGGTGGAGAGGAAATCCTTCTCACAATTCCAAGGCATAAAAGAGTGCTTGTGGTCACTCAGAGACCAGAGCAAAGGCCAGGAAAGGAGTAAATACCTCATCCCTTATCATATCACCTTGGAAGAACTGAAAATTTATAAGTCCCTAGAATTATCTCTGATGACAGCTGCACAAAACCCACAAAGCTTGGGACAGTACATTCTCCACACTGGAAGCAGACCCCTACCTTAACAAAGAGTTTAAAACTCAAGTAATTGGCTGGGATTGTGAACAAACTAAGGCACAAAAAAAGTCAGACCATAGAATCTTTGTTTGGTAACAAAGAAGATCAAAACATACAACCAGAAGAAGACAACAAAATTGAAGCTTCTACATTCAAAGCCTCCAAAAAAAGTATAAATCAGTCCCAAGCCATGGAAGAGCTCAAAAAGGAGTTTGAGAAACAAGTAAGAGAAGTAGAGGAAAAATTGGGAAGAGAAATGAGAGCGATGCAAGAAAATCATGAAAAACAAGTCAACAGCTTGATAAAGGAGAACCAAAAAAATAGTGAAGAAAATAACACCTTAAAAAATAGCCTAACCCAAATGGCAAAAGAGGTCCAAAAAGCCAATGAGGAGAAGAATGCCCTAAAAAGCAAAATTGGCCAAATGGAAAAGGAAGTCCAAAAGCTAACTGAAGAAAATACTTCCTTAAAAATTTGAATGGTTGGAAGCTAGTGACTTTATGAGAAATCAAGACACTGTTAAATAAGTTCAAAAGAATGTAAAAATAGAAGAAAATGTGAAATATCTCATTGGGAAAAAACTGACCTTGAAAATAGATCCAAGAGAGAGAACTTAAAAATTATTGGACTATCTGAAAACCATGATCAAAAAAAAAAGCCTAGACATTATCTTTCAAGAAATTACCAAGGAAAACTGCCCTGATATTTTAGAACCAGAGAGCAAAACAGAAATTGAAAGAACCCACTGATCACCTCCTGAAAGGGATCCCCAAAGGAAAACTCCTAGGAATATTGTAGCCAAATTCCAGAGTTCTCAGGTCAAGGGGAAAATATTGCAAGCAACCAGAAAGAAACAACTCAAGTATGTGAAAACACAATCAGGATAGCACAAGATTTAGCAGCTTCTACATTAAAGGACTGCAGGTCATGGAATATAATATTCTGGAGGGCAAAGGAGATAAGATTACAACAAAGAATCACCTACCCAGCAAAACTGAGTATAATAATTCAGGAGGGGAAAATGGTCATTCAGTGAACTAGAATAGGGGACTTTCAAGCATTCTTGATGAAAAGATCAGAGCTGAATGGAAAATTTGACTATCAAATACAAGATTCAAGTGAAACATGAAGAGGTAATCAGGAAAGAGAAATCATAAGAGACTTATTAAGGTCGAACTGTTTACATTCCTACATGGAAAGATGATATTTGTAACTCATGAGACCTTTGTCAGTATTAGGGTAGTTGGAGAAAAAAATTATATGTATGTATGTAAATAGATAGATAGATAGATAGATACATAGATACATAGATACATAGATACATAGAGGGCACAGGGTGAGTTGAAGATGAAGGGGTGATATCTGGAGAATAAAATTAAGGGATGAGAGAGGATTATGCTGGGAGAAGGAGAAAGGGAGAGGTAGAATGGAATAAATTATCTCATATACAACAGAGAAGAAAAGGCTTTTATATTGGAGGGGAAGTGGGGGAAGGTGAGAGGGAATGAGTGAATCTTATTCTCATAGGATTTGGCTTAAGGAGGGAATAACATACACACTCAATTGGGTATGGAAATCTATATTACCTTACAGGAAAATAGATGGGGAAGGGGACAAGCAAGCAGGGGGATGATAGAGGGGAGGGCAAATTGGGGGAGGGGGTAATCAGAAGCAAACACTTCTGAGGAGGGGCAAGGTCAAAATAGAGAATAGAATAAATGGTGGTCAGAATAGGATTAAGAGAAATATAGTTAGTTTTTCACAACAACAACAAAAAAGAATAAGCCCATCTCTCTTTGTAATATTAATTTTCATATTGTTTGCCAATCAGAGTTTACTTCTGCCTGTCAGGAACATTCCCTCTTCCAAGGGTATTTAAACATTGGATGTTCTCCAGGGGACCTCTTTGGTTTATAAGAGAAGTCACCAATCTCAATTTATTTATTATCTGCTAGCCATAATTAATTAAATGATTATTAATTACCCAGAAACTGTGTCTCTTGAAATTTTCATTTGTCTCATAAGCAAGTTAAAAGTAAAGAGAAATATCCTGTACCATGTAAATTAAGTGTGAGTACACAAAGAAATATATACTTTACTATACTTTTTGGAGCCATTTTGTGAGTAGTCTTGGATAAAAAGCAATGTTGCTCTAGGTGCATCTAGTGCAAAATCCATTAAGGACTTTGTGTTCTACCAGATAGCTAAACTTTGCCTCAGGAGCCCCAACATAATGATGTTCATTCAATAATATGATCTCCTTCCAGTCTCTATATTAATTCAGATTCACTCCACATCTCCAAACTGTTGTCATCCTATGGCTTCTACCTTTAACACCTCTCTCAAACCTCTTCTCTTATTTACTGTCAACCTCTAGAGTTTGGTCTAAGAAAGACAAACAAAATTAGGTCATATGCATGCTTTTATTTCTCTCAAGCAGATGTGCACACACGCAGAACTATAGTTGAAACTGAACTTGCTTTGGGATCAGGATGCAAAGATTATAAAGCCATAAAGCAAGGAAGTGCCCATGATTCAGGATGTCTGTGCAAGCTTAACCCGGTCTTGTAGTTGCTGACACAGCAGGAGGATTTCAAGTTCACTCAGACAGCATTGCAAAAGATCTCTGGTAAATCAAGCTCAAGGGATGATCAGTCTGCCTCCTGATTGGCTGATTCTGATTCTCAGGTCAGTCCAGCCTTCTCTGCATAGTAAAACAGGTCAAGCAAATCAAGGTGATTAGTAAAGTCATTAACAACTCCGTTTTCACAATACCATCCTCTTCTTTTTACTCACAGAGACATCACACCAGTGTAGACCCTCATCATCTTAGGCCTGGTCTCCTTGTCTCAAGTCTTTCCCCACTCCAGTCCATCCTCCATTTAGCCTCCAAAGTGCTCTTCCTAAACTCAGATCTGACTATGTTATTCCTCCAGCACACACACACACACACACACACACACACACACACACACACACACACAATGAATTCCAGTATTTCCCAATTATCTCCAAGTTCAAATATAATGTCTTTTGCAACCTGGCCCCTCCTGCCATTCCAGAATTCCCACACTTTGCTTCACTCCTCTACAATCCAGGAGTACTAGTCTACTTGCAATTATCCTACATGGAACTCCATTTCTAGTCTATGACCCATTTTTATGACTCTCCCCTTTGCCTGATAAGATCTCTCACTTTGCTTCCGCCTCCTGGCTTCTCTGGCTTCCTTTAAGATTCAGCTCAATCCCACATTCTTCAGGAGGAAGTTTTCAGCACATAGTGTCATAACTAGTTCAGCCATTGCCTAATTGTTCAGTAGCCTTTCAGTTTCAAATTCTTTGCCATGAGTTAAAAAAGAGCTATTCTAAGTATTTTTTGTACATCATTAGTGTTTATTTTGCTTAGGACTAATCTCTTTTTTAATTCACTCTATTATTTTCCCCTTTCTTTTACTTTTTCCTCCTATTCTTCTGCTGAGTAGGAATGTATATGTTTTAAAAAAATTGTGTGTATGTATGTGTATGTAGTCTTTCTTCCTTCGACTAGTTAAGATGAGAGTGAGGTTCAAGTGCATTTGTTCCCCCAATTCTTCTTGTATATTTATATAGACTTCATGCACATCCTGATTATGTGAGATATTCCCCAATTTTTCTTCTCCCCTTCCCCCATTAGTGTTTTCCTCTTTCCTTCACTTTCCATTCATCTTTTAGGATGATCAAATTATAACAAAATCACTCCCAGGCTCTCTATTTAGAATCTCTGTCATACCTGATGAGGAAAGAGTCTTAAGAAGATACATTTATCATCTCCTCATATTAGAATTTAAAAGTTTACCCCTGTTCAGTCCCTTACAATTGTTTGTTCATGTTTACCTTTTTATGTTTCTCTTGACTCTTATGTTTGCACATCAAAGTTTCTATGAGCTCCTGTATTTTCGTCAGGAGTGCTTATAAGTTCCCTATTTAATTAAAGGTCTATTTTTCTCTTGTAGGAATATATTTAGTTTTGTTAAGTAAGTTATTCATGGTTGTAATACACATTGCCTTATGCCAAGCTGTCTGTTCCACATAGTGGTGGCTGCTAAATCTTGCGTGATGCTTATGGTGGCTCCTTATTACTTTAACTCCTTCTTTCTGGCTTCTTGCAGTATTTTTTTCTTAAACTTTTAAGTTTTGGATTTTGTCAATAATGTTCTTGAGAATTTTCATTCTGAAGTTTCTTTCAAGAAGTGACTAGTGAAGACTTTTTCCACTTTGCTCTCTGGTTTTAAAAGATTTGTGCAGTGTTGGTTTTTTTTTTTTTTAAAGAATTCTTGAAATAGGATGTCTAGTATCTTTTTTTGTCATGCTTTCAGGTAATCAAGTGATTCTTAAATTATCTCTCTTTGATCTGCTTTCTAGGTCAATTGCTCTTGATATTACATACTTTATATTTTCTTCTATTTTTAAAGTCTTTTGACATGGTTTTTATATCACTTGTTGTCTCATGGAGTCAGTAGCTTCGATTGAGTGCATTCTAATTTTCAGAGAGCCTGTTGTTGGGCAAGGTTTAATACTTCTTGTGCCATGCTATTAATTCTCTTTCTAATTCTTTCTTCCATAATTTTATGTCTTTTCCAGTATTTCTGTATTTGAAGTGTACTTGTACACTTCCCTGTGTGAGTCTTGGACCTCTTATTACCATGGTGTGCAAAGTTCCTCTGAAATGGAATGCTCCATGTTTCCATATCTAACCAGACTCCTTCCCAAGGGTGTCTAACAATCTCTCTTTCACTCTATGCCAACCTTGGCTGGCAAATTGACTCATGCTGATTTTTTTTCTTGTATTTTTCAGTCATAACTCAGTTGAATCCATTTTCTAGATCTCTGTGCAGGATTTGTGGTGGTAGCAGGATGGGGAGATCAATTGTTCCCTTTCCTGCTACTCTGGCATTTTCTCTACAATTACAATCATACTCCTTATTGTATCTTTCTGCAAGGGCTTAAGTAAAGCAATAGATTGATCATATTAACACTCTAAGGGCTTTATTGGCTCTGAATAAAGAGATTGAAATCTCTGCTTGGAACTTTAGGGAAGCACATGTTGATAAGGATTAAAAAAATTTAGTTTTGGGCCTGATTGTATAGGACGTTGAATGAAGTCATTCTTGCAAGTTCAAGGGATCAGAGTGAATCTTCCTGTGCAATCAACCCCATGCTCCCATTTCTAATATTTTTATACAAGTATATTCTGGTAAAATTAAAATCAGCATCAACCTCAAAAAGAAAAAAAGTAACAAAAGGGAAACTTGATCTTTCGGAATTAACTGGGCTCAACCTCCACTTTCTTTCCAATTATTGATTTGCTGAGTCACTACCCAACTACTTGCAATGTCAGCACCACAAATCACAGAGTAAAAGGCAAATTTCCATAAAGACAGCTTGGAAATTTCATCCTTGGAAAGAGTCTTGGCTTGGAGTTAGAAGATGGGATTTAGAATGCTATCTTTGGCACTAATACTACTTATGTGATCACAAGCAAGTCAACTAACTTATTTTTTCCTCATTTATAAAACAGTGATGATATTTGCACAATTTCTCAGCATTGTTCTTGGAAAGAGCTATTCAAAACATAAAGTAATATATTGTGTATAGGTGTATATGTACATATACATATGTGTATGTATATGTATATATGTGTGTATATATTATATACATAATATATATGAATAGCCATACTTAATCATCATCATCCTCATAAGCATTGTTCATCTACTTTGTTTTTGCTATGTGACTTATTAGACCTATCTTTATTAAATAGCTACCTATTTTATTGGAATATTTTATAGTGTTTTAGAGATCAAAATAATTAACATAATGGCTTTCACAAATAGATTCTACTAGAGAACATCACCACGGAGAGCATATTGGTTGGTGTTTATATGTGTGGATGTGTATATAGATAGAGATAGAACGAAAAATAAATATTTATCCATATAAATATTATTGAAATACAGTCAGTTCATAACTCCCAGGTTAAGAACCCCTGAATAGAAAATTCCTCTTCCGCTTCTTCCACTTGTGCTTAGCACAGGACATCCAACACACTGATGATCAATCAATCAACTAGTATGTACTATGAATATGGTTTCATGCTTACATTAATCATACAGCTGTTGGAGAGAGTCATTTCCGTGGTTGGGTCTATTAAAGTCTTGTATAATCTTAACATCAAGGGGTAGCTTGTTGGAGAGTTTTTACCACTATACACAGACAAAATGAGGTAAAGAAAATTAATTGAACAAAGGTTCATTCACTCATCTTACTGGTATATAACAATATAATGGAAGTCCCAAAGAGTCATTGTTGAATTTGCTTGGGTAACCTAATTCTCAAAGCCAATTGGTATGGGTCATTAACCTCATTGATCGAGATCAGTGTGATATTTGCATAAGGGGCAGAATTGGTGAGATCTTAAGAGAAGAGAGATCCTCATGTTCTCCCTTCAAATTTTGAGAAAGAAATCATGCCACTTCAACTGTCTTTGGGTTCAAGGGGAGAAAGACTCTGGGAAGAAACCAATATGTGAAGGAGTTGGCACCTTGATCATGTCTTTCTTCCTATCTTTCTACACTAAAAACTTCAGGGAATTTCCCCTTGGGTGAGAATTGAGATTCTCTTTCTTGGTGGATTCAAGTTATCTCACTCTCAAAGGGAGAACTCATTCACCTCATCTATTGTCTGGCATATAGTATCATATGTATACTTGCTCTGATTTTTGTTCGCTATCTTTTTGGATAAAAGATTTTATTTACTATTTGATATATATATTTATTGTGGTTGTGCCTTGGATATATAACTTGGAATCCTCCTTCCGCGTTAAAGGTGAGTGAACAAGAGTTCAGTTTGAACCTAAAAATTAGTCTCCTAGACTAAGATTTAAGGGAGCAGATAGCTCTCTTAGCTAGTAATTCTAGCCCCATATACTCTCAGTCTCTCACTCTCTGTCTCTCTCTCTCTCTCTGTCTCTCTCTCTCTGTGTCTCTCTCTCTGTCTCTGTCTCTCTCTCTGTCTGTCTGTCTCTGTCTGCCTCTCAGAGTTAATAGCCTCTGACCCCTATCTCTTGCTTCCCTTCCTAAGAGGAATTAGTCTTTCTTAGAGAAAGGTGGAGGAGAAGACTATAGGGATGTCTATTCCTGTCTCCCTTTCAGTCATGTTTAGACAGATCTATGTGGATACACATAACCTAAATAGGCAAAATAGAACACACATACTTTTACTACAATCCCTTAGGTGTCACACATAGCTTTTAATCTTCTCTAAAGAAATCAGAATAACTTCACTGTCATATGGCCTTCTAACCATCACATCTGCATCCATATTAGTCTTCCCTGGCCAGTATGGTGAATTTGTTGTTGGCTAGTGTTACTGTTCTGTTCTGGTAACAACATCTAATTTGGCATTAATCAGAATATGTCAGTGGAATATTATAGGTCCACACTTACAACTTCACTATATATACATACATACATACATATATGTATATATATATATACACATATATGTATGTGTATATATATATACATATATGTATGTATATATATATATGTGATCTTTGAATTCCTCAGAGACAACTCAGTTGAAAGCCAGGAACTTCAACCTATGATGGGATTGTGAATTTTACTGTCACTCAAACTTCTGTTAGAAAACACAACTTTTCTATGGTTACCAACCCTTCCTTGGTACCACACTGATCCCAAATCCTCCAAGCTGGTATGTATGAAGCAATTGAGCAAGCCTTTGAGAGTTTTTCTTTGTCTATCTATCCATCTGTCTCCAGAGGGTTTTGTAGGTTTTAA
Organism: Vombatus ursinus; assembly: GCF_900497805.2. Taxonomy (NCBI): domain Eukaryota; kingdom Metazoa; phylum Chordata; class Mammalia; order Diprotodontia; family Vombatidae; genus Vombatus; species Vombatus ursinus. The sequence goes on along the minus strand of NW_020954671.1, from coordinate 7,214,650 downwards.
GACAACTTTGTGTTTCTTTTCTAATTTCTGGGACTCCTCAGTTAAGTACAGTGCAGTGAAGTTATTCAGTAGCACAGCAATAATAACAGTTTCTAATACATTTGTGGTAATAACCACCAAATACTAGAAAATTCTTTAGAACATTAAGGTTTTTTAGATATGGGCAAATCAGGATATCTTTTATCTTTTCTGGATCCGTGCTCACTTTATTATGACATACAATGTGATCTACAAACCTGAGAGAGGTTCTACAAAATTTTCATTTGTAAATGAAAATTTTGTGCCATTTTCCTCTAGCAATCCAAAACTTTCATTGATCTTTCCCTATGATCTCTCAGTGTCCTTCCAAAGATAGTGATGTCATCAGGGTATATCACACACATAGTTCATGTTTCCAATTACTTTCTCCATTATTCTCTGGAAAGTTAGAGATGCCTCCAGTATGTTTTGGGGCATGAGCTCAAGCTAGTAAAACTTCAGCTGGGAAGGTGAAAGCAGTGTTCTCCTTCGCGTCCTCCACCATAGGATCTGATTATTAGTCACTATACAAGTCAGTGGCTGCCGTATAGATAATCCAGGGACTTTTCAACTCTGGACATGTTATATTGGTACACAAGTCCTTTTGTTCAAAGTATAGTAGTCTAAATACATACATCTTTTCATTCTTTTTTATTGCCAACACAATGGACAATGCATATTGTCTGTTGGAATCTAATAATGCCACTAACCATTAGGTTATTGACATAGTTTCTGAGGTAATGAGTTACAGATAAATAAGTTTTTGTAGATATTTCCCTGAATGGAATTTGCTGAGCTGGAGCTCGTGAGTTGCTCCTCAAGCATACATCACATCCCGCTTGTTCAATGTAAACATGAATGCCCTCCTGATTAGTTTATTTCTCTAATGCTCCTCCCATTCTGAGGATTCCCTAAAAGTTCAGTTTCTCTTAATCCATTTTGGTGGTTGAAGAGTTAGTGCTCTTGTGGTAAGTGCTGTCCCAACTTTGTCTCTATCCTCCTACAAGCCTTAGCACAGATTACATGAATGATCAAAGTTTTCTCACGTTAAGTGTCAATTTCAGATACACTTGAGTCTCTGGGTTTTTTTCTGCATTCTGCTAATATCCTAACTATACTGTAAATGGTTTCAACTAGAGCTGACACTCCTCTAACACATATTCAGTCTGATCACACCAGAGTAATTGCCCATTGCCTTGTCAACACCAGAAATTTCTTCAGGAAATTCCAGTTATTACAACTTATAACAAGCATGATTATTTGCTATTCCTCAGGTATAAAGATTTAAGAAGCTATAAAGATATTTTCTTCAAATGCTTCTCATGATATGATTGAAACATGATAGTCGCTTGTACTAAGTGAAGTCTCCATTCTCAATTTTTTCGGTCACTTCTGTATAAGTTCTTATGAGTTCAGGCAGAAAGGATTCATTAGAAATTGATGATGAGATCTTATGGGAACCAGAATGACTTTCTTCCTTGGCCCTTCCTCCTTTTCCCAGAGGTAATAATGAAAATCTTATCTTGACCAGCATGAAGGTGGCATTTTCCTCTTGGAATCATGTGGCTATCCACTTTTTTTATTTGATTTTTTTATCTGGCCATCTCTTCTGTAAGTGTAACAGAAGTTTCTCTGTTTCTCTAACTTATTTCATATGATGGTGTCTGGGTATCAATCTGTCAGGGTCTCTATTTCATTCTTCCAGTACCTGGTTAAAGAAACAAGTATTGTCCCTGGTACTTTCCTTCAAACTTTTCCTTATGAATTTCTGACTCAAGTTCTATATCCTTAGTATGATTACCTTGATTTGTTTCTTTAGACCATGCTTCGTCAGGTATTCCTGAGTTATTTGCAGGTGAAACTTCCCAGTGGGAATCTTCCTAAGTATCTTTGGGTTCTGTTTTCCAATTTGTGCATTGAGTCTAACAGCACTTTGAAATATTTTCCTTTCCAGTCACATAAACATACAAACCATGTGTCATGCTCAGCTCTTTACTCTCTCTCACTCTTATATATCCAATCTTGATGCCAAGTCCTAATGATTCCATCTTTATAACGTCATTTGAACATACCCTCTTCTCTCCTTTTACACTGTCACTGCCCTGGTGCAGGCCCTCATCACCTTCTACTTACTCTATTTCATTAGCATACTGACTGGTTTCTTCGCCTCAAGTCTCTCCCTATTACAGTCCCTCCTCCAGTCATTTATCAAATTGACTATCCTTAAGCGTAAATCTGACCATGTCATACTACTATTCAATAAAAGCCAGTGGCTCTCTAATACTTCTATAATCAAATATAAAAATCCTCTGTTTAACTTTTAAAGCACTTTATAACTTTGCCCCTTCCTACCATTCCAAACTTCTTATTCCTTAATATGTATGCTTCACTTCATTGAGACATAGTGTTTCTTAGTATTTAGTATTTCTCTTAAAAGACATTCTGTCTCCTAATTCTGAGCATTAACTCTCTCCCTCCTCACTCTGCTTCCTAACTTACTTTACTTCCATTAAGTCTCAGCTAAAGCCCCATCTTCTCCAAGAAGCCTTTCTTAGTCTTCCTTAATGGATGTCTTCCTTCTGAGATTATCCCTAATATATCCCCTGCATAGTTTGTTTATGGGGCAGGTGGGTGGTGCAGTGTATAGAGTGCCAGGCTTGGAGTCAGGAAGACCTGAATTCAAATCTGGCCCCAGATACTTACTAGCTGTGTGATCCTGGGCAAATCACTTTACCCTGTTTGCCTCAGTTTCCTCTTCTGTAAAATAAGCTGGAGAAGGAAATGGTAAATCACTCCATTACCTCTGCCCAGAAAACCGCTAAAAGGGGCCATGCAGAGTTGGATGTGACTGAAGCTACTAAACAGCAATAATAACATAGCTTGTTTATACAAAGTCATTTCCTTCTTATCTCCCCCATTATACTGTCTCCTCTAAATATAAGTAATTCTTTATAAATACTTACATTCATAAAGGAATGTTTTTTTCCAAGTATCACTATTACACTTTCACAATATAGATACATAATAACAACATTTAACCTATAACCAAACAGTAATTCACCAACTACCCTCCCAAAACTGGCCCAAATCTCCAACAATATCAGCTCTCTCTCTTCTTTTTGTCCTTCTGTCTCCATTTCTCTCTATCTTTCTGTCTCTGTCTATCTCTGTCCATCTTTCTGTCTCTCCCTTACATATATATGTGTATACATATATGCATGTGAGTAAATATATACATATATGTATAGACATAGGTGGCATTCCACTTATATTTTAATAGACAATTACGTAACAATACTGCATTCACACCATCAAATAGAAAGTATTAACATTAATATAATAAAGCAGTGCAAAGCTTCAATGCAGAGGAAGCTGAATCTCAGATAAGAAAAAATTGAAAAGCTAAAGAACTAAAAAGAAAAATAAAACAAAATTAAAAAGCATTAAATTGCATAAAAAGGGAAAAAATTTCCTTCAAAAGTAAAATCCTAAATTAGGCGTGGGAGGAATCAGTCAAATGCACAATTAAATTTTTTAAAAAGAATATTACATATTCTTTTTAATTAGTCAATATTGGGTTACATGTGAATTTACACTGAAGCTATAGAAGGAAAAAGTAGTGATTAACAATTTTTTTAAAATTTAGAAACAGTAAAAATCAAAATCGGACTTCTTATAGTCCACGTATAATAATGTGTGAGAAGTAATGCAGGTAATTGTGCTTATAAAACAAGCAAACACACAAAAAATTAGAACAGTATTTAAATTCCTAAAGCAGAGAAAAGGGGGAAAATGCTCCCAAGATGACTTTCTGGCTTTTAATCAGCAGGTGTCTTTGTGGAACATGATTTTACTGAGAAGAGCTTTCTTCCCTCCTAGGGACATCATTGATTCTCCTAGACCTCACTTATCCTGACCCATATGGCTTGGTAGAGCTTCCCTTTGGCCGCTTCCCTCTCATCACCATTGTCCCACTACTCTGGTCTCTCCTGCAGGGCAAAGAGCAAGGTTCTTGACTCAGTTACTCCTGTTCTCTCAGACATACCTGACCCCTGTAGACTCCATATCCCAGGGTAAAGAAAATACATTTAAACTCTGACTTTGGGGAAGATTATATATTACACGAGATATCAATTTAAAAATTATAATCACATATGCCTTTATAATCCAAATCATATCCCTTTTTCCTCGTTAACTTTTGTGCATTAAAATAACCTTTGCCCTCTCCTAATGTGCATTGTCTATAGCAAACACACATGCACATACATATATACTCACAAAGTAATTGAGATCATCTAATCTTTGGAAAAAAATTGACTTTGGTACTAATTCAAAGAGAAAAATATAAACAGAACCTCAAAGAACAGAAAAACTTTCAAACAGGAACTATTTCTTTGTGGGCGTGGCATTCAGGTGAATGAGAGGAGGAGGAGGAGGGGAAAATCATCACCATCAGCCATCTCAGCATTTGAGCAGCCCATATTGCCTCTCATCCTAGCAGCCTCAGCTCACCATCTCCCCTTTCTGCTCAACTATCAGTGGGGAATGCCACCACCTTCTCTGCTACTGCTGCTGGTCAGCTCATTGACTTTATCTCCCTTTTCTATCCAAGCATCTGAGCACCTGCATCTGCCAGTCTGTGCCTGCCCTTACCTGTCTATGTCTACCAGTTGTGATGTAGCTGCTGCTGTAGCATTCTTCTCCAAACTGACACCAAACTCATGCCTAGCTATCTTGCTTCAGTGGTCTTCCCCCAGAGTCCTGGTACTCATTCTAGCAATCACAATCTGAGAGATTTCATTCAGCTTGTACATTTCCTCATGTCTCTAGAGACACTCAGGATACATTATGAAAACAGAATTAGGGATTTCATTTCTTAGCCACAAAGCCTTTCAGCTCATGTTAAATTTGACTCCTAATTCTGTAACAAAAATAAATCCAAACCAGGTTCAGATCTTATGACAAATTCAGCAGGTCAAATGCAAATAGGGAAGACAATTATATTGAAATATTTATTAATTTTGTTTAAGTTCTAGGACCCCAGGTTAAGGACCCCTGCTCTAAGACCGTAACTTATAGAAAAGGTGCCAACTTTCATTGGTAAAGGATATTTTCTCACTAGTGAGTTCCTTATATCAATGCAGTTATGGACCTGGTTCCTACCCCTATCACTATATACAACAAACGGTTTTTGAAAACAAATTTTCCAGGCTGTCTAAAGAGAGTTGGAATTCGCAGTTAGAAATGCCAAATGAGCCCAGCAGCCTGATAACAATTCTATAGATAGAAAAGTCATATAAAAATAAATCATATAAACCAGCTGTACTTTTTTTCCCATTGACTTAAATAATAAAAGCTTTTTTGTTTAGTATTCTCTCTACCCCTACCCCTATCTCTGACACAAACCAAAACCTCAAAGATTATAGCATTTGGGAAGTTGGAGGGAAGAAGTGGGGAGCAGAGATTAAATATTACTTAGACTAGTAGTCTTCAAACTGATTTTTGCTAATGACATAATATTATTCTTTGTTATGAAGATTTATAGAATGCTTCACCTTTAATTTCATAATGCTATGGGAGAGTTGGGGGGATGTGTGTGTGTGTGTGTTTGTGTACAAGTGTGTTATTGCAACTATAAGTTCCATACAATCTGCATCATACCTAGAAAAATGTATGTCCCCATTAGTGTATCACAGCACATCCTTTGAGAAACACCGGCCCAGACAACTATGTATGTAACCACCAGGTGGCAATTATAGTCACTCACCTGATCTTGTTCAGAAAAAAAATAATAATAATCAGGCACTGAGGAGTCTTCTGTGTGACCTTGGGCAAGTCAGTTAGCCTCTTGGGCTAGAGTTTCCTCATTTTTAAAAGGAGAGGATTGGGTTAGATAAACTCTGGTGTCCCTTTTAGCACTAGATTTTTATATCCTAATTATACCATGAATAGAACAGCTTTCAACATCCCCCTACTGGTCAAATTCCACCTTATTTTTTGAAATTCTTATTGAGCAATTTCAGTGAGTGGTAGTTCAGTGACTTTGGCATAATAGTCAATTTCCCAAAGAAACAGACACACTGGATACAGTTCTTTTCATTCTTGGCATATAAAGAGTAAACAAACAAGTGAGTACAAAATATCCAACAATCAGCTGCATACCAGTCACTCTCATTAGATCCTGGGAGTCCCCAGAAAGTCTAGAATTTTCTTTGAATTCAAAAGTTCTGGGAAACGAACAGTTCAATCCTCCTTAAACTAAAGGAATATAGTCAATACAATAAAATAGAAAATGTTTTGTTCAATTCTCATATCCTGCAGAACCAGCTTCCAAATTAAAACCCAGAAATTCTGGAGGAACTCTCACAATCAGTCTTATGACACAGGACATTCTTCTCAGGATCTGAATAGCCATAAGAATACAGAAACTTATTTGGCGAAACTTATTCTCAATTTTGGCTGTCTTGTTCTGATTTTTTGAGGGTCTTCTGACTTCTTATTTGAGTTCGGTCATTGCTTTTCAAGCAGGAGCACCAGAACCAAGAAGTTTGCCTCTGTCATGCCACATGCTGTCTGTCTATTTGTATCTCTCCATAGCTCTATCTGCATCTCTTTATGTCTCTGTCAATCTCTGTGTGTCTCTTTCTTTTTGTCTCTCTCAATTTCTTTCTCTCCTTGTGATTTCATTGGTATAGGGCAGCAGTTCTAAAACTGTTTTTTTTTTTAATTTCAAGACTGTTTTACATTGTTAAAAATTAGGGACTTACCCTCAAAGGGCTTTTCTTTGTGTGGTTTATGCCTGTCAATATTTACTGTATTAGAAATTAAAACTTCTTGAAATTATTTGATCTCATGGATTCCTTTAAAGAATATCAGGGATTCCCAAGGGTCTTTGAATCATACTTAGAGAACTTTTGGATTATGGAGCAACTAGTGAGGAAATTTCCTCCACCAACACAAATTATTAACTCTTCTATAGTTTTTATTTTTGTTTTTGGCTAATCAATGGGATTAAGTGATTTGCCCAGGGTCACACAGCTAGAAAGTGTCAAGTGTCTGAGGCCGGATTTGAACTCAGGTCCTCCTGACTCCAGAGCTGGTGCTCTATCCACTGTGCCACCTAGCTGTCCCCTGCTTTTGTGTTTTTGTTTGTTTGTTTTGTTTTGTTTTGGTGAGGCAATTGGGGTTAAGTGACTTGCCCAGAATCACACAGCTAGTGAGTGTTATGTGTCTAAGGCCGGATTTCAATTCAGGTCCTGACTCCAGGGCCAGTACTCTATTCACTGCATCACCTAGCTGCCCTGTTCTATAGTTTGGAAGAGTTTCCTGGAACACTGAGAAGTTAAATGACTTGACCAGAGTCATACAGTCATTATTAATCTTCCCAACACTGAAGCTAGCTCTCTAGCCACAATGCCTCTCTCATCACCTCTTACCTTCTAACTGCTTATCTTGGCTGTAGTTTCTACTTCCTTCTGTGCATCATTCACACAGTTGGCAAAATAATTACCTAAAGAACAGCTGTGACCAGTCATCACCCTACTTGAAAACCATCAGTGGCTCTTAGTTTTCTCTAAGGCAAAATATAGCTTAGCCTGGATTTTAAATCCTTCCACAATCCAGCTCCAACTTAACTTTCTAGCTTTATGTTATCATATCCCCTTTCATACACTCTGTTTTCAAGGCAAATTACACTAATAGTTGTTGTATCAACTCATCGTGCTGTCTTGTGACTCCATGCATTCAGATAGATTATCCCTCATGTCTAGAATGCATTGTATTTCTAGAATTTTTTAAATCCTTCTCATTTTTCAAGGTTCAACTCAAATTGCCTCATCTTCTGTGGAGTCTGATCCTCTCAGCTAAAATGTTCTCTCCTCAAATTTTCCTGGGACACATTCTCTGGACCTCACCTTTGCCCCATCTTGGATTATATTTACCTACATGTTTGTTGTGCCTATTCCTCCTTCTCCCACTCCCAAAAAGCTCTTTGAGATCAGTTACTGTCTTTAAAAAAAGAGAGGGAGGGAGGAAGGAAGGGAGAGAGAGAAAGGAAGGAAGGAAGGGAGAGAGAGAAAGACACAGAGAGAGAGAGAGAGAGAGTGAGTGTCCTTAGAACCTAGCATGGCATCTTTCACATATAAGCTTTTTAATTAAGAGCTGTTGCAATTTTTACAGGGATGATTCATTTTAAAGTATGTTAGAAGAAATGACTAGACAGTCTCTTTCAATTCTAATATTCTATGATTCTGCCACTTGCCTAAAGTCACACAAACAGTAAATAGCAGTCTCTAAGTCAGTGAAAAAAGTAGTGGATCTACTATAAAATGGAATTGGAGCAAATGGTTTCTAAAGACATTTCCTGTGCTATGGAAGTCCTATGAAGGACAATTTCCACAGGAGCTTTCTTTCACTTTATACCTTTCTGACACTACCCTTCCCCCAATATGCAAGCTTAATTTCAGTCTCCAGCCTGAATTACCTTACTTTATGTTTTGATTGCATGCACATGAGCCTCAGGTCTTATTTTAGCACCAGCTTATAGAGCAAGCTTCTTCCCAGCTACCTCCCCTACAGTGATCCCCTCCACTCTCTGGAGCAGCAGTTTGCTTTCTTCTAGGGAGGGAGGGATGGTTCTGCCTGCCTTCAAGCTATCCTTCTCTTTATGATAATGAGCAAGACCATAGGAAATGATCGGTCAACTCCAAAATTATTTCCTTTCATATTTACCCATTTAATTAAATGGAGATGAAAAATTAATCTGCAGCACTAGAGGAGTCTGAGAATGAAAAGTATCAAGAGTTTTATAATCATATCTCCCACCAGGCAAGTTGGCCCTTTGCTTTATTCTCCAACAGTAGATTATTGTGGCTGGCCTGACAAATGTGATTAGTATTACTCAGCCAGAGTCTTTGTACTCAATGCATCATGTGCCAAAAATGGCAGAAATCAAAGGAGAGGGGGCATTTCAGTGACAGTTATTTCCCTGTCACATGAGTGGTTCTATAATTAAAAAACAAGCTCAATTACATGGAGAAAATTCAATGACACAAGCTTTTCCATTCTCTCCCTTTTTAACCTTCATTGCTAGTCTTGAGACTAAATAGTTTTTAAAGTGAATGCCCCCCATACTGAAAGAAAATATGTGATCCCACTAAATGCGTTTCCCATTATTTATGCTCTTGATACCCACAGCCCTTTCTGATTGATCCTTTTTTGCTATGCATAAAAAACCAAAATCTTAAATGCCTCTGGTAGTTGGAAAGGAAATAACAAATAAACTCATGGTCCAAAGTAATAAGGGCACCAGTACCTATGAGAAAAAAGTTGAAAGATTATGTATCTATGTGAACATGAGAGTAGGTATATTTTTTTTAAATGCATGAGTGAAAAAGAAGAATGATCATGTGAGAATGAAGGATAATCAATGGACTATCCATTTGCTTTATTGGTAGCCTCATGGTGACAAGAGAGGAAAGGCTTTAGTATACTGAGTGTACCTCCTATGGTGAATGTATGTTAGGACATGGACAAGAGTAATTGAAGTTTGGCTAGAACTGATTTGTTTTGATTTGGATCATTAAAGGGAAAATATTTGTATCATTGCATCATTGATATCATAGATCCACTTGGGTATTTGAAAGAGAGAGACAGAGAGATAGAGAAAGAAATAGAGGAACAGAGAAAAGGAGAGAGACAGAAAGAGAAGAGACTGAGACAGAAAGAGAAAGAGAAAAAATAGAGCTAGAAAGACAGAAAAAAGGAGATAAAGACAGAGAGACACAAAGATACACAAAGAGAAACAAAGTCACAGAGAAAAAGAGATAAAGACACAGAGAGAGATGGAAAGAAAAGAGAGAAACAGAGAAAGAGAGTCAGAGAGAAAAAGTGAAAAGAGAGAGAGTCAGGAATGATAGAGTTATAACAAGCTAGGTGGTGGTTCTTCTTGACAAGGCAAGAGGCAGGCTTATTGGGGGTACAATTGTAACCTCCTTCAACAGGTTCAGTGTTTCAGGTTCCTGAGACTAGCTATAGCCATCAACTATGGTATCTTCCCTTCTGGTACAGTTTGTTCCCTATGGAGGCAATATCCACACAGCAGCTGTGGAGCCACCCACCAACATCCCAATGTTGTCAGCTAGTTTAAGTAAACAGGTTGTGTATAATTTGACCCACCACTCCCACACATAAGTGGAGGAAAGTGCTATCCAATGCAGATTTTAGAAACTGTGATTGGGGACGCCTCTTAGGAAGCAGCATATTTACAGAAGAAAGGGAGGTTAAATCCAACCCACACGGATTTTGAGGGAATAATTGGTTTACTTATAAAACTTCCCTCTTCCCATGGCCCTGGAAAGCAGTCGCAATAGTGACTGGATAAAAATGCTAATTAAGATATCATAAACTACCCCAGAGGGATTAGACTAAAAATAAAGAAGGAATTCTAGAAAAGGGACCCTTTTAAAATGTTGCCTAAATTGAGTAGGGATGAAGCAGGAAACGGATATGTGCAAGAGCAAATGTCACATTGAAGTTCACAGCTTCAACTCTGTAGCTTCAATTCTGCACAACTGATGTTAATTAAGCTCCTGATATGTGGAAGATTCTATGTAAGGCACTAGGGATAAAAGGCAGGTAGGTGTTACAGTGGATAGACTGCTATACCTGAAGTCAAGAAGATTGAGGTCAAATCAAGCCTTAAATATTAGTAGCTTTACGACCTTGGACAAATTATTTAATTCCTACCTGCCTTATTTTCTTCAACTGCAAAAGGAGGATAATAATAGCACCTCCCTCCCTAAGTTTTTATGTGGATAAAGTGAGAAAACATTTGTAAAGTGCTTCACATATATCAGGAGCTTAATAAATACATTGAGTTTTTTTTCTTTGCTTTTTTTTTTAACAAATTGAAACTGATACAATCTCTCTTCTCAAGGAGCTTGAAATCTAGAAGGGAAGATTACCATTCATTCCAGAAATATTTATTGATTACACATCTTGATTATATTTATTGATACTGTAGTTTCCCCTTGGGATGTATGATGGAGTTCTCCCCAAACACACATTCATGCATGCACACACATACATTTTAGAGCAGGTGTAGATATCTTTTGACTGTTTTCTATCAGTGATGAGAACATTTTAATTTGCTTCTGAAACAGAAGTCTCTGAATATGCTAAAGCCTCTTCCTTCTGAGATTACCTCAAATTTATCTTGTATGTATGTATGTATATCTTGTATGCTTATGGAGATTTACATGCTATCTCCCCAATTAGCCCATTAGAAAGTGAGCTCTTTGAGGTCAGGGACACTTTTTGCCTTTCTTTGTAATACCAGTGCTTAACACAGTGCCTTGAAGATAGTAAGTGGTTAATAAATGTTGACTTGAACTGCTTATTGATTCTACCCCCTCAGGCCTCTCTTTCTTGCTAGCTTAGAAGTAGGTGGGTGAAATTTTGAGTTCTAGAAGAGCAATAGAAGTGGGATGGCAGGGGGGTCCTACCCCTTACCAGTGCCAGTCCCAAAAGCAAGTGACCTCTTAAGCAAGCCAGTATCTGGGATGGCACTGCCTCCTGTTTGTGTCTTCTTTCTTTCTGTATAGGGTCTCATGAGATCTTGAAAAGTAGGTAACATCTTCCTCACTCTGTTTCCCTGGCATCCAAGCAGCAAAGAATTGGCTAGTAGAACATTTGCTGATATAGCAGGGGTACAAGCAGCAGCAGATCAGCCAAGGGCAGAATCATAGAATTTTAAAATTAGAAAGGAACTCATCAATCCATGTCTCCACAAGGAATCACCATTGTAACATATGCAACAATTTTTCTTGAAGACCATCAAGTAATAGAAATCTACTTTTTTTTTTGAGATAGCCCATTACATTTTTGTATAGTCCTAATGTCTAGGAAGTTTTTCCTGACATCAAACATCAATTTACTTTTCTGCAATTCCACCCATTGCTCTTCATTTTACCTGTATATCAAATAAGACAAGTTTAATACCTCTTCCACAAAACAACCTCCCCCAATACTTAGAGAAACCATCATATTCCACCTGAGTCTTGTCCAGGTTAAATACAAACAGCACTTTCAAGTGATTCTCATATGACATAGAAAGTAGTCCCTTTGCTAACCTGGTTGCCTTCCTCTAGATGTTCTCTGGTTTATAAATTGTTATCTTAACTTCTTTTACCTAGTTGAAGTTAGATAATATGAATATCTAGTGTGTCTGGTCAGCAAAGTTATATGGTTTCTTCTAGAACTGTCCAAAAACTGCTGAATAGAACTAAAAGAGATGGATAATATGATTGATCCAGGGATTTGGTTTGGCACATGCTGACAAAGGACAAGGAATTCAACAGTATTTGTTACGATTATTAGTATTATTGTGGCATTTAATAGGTTAACTATAGTATAAATGTGACCTTTGTTGCACAGTCAAAGAAGAAATGACAGTAAAAGCAAAATGTTGCATCCTTTGATATTCAACCACTTGAGCTTTTCACACTAATTGGACTAAAAATTTTGTTCTCTATTTTACTTCTAAGAAATGTGTTTCATCTAGGTTGATAAGGAGCTTTAGATTAACAAGCCTGGTGTTATAATCTCTCTTTTTTGGGATATCATAAGCCAGGTCATCAGATGGAATGTTTGATGGCTTTGAATAGGAATTATAGTGAATAACCTGTTTTGTTCATCAGTCAGTCTATTGAACACACTGGAATAGATAAGAGAATTATCTTCATATAAGTTATTAACCAAGGAATCTAAGGCATTTGCACTTCTCTGAACATATTCATTATAATTCAGTTAGTTTTCTCTTTTTCTTATCTTAACCATGAATTTATGTGTATTTCAAAATTAAAGGTGGTATAATAAGATTGAGTTAAAATTTATTATTTTATTTTATTTATTTTTTGTGAATATGTGCAAGAGAGATTATAAATGCTGCACTGCTCTGGGCATGTTTGAAATAGCCACTTATATAAGCCAAGGAAGTTTCCAATTGGCAATTTGTAAAAGAAGGGCTAGTGGTTATATAGGGTATTGGAGATACATACTATATAAGAATGTAGACTATATGTAATTTGGCATTTATTGAATAACAACAATACAAACATTAAATTAAAAGATTATATAATGCAATTTATTAAAATACAAAGTCCCCCTTTTTTCTTTAAGACATTAGGGTGTATCTAAGCATTCCTGTCTAGTTGAGGACTTAAGGGTGAGAGAAAGGGAAGAAATGGGCCTGACATCAAGGTTGTGAGCTTGAGTGACTAGAGGGATGGTGGTATCTTTAACAAAAATAGATAAATTAGGAAGAGGAGTGGAGTTTGGGGGGGGGAGGCTTTAGGCTAGGTGATGGGGTGAAGTGACTTGCCCAAGGTCACACAGCTAATAAGTGTTATGTGTCTGAGGCTGGGTTTCAATTCAGGTCCTCCTGAATCCAGGGCCAGAGCTCTATCCACTGCACCACCTATCTGTCTCCAAGTAGTAGACTTTAAAGAGACGAGAATGGAAGCCAGGGCAGCTAGGTGGCACAGTGGATAGGGCTCCAGCCTTAGAGTTAGGAGGACTTGAGTTCAAATCTGGACTCAAGCACTTGACACTTACTGTGTCACCCTGGACAAGTCACTTAACCCCAATTGCCTTACCAAAAAAAAAAAAAGAATGGAAGTCAAAGTTCTGTTTTAGACATAATTGAGTTTGAGATGTCTCTGAAACACTGAGGTACAGATGTCCAGCAGGCAGTTAGTGTTGCAGGACTGGTGCTGTGAGAAAAGATAAGGATATTATATATAGACTTGGGAGCCATCTGAAGATAAATGATAATGGAAACTGTGAGCATTGAAAAGTTCACAGAAAGACATTGTTAGTAGAAGAGAGGGTGTCTAAAAACATAGCCCTGTGGTATACTCATGCAAAGGGGATGGAGACATGGATGATTATCCAGCAAAGGTGACTGAGTAGGAATAGTCATACTGGGAGGAGAATACGAGGAGGCAGCAATGTCTTGAAAACCCAGGAAGGAGTGACTACTCAAGAGAAGTGGTTGGTTCACAATAGAAAAACCTGCAGAGAGGTCAAGAAAAATAAGGACTTAGGAAAGGGCACTGTGGTAAACAATTAAGATATCCTCAGAACCTTGGAGAGCACAGTTGCTGTCAACAACAAAACCTAGCAAATTGTTTCTCTAAGGTGTTGAATTTAGTAGTGGAGTATATCACTATATGAAAACATTGGAAAGAAAGGGAGGCATCATATTGTGGAAAGCATTAAATGCCAGGCAAAGGAACTTGAGCTTTGCTCAGTAGGCAAATAACACTGAATATAGGAATCTATTTCCTGACAGCTAGATGAAGGGTGAGTTTGAGGGATGAGAGAGAGCAGAGATAAAAAAAAATTAGAAAACTATTACAACATTCCAGGTAGAAGACAAAAAAAATGTACCTTTACAAGGTCAGTGGGGCAGGAATAGAGAAGAGAGCATATTTGCACATTATAGTTCTAATTGACAGTAACTTAGAATGTAAAAAAAAAATATTTGATATGAGAGGAAAGGAGAAGAAAAAACTATAGATGACATCAAGTTTTCTAAGATGAAAATCTGAAGGAATGGTGGTGTCACTGACAGAAATAATATGAAGAAGGAACAGGGTTTAGGGAAAAGATAAATATAAATTCTGTCCAACCCTTCATTTTGCCTCAAGGCATCTGGTTCAAATCACATAAAACTGGCCTTACATTTTGTTTAAACCTTTGAAAACACTAAAATTTTAAAAAGGAAAAAAAAGTTGTTATGACAAGGAACTTCCTCCACAATTAAAAATCCAATCCCAGGGGCAACAAGGTGGTACAGTAGATAGAGCACTGGCCTCAGGGTGAGGAAGACATGAGTTCAAATCCAGCTTCAGAAACTTACTAGCTGTGTGACTCTGGGCAAGTCACTTAACTTTGTTTGGCTCCCCCACCCCCCAAAAAATCCAACCCTTTCTACAACTTAATGAATTATGCTTACCACTTGGAATCTTTTTTTTTTTATTGTTGTGTATGAATATGTGCCTGCCTACTTGGTTATGGTAAAAAAAAAAATATCCAGGATGCTTTTTTAATGGAAAGTTTGATGTTGTGTTTCTTCCTATTCTACCTACTCTCATTGAATCTGACAATGAGATAATGTAAGTTATGATTGGTTTTTGTTCTGGATCTATAACTGCTGTAATTTCATCTAGACCTGGAGAAATTCAGGTATGGAAATTCCTTCTACTGACACAAATTGGTAGCTAGTATGTGACAAAAGACTTGAGGCAACAATTCTCAAGTCATGGTCCAAGGACCCCAAGGCATCCCTAAGATTCTTCTAGGGGATCTGTTAGCTCAAATATATTTTTATAATAATATTAAGAGGTTATTTGACTAATAAAATACTCCTTCCTTGTGTGAGGCTAGATTTTCTTTGTATACTTTAACCCAAGCCACACAGTGCAAGAGATTGTATGTAGAAATAGGTATCTTCTATAAATCAAACATCAAATAAATTAGCAAAAATCTTTCCAAAACAATACAATTCTTCTCACTTTTTTTGTTTTTGAAAATATACTTATTTTTTCATGAAGTGTTGTTTTATGATAACATGTAATAGGTTTATTAGTGATATTTTTAATAGATTAATAATTTTAAAAAATTCTGTCCATTTCAATTTCAACACAAGCAGTGTCACACTGGTAAATTATTAAAAGCCAGCTCTTCAGGAAAAAAATGCATGAGGACACAATTTTAAATTTAATCCACATTATAAACAATTTATCTATCACTTTATAAAGTCTTGGCAATTAATAAAACAATACATTGAACCCTGATTTAAAAGTTTTAAATACAATTGAAGAAAAAAAAGAAATATAAAATGAAGTCTCTTCACCTCTCCTCCTATTTCATTGCAGATGGGAATTATGTTCTTGGAGCATAGTATATAATATCAGACTTTTTTGATACATAGTTTACTTTTGCCCAACTGTTGCCCTCCTTTTTTAATCTTTGTTAGAAGAGATGGCTCTCCCTGAGTGGCAGAGAAATATGTAGATGATATAAAAACAAAGACAACTTTAAAAATAAAAATTAGGCCTTTGTTACATTCATATAAAAAAAGAAAATAGACTAAGGAGAAATGATTTAAGAATTATTTAACTACTGGAAAGCCATGATCAAAGAAAAAACTTATACATCACATTTCAAGAAATTATCAAGGAAAATGGTCCCAATATTCTAGGACCACAGGATAAAATAGAAATTGAAAGGATTCATTGATCACATTTGAAAGAGATCCCAAAATGAAAACTCCCACTAGTATTATAACCAAATTCCAGAACTCCGAAGTCAAAGAAAATACTCTGAGTAGTTAGGAAGGAATAGTTCAAATACAGTGGAGCCACAGTCAGCATAACACAAGATTTAACAGCTACCACATTAAAGGAATGGAGGCTTGGAATATGATATTCCAGAAGCAAAAGAGTTGGGATTACAACCAAAGATTTTCTACTCAGCAAAACAGGATAATCCTTTGGGGAGGGTGGGAGGGAATGGATATTTAATTAAATAGAGGACTTTTGAGTATTTCTGATGAAAAGATGAAAGCTGAATAGAAAATCTAACCTTTAAATACAAGGTTCAAGAGAAACATAAAAAGGTAAACATAAAATAGAAACCATAAGACCCTCAATAAAGTTAAACTGTTTACCTTACATGTAACTTCTAAGAACTATATCAATATTAGGGCAGTTAGAGAGATTATTCATAGACAGAGGGCACAGGAGTGAATTGATTATGTTGGAATGATGTAAAAAAAATGGATAGGTGAGAAAGAAGGATGCCCTGGAAGAAGGGGGAAAAGAGAAGAAGAATGGGGAAAATTATCTCATATAAAAGAGGTGCACAGGAAAGAACTTTTATAGTGGAGGATAAAATGAGAGGGGCAACACTTGAACCTCATTCATATCAAATTGGTTCAAAGAGAGAATATATATACATATGTATGTGTGTGTATATTCAATTCATAATAAGAATATACCTTATCCAACAAGGAGGTAGGAGAGGAATGGGATAAAAGAAAGAGATTGTGACAAATGGTAGGACTGATAAAAAAAAATCAGTGGTCAAAAGCAAAATAAACTTTAGAGGAGGGCCAAGATAAAAAGAGAGAGATGGACAAACAAGGAAAAAAATAGGATGGAGGGAAATGCACAGTTAGTAATCATAACAGTGAATATGAATAAGATGAATTTACCCATAAAACAGAAGTGGATAGCAAAGTTGATTGAAATCCAGAATCCTACGATATGTTGTTAACAAGAAACACACTTGAAACAGAGAAACACATACAGAGTTAAGAAAAAAAAAGTAGGGGGGTGGCTAAAGCAGAAATTATTATGCTTCAGCTGACATAAAAAAAGCAGGCATAGCAATCATGATATAAAATCTCAAAATCAAAAATAGACTTAATTAAAAAGGATAAGCGGGGAAACTACATCTTGCAAAAAGGCACCATGGGCAATAAAGTAATATCAATACTATCTATCTGTATGTATGTATGTATTTATATATACATATGCATATATGTATATATGTATGTGTGCATATCTATGCATATAAGTATATGTGTGAATACCAAATGACATGGCATCCAAATTCTTAAAGGAAAAGTTAAATGAGTTACAGTAGAAAACAGACTGCAAAACGATCCTAGTGGACAACCTCAACTTTGTCCTCCCAGAACTAGATCAATCTAGAAATAAATTAAATAAGAAAGACATTAAGGAGCGGAATAGAATCTTAGAAAAAAATAGATAAAACAAAAATACAATTGGCCAACTGCAAAAAAAGTACACTGAAGAAAACAAATCTCTTAAAAATACAACTGACCTATTGGAGAAGAAAGTACAAAATTTAACAGAAGAAAACAATATGCTAAAAATTAGAATTGAACAAATGGAAACTAATGACTCTATGAGAGAGCAAGAATCAGTCAAACAAAAAGAAAAAAATGAAAAAGTAGATGAAAACGTAAAATATCTCATGGGCAAAACAACTGACCTGGAAAATTGATCCAGGAGAAACAATTTAAAAATTATTGGCCTACCTGAAAATCATGATGACAAAAAGAGCCTGGACAATATCCTTCAGGAAATCATAAAGGAAAACTGCCCTGAAGTCCTAGAACCAGAAGGCAAAATAACTATAGAAAGAATCCACCACTCCCCACCTGAAAGAGATCCCAAATTGAAAATGCCAAGGAATATAATAGCTAAATTCCAAAATTACCACATTAAAGAGAAAATACTGCAAGCAGTCAGAAAGAAACAATTTAAATATCATGGAATCACAGTCAGGATTACACAGGACCTTGTAGCCTCTATATTGAAAGACCATAGGGCATGAAACATAATATTCCATAAGACAAAGGAGCTTGGAATGAAGCCAAGGATTAACTACCCAGCAAAAATGAGCATGATTTTTCAGGGAAGGAGATGGATATTCAGTGAAATAGGGGACTTCCAAACCTTTCTGATAAAAAGACCAGAGCTCAACAAAAAATTTGATCTTCAAGTACAAGATTCAAGAGAGACATAAAAAGGTAAATGGGACAGAAAGATACAATATGTTGTTAATAAGGGCAAAATGTTTACATCCCCACAAAGGAAGATGACACTTGCAACTCTTGAGAACTGTATTGTTATTATACCATGTTAAAGGAGTATACATAAAGGGGGTGGATATAAGTTGACTTTGATGTAATGACAAAAAAAAAGTCTAATCAAGTGGGTTAAATGGATCCAAGTAAGTGGATTAGTCTGAGCTAAGAAAATGTACTGAGAAAGGAGGAGGCAGACAAGGGCAAATTACATTACAGGAAAAGACACAAAAACCTATTAGAGCAGAGGTAAAGGAAGGAGGGGGATGAGCATTGTTTGAAACTTACTCTCATCAGATTTGGCTTAAGAAGGGAATACCTTAATCAGTTAGGTATAGAAATCTAGCTTGCCCTATAGGCAGTAGGAGAGAAAAGGGGAAAGAAAAGGGAGGGGATATAGAAGGGAGGGAAGAAGCAGTAAAGGTAAAGGGGAAGAAAAGGGAAAGGAATAATAGAAGGGAGGTGGGACTGAAGGAGGTGGTGGTCAAAAGCAAAACACTAGTGAGGGGGGAAAGGAGAAAGGAGAAAGAAAAGCATAAACATGGGGAAAAAAGGATGGAGAAAAAGACACAGATGGTAATCATAACTGTGAATGTGAATGGGATGAACTCTCCCATAAAACAGAAGCATATAGCAGAATGGATTAAAAACCATAAGCCTACAATATGTTGTTTACAGGAAACACATTTGAAAAAGAGTGACACATACAGGGTAAAGGTAAAAGGCTGGAGCAAAATATATTATGCTTCAGCTGAAGTAAAAAAAGCAGGGGTAGCAATCCTGATCTCAGACAAAGCAAAGGCAAAAACAGATCTTATCAAAAGAGATAAGGAAGGAAACTACATCCTGCTAAAAGGTACCATAGACAATGAAGTAATATCATTACTAAACATATCTGCACCAAATGGTATAGCATCCAGATTCTTAGAGGAGAAGTTCAGGGAGTTACAGGAAGAAATAGAGAGCAAAACTATACTAGTGGGGGACCTCAACCTCCCCCTCTCTGAACTAGATAAATCTAACCACAAAATGAGTAAGAAAGAAATTAAGGAGGTGAATAGAATATTGGAAAAGTTAAGTATAATAGACCTCTGGAGAAAACTGAATGGGGATAGAAAGGAATATACTTTTTTCCCCATGGTACATGGCACATACACAAAAATTGATCATGTACTAGGGCATAAAAACCTCACAATCCAATGCAGAAAGGCAGAAATATTAAATGCATCCTTTTCAGATCACGATGCAATAAAAATTATATGTAATAAAGGGCAATGGAAAGATAGACTAAAAAATAATTGGAAACTAAATAATCTAATCCTAAAAAATGATTAGGTCAAAGAACAAATCATAGAAACAATCAATAATTTTATTCAAGAGAATAACAATAATGAGACAACATACCAAAATTTATAGGATGCAGCAAAAGCAGTTCTTAGGGGAAGTTTTATATCTCTAAATGCTTACATAAATAAAATAAAATAAGAGGAGATCAATGAATTGGGAATACAACTAAAAAAAACTAGAAAGAGGGCAAATTAAAAATCCTCAATTAAACACCAAATTAGAAATATTGAAAACCAAAGGAAAAATTAATAAAATTGAAATTAAGAAAACTATTTAACGAATAAATAAAACTAAGAGCTGGTTTTATGAAAAAAAACAAAAACAAACCTTTGGTTAATCTAATTTTAAAAAAGAAAGAAGAAAACCAAATTACTAGTATCAAGAATGAAAATGGTGAAGCTACCACCAAGGAAGAGGAAATTAAAACAACAAGTAGGAATTATTTTGCCCAACTATATGTCAACAAATTTGACAATCATAGTGAAATGGATACATATTTACAAAAATATAAATTGCCCAGATTAACAGAAGAGGAAATAAAATACTTAAATAACCCCATCTCAGAAAAAGAAATTGAACAAGCAATTGATGAACTCCCTAGAAAAAAATCTCCAGGGCCAGATGGATTTACATGCGAATTCTATCAAACATTTAAAGAACAATTATTTCCAATACTATATAGACTATTTGGGAAAATAAGTGAAGAAGGAGTCTTACCAAATTCTTTTTATGATACAAATACAGTGCTGATACCTAAACCAGGTAGAGTCAAAACAGAAAGAAAATTATAGGCCAATTTCTCTAATGAATATAGATGTAAATACTTTAAACAAAATATTAGCAAATAGATTACAGCAACATATCACAAGAATAATACACTATGACCAGGTAGGATTTATACCAGGAATGCAGGGCTGGTTCAATATAAGGAAAACTATCAGCATAATTCATCATATCAACACCAAAACTAACAGAAACCACATAATCATCTCAATAGATGCAGAAAAAGCTTTTGACAAAATACAATACTCATTCCTATTAACAACACTAGACAGTATAGGTATAAGTGAAGTCTTCCTTAAAATAATAAATAACAGCTATCTAAAACCTTCAGCAAGCATAATATGTAATGAGGACAAGCTAGAAGCATTTCCAATAAGATCAGGAGTGAAACAAGGATGTCCATCGTCACCACTGTTATTCAACATTGTACTGGAAACATTAGCTTTAGCAATAACAGAAGAAAAGGACATTAAGGTATTAGAATAGGCAAAGAAGAAACAAAGCTATCACTCTTTGCAGAGGACATGATGTTATACTTAGAAAATCCCAGAAAATCAAGTAAAAAACTACTTGAAATAATAAACAACTTTAGCAAAGTTGCAGGTTATAAAATAAACCCACATGAATCATTGGCATTTCTTTATATTACCAACAAAACCCAACAGCAAGAGATAGAAAGAAAAATTCCATTTAAATGTAACCATTATAAAATTTTTAGGAGTCTACCTCCCAAAACAAACCCAGGAACTCTATGAACACAATTACAAAATACTTTTCATGCAAATAAAGTCAGATCTAAATAATTGGAAAGCATCAGTTGCTCATGGGTAGGCCGAGCTTATATAATAAAAATGACAATTTTGCCTAAGTTAATGTACTTATTCAGTGCCATGCCAATCAAACTGCCCAAAATTTATTTTATAGAGTTAGAATAATAATAAGATTCATTTGGAAGAAGAAAAGGTCCAGAATATCAAGGGAACTAATGAAAAGAAATGCCAGGAAGGTGGCCTAACCATTCCAGATCTTAAATTGTATTATAAAGCAGCAATCATCAAAACTGCTTGGTACTGGCTAAGAAATAGAGTGGTGTATCAGTGGAATAGGTTAAATATGTAAGATGACAGTATATAAATATGACAGTATGTAAATATGACAGTAGTCAATGATTATAGTAATCTATTATTTGATAAACCCAAAGACCCCAGCTTCTGAGATAAAAACCCATTCTTTGAAAAAAACTGCTGGGAAAACTGGAAAAGAGTATAGCAGAAACTAGGCATAGACCAAAATCTCATACCATTTACCAAAATAAAGTCAAAATGGGTTCATGATTTAGGCTGATACTATAAGCAAACTGGGAGAGCAAGGAATAGTTTACCTGTCAGATCTATGGAGAACAGAAGAATTCATGACCAAACTGGAGATAGAGAATGTTAAGAAAAGCAAAATAGATAATTTTGATCATATTAAATTGAAAAGTTTTTGCACAAACAAAGCCAATGCAACTAAGATTAGAAGGAAGGTAGAAAGTTGGGAAAGAATTTTTACTACCAGTCTCTCTGATAAGGGCCTCATTTCTAAAATATATAGATAATTAAGTCAAATTTATAAGAATACAAGCCATTCCCCAATTGATAAATAGTCAAAAGATATGAACAGACAGTTCTCACATAAAGAAATTAAAGCCATCTATAATCATATGAAAAAATGCCCTAAATCAATATATTAGAGAAATGAAAATCAAAACAACTCTGAGGTACCACATCACACCTATCAGAATGGCCAACATGACAAAACAGGAAAATGATAACTGTTGAAGAGGATGTGGGAAAATTGGAACACTAATGCATTGTTGGTGGACTTGTGAAATGATCCAACCATTTTGAAGAGCAATTTGGAACTATGCCCCAAGGGCTATAAAAATGTGCATACCCTTTGACCCAGCAATAGCACTTCTAGGGTTATATCCCAAAGAGATCACACAAACCCGAAAATGACCTATGTGTACAAAAATATTCATAGCAGCTCTTTTTGTGGTGGCAAAGAATTGGAAATTGAGAGTATGCCTATCAATTGGAGAATGGCTGAGCAAGTTTTGGTATGTGAATGTGATGGAATACTGTTGTGCTATAAGAAATGATGAACAGACTGACTTCAGAAAAATCTGGAAAGACTTGTATGGTCTGATGCTGAGTGAAGTGAGCAGAAGCAAGAGAACATTGTACACAACAACAGCCACATTGTGTGATGACTAATATTGATAAACTTAACCCTTCTTGGGAATACAAGGATCTAAGACATCTCCAGAGGCCTTGTGATGGAAAATGCTATCCACCTCCAAAGAAAGAACTATGGAAGTTGAGTTGCTATTTTTTTTCTCTTCTGTTTAGTTTTGTTTCCTCTTTCTGATGGTTCCTCCTAATAGTTTTAATTTTTTACTTACAACATCACTAATGTGAAAATATATTTAATATGAATATAAATGTATAGCCTATATCAGATTGTGCAGCGTCTTGGGGAGGGTGTTGGGGAGGAAGGGGGAGAAAAATTTTAAACTCAAAAGCATATGGAAGTGATTATTGATGAATCAAAATAAATTCATAAAAAAAGGAAAAAATAGATAAAATAGACTTCAGGAGAAAACTGAATGAGGATAGAAAGGCCAAAGCAAATGCAGAAAAGTAGAAATAATAAATGTGCAACAAAGAAATACAAAATTAAATCTGTGGAAGCATAGATTAAAATTAATTGGACACTAAGTAATCTAATTCTAAAGAACGAGAGGGTTAAAGAACAAATCATAGAAGCAATCATTAATTTCATTAAAGAGAATGAAAATAATAAGACAACATAACAAAATTTGCAGGATGATACTAAAGCAGTATTTAATGGAAGTTTTATATCTATAAGTGCATGCATCAATAAAAGAGAAAAAGAGCAGATTAATGAACTTTTCACACAAATAAATATAGATCTGAACAACTGGAGAAATATTAATTGTTCATGAGTAGGACAAGGAATATAATAAAAAATGACAATTCTACCTAAAATTGCTTTATAACTTTGCCTATAAAATGACAATTCTACCCATTAATTTACTTATTCAGTGCCATACCAATCAAATTAACAAAGAATTATTTTATAGAGCTAGAAAAAAATAATAACAAAACTCATCTGGAAGAACAAAAGGTCAAGAATATAAAGAGAATCAATGAAAAAAGTGAAGGAAAAAGCTGTAGCAGTACCTGGTTTCGAACTATATTACAATGCTATAATCTTTTTTTTAATGGTAATTATTTATTTTTTTTTTGTTTTCAACATTTATTTCCACAAGATTTTGAGTTCCAAATTTTCACCCCATCTCACCCCTCCCCCACCCCAAGATGGCATGCATTCTAGATACCCCTTCCCCTAGTCTGCCTTCCCTTCTATCTCTCCTCCCCCTTCTCTTATCCCCTTCCCTTTCAATTTTACTGTAAGGCAGAATGGATTTCTGTCCCCCATTTCCTGTATTTCTTATTTCCCAGTTGCATGTGAAAACATTTTTTTAACATGTGTTTTTAGAAACAATGCTTTAATCTTAAAAAAAATCTAGTACTAGCTAAGAAATAGAGTGGTGGATCAGTGGAATAGATTAGGTATACAATAAATAGTAGTAAATTATTATACTAATCTAGTGTGTGATAAACCCAAAGATCCAAGCTTTGGGGGTAAGAACTCACCATTTGACAAAAAAAAGTTTCTGGGAAAACTGGAAAGCAGTTTGAAAGAAACTAGTTATAAACCAACATCTTATACCATATACCAAAATGAGGGGGAAATGGATAAATGATTTAGACATAAAGGGTGATATCATAAGCAAATTTGGTGATCATGGGAAAATGTACCTGTCACATCTGTGAACAAAGAAAGAGTTCATGACCAAACAAAATATAGAGAGGACTACAGGAAGTAAAATGGATAATTTTGATTATATGAAATTAAATAGCCTTTTGCACAAACAAAATTAATGAAGCCAAAATTAGAAGGAAAACTGGAAACTGGGGGAAATGTTTACAGTAAGTTTCTCTGCTAAAGGCCTCATTTCTTGAATATATAGGGAACTGAGCCAAATTTATTAAAATAAAAAAATAAGAGCCATTCCCCAATTGACAAATGACTAAAAGATATGAACAGGCAGTTTTCAGAAAAAAAAAATCAAAGTTATCAATAGCCATATTAAAAAAATAGTTCTAAATCACTGCTAACTAGAGAAATGCAAATTAAAATGTCTCTGAGGTATCGCCTTACATGTAGTCAGATGGCTAACATGACAGAAAAGGAAAATGACAAATGCCAGAGGAGATATGGGAAAAATGGACATTAACATGCTTGGTGGAATTATCAACTAGCATTCTGGAGAACAATTTGGAACTAAATCCAAAAAAGCTATAATACTGTGAATACCCTTTGACCTAGCAATGCCACTGCCAAGTCTGTAAGCCAAAGAGATCAAAGAAAAGGGAAACAAACCTATTTGCACAAATATGTGTTTGTGTGTGTGTGTGTGTGTGTGTGCATATAAGCTCTTTTTCTGGTGGCAAAGAATAGAAAATCAAGGTGAAATAATCTGTTGGGGAATGGCTGAATAAGTTGTGATGGAATAATATTTTGCTACAAAAAATGATGATCAATATGTTTCAGAAAAACCTGGGAAGACTTATACGAAGACGTGCAAAGTTAAGTGAGAAGAACCAAAGAACATTGTAAACAGCAACAGCAATATTGTAAGGATGCCTAACTGTGAAAGGATTATCTACTGTGGTCAAGACAATGATCCAAGAAAATTCCAAAAGGCCCGTGATGAAAAATTCTATCCTCCCCCAAAGAGATAACTGATAAACTCTGAATGCAGATTAAAATACATTATTTTATTTTCTACATTTTCTTTGTTTGTGTGGGTATATTTGTTTTCTTTTGCAACATAACTAATGTGGAAATATGTTTTGTGTGACTTCACATGTATAATCAATATCAAACTACATGACTTCCCAAGAAAAAGAGAGAAGCAGGAGGGAGGAAGAGAATTTGGAACTCAAAATTTTATATGCAATTGGGAAATATTTAATAAAGTAACTAAAATATAGCAAAAGAAAAATTTTAATTCAACTAGAGCATGATATGGTGCATAGATTGCTGAACTTGGAGTCAGAAAGATGGGTTTGAATCTTGCCTCAGATATTTTCTAGTCTTGTAAAACTGGGTAAGCCAGTTAACCTTTCAGAGCCTCAGTTTGCTCATCTGCAAACACGGATAATAACAATTATCTCATAGGATTGTTGTGAAGATCAACTGAGTTAATGTATGTATAAGGATAAGATGAATGAGTTTCAAGTAATCAGTCAACCAAAGACTTTAGGATAAATGCAAAAATGTCTTTGCATCTGGAGGGATATTGAATACAAGTTGTTTAACTAGGCTAAGGAAATATTCTCATACCTTCAGAGCCATCTAGTATCAAAGCTAGTCCAGAGATTGGAGCAAATATGGCATTCTAATAAAACTCCTTGGGGAAAATTGTTTTGGGGGTAGGACACAGAGAAATTAATCTTTGGCCTTGGTCTTTTCCCCACACACATCTTTGGCTGGAAGAGGACGTTGTGACCTTTTAAGGATCTAGGGAATTTTAGATTTCCCATCTTCCTTCATATGTCCTAGCTATAGCCTTGAATCATCAGATGGCAGTATTTGCATTAAGAGGCAAGCACACATTGGACATAGATTTCCAGGTCCACAAGGATCCTGACAAAGAATCTGCACTAGGCCTAGGGAGAACTTTTTAAGCACCCCATGAATAGAAGAAAAAGACTTCCAGCAACTAAAAGGTAGCTTTTTCCCACATGCACTCTCTGAGCTTGAGTGCATTTTCCCCTGGACTCTCATGTACTTGTGGGAGACTTTTGGGGGTAATATTTTGTACTAACTATTTTTACTATGCAGCTACTTAACAGCTACTTAAGGCTGACTGATTAAAATGATTCTTAATTTATAGTTGTAGGGAAACATACCACAGGGGGCTTAACTGTAATTATCCCAGAAACAGTTATGACCAACTAGCATGACAATTGGAAGGAATGTTCCACATCACTAATAATAAGAGAAATGAAAATCAAAGCAACCCTGAGGTTTCACTTCATACTCAGAAAACTGGCAAAGATGACAACAAATAGAATAATCAATTGAAAGGATTGTGGGGAAAATAGGCACACTAAAATATAACTGGTATAGTTATGAATCAGTGCAACCATTTTTGAAAGCAATTTTAAATTACTAATAAATATTCTAAATATTTATATATATCTCAATATTTAAATAAGATATTCCCATACTTTGACCCAGAAATTCCACTATTAATTATATATCCTAAAGATTTCATTAATAAAAAGAAAGTCCCCATTACGCTGAAATATTTATAGCAGCATTCTTTGTTAGAACGATGAATTGGAAACAAAGTAGCTGCCCATAGATAGGTAAGAGCTAAACAAACTTGATACTTGTAGTGTAATAAAACCATACTATAAATGATTGAATATGATGAATACAAAGAAAAATAGAAAGATCTACATGAATCAGTATAGAATTAAGTATGCATATCTAAAAATAGTACACACAATGACTAAAACAATGGAAATGGAAATAACAACCACCATAAAATAATTGGAAGTGAATGTTAAAAAAATTATAGTGAACAAGCTTGGTCCCAAAGAAGTGATATGAGAAAGCACTTCCCCCCTACTCTTTTGGAATGGTCCATTATTGTAGATGATTGTATATAATTTCAGTTTTTTTCAATATATTTATCAATTTGCCTCATTTTTTCTCCTTCCTTTTTTCTCATTTAAAAATCTTCTTTGCTGTATGGAATGAATCTCTGGGAGTAAGGAGGGATGCAGGGAAAATTTAGGTGATGTAAAAAAAGATATCCATAAAATTCTATAAAGCATGAATAGTGAAAACTGGTTAGTGTTACTACTAATACTTAATGAACAAACTTCTGTTCATGTTTTGGGTCAGCTATAGACAAAATAGTAACTTCTATAAGGTCCATTCCAGTTCTATATCTATAATCTTTCGATTCCCTTTTTTTTTTTATTTTTCTCCTCCTCTGTTCTTTCAAATAGAGTATCTCCACCTTCTTGTTTATTCTCTTGAGCAAAATCTGTTCTCAGAAAAGGATTTGATGTCATGGGAGCATAGAAAGGGATCTCAAAGGCCAAGTCCAACCCTTTCATTTTGTACCTAATAAAACTGTGACCAAGGAATATTAGACAACATAACTAAGATCAGATAGAGAGCAACCATTTATGCCTTAGTTTGAATTTAAACCAAGGTGTAATTTTTCCTCATTTCCTCATTTTGGCACTTCCTTCTAATTGTGGAATGAGGGACTGTTCCAGTTGATGGAATTTACTACATTACAGATTGGGAAATAAGGTATTTTTGAGAAGATGGTCACCTCTATTGCCTAGTCATAAAATTCACAGACACCCACTGTTATACCCCAGTAATTCAATTAGTGCCTTAATAAATGTGCTTTTTGAGGATGATGATAATACCAAATGGGGAGACATCATCACTTTCTTGGGATAGGGTGCTATTTAATGCTTAGGGGTATGCTGGAACCAGGTCAAACCTGCTCAAGGAAGTCAATTATTGAGACACAGCCAAGGCGGTTGAGAAAAGGCAGGGGCTTGTCTGAGTTCTCCCCAAAACCCCTCCAAAAACTTTAAATAATGCCTCAAAACAAATTTTGGAGAGAGAACCCACAAAAGGATGGGGTGAATTAAATTTCTAGCCCAAGAAAACTTAGAAGATCAGCAGAAAAAGTCAGCCATACTGTAGTCAGAATGGAGTAAAGTCCAATCCATGCTGCACTAGCACAAATAGGGCCCCAGAAAACCAGGAGCAGGGCTTTGGAGAGACTGAATCAGCAGCACCAGCAGCCGTTTCCATGGCTCTCAGCCCACAGATGGTAAGGGGGTCAAGTAATGGGTCAAAAGGAGATTATAGGAGCCTCTTTACTGACACTGGGACAGGATTCTGTTGCATTGCCCATACACAGGGCTGTAGTCCTGGCTGGCAGTCCCAAGACAAGGAGAAGAACTAGCACACCAGAGCTTACAGCTGCAGTGGATCAGAGACCCTGGTCAGTTCCAGGATGGAAAAGAGTGCTTGTGGCCACTCACAAATCAGTGCACAGCCAAGGAGAGTAGTAAATACATTTCTCCTCAGATCATATCACCTTGGAAGAACTGAAAACTTACAAGTACCTAGAAGTATTTCTGAAAACAGCTGCACAAAACCCCTGAAGCTTGGGACAATGAACCCTACATCTTGGAAGCAGAGCCTCACTTTAGCAAAAAGTTAAAAGTCAAGAGATAGGCTGGAAAAAAATGAGTAAACAACAGAAAAAATTCTGACTATACAAAGTTACTATCGTGATAAAGAAGATCAAAACACACACTCAGAAGAAGACAACAAAGTCAAAACTCCTACATCCAAAGCCTCAAAGTAAAATATGAATTGGTCTGAGGCCATGAAAGAGTTCAACAATGATTTTTAAAATCAACTAAGAGAGGTAGATGAAAAATTGGGAAGAGAAATGAGAGTGATGCAAGAAAATCATGAAAAAAGAGTCAACAGCTTGCTAAAGGAGGCACAAAAAATAATGAAGTTATATCTTAAAAAATAGAATAGGCCAAATAGAAAAGGCAAAAAAACCAATGAAGATAAGAATGCCTTGAAAAGCAGAATTGACCAAACTGAAAAAAAAATTACACACACACACACACACACACATACACACACACAAAGATTCACTGTAGAGAAGAATTACTTAAAAACAAAATCAGCCAAGGGGAAAAGAAGTACAAAAATTCACTGAAGAAAAGAGCTCCTTAAAAACTAGAATTGTCCAAATGGAAAAAGAGGTACAAAAGTTCACTGAAGAAAATCATTACATAAAAATTAGAATCAGGCAAGTAGAAACTAATGACTCTATGAGATATGAAGAATCAATCAAACAAAATTAAAAAATAGAAGAAAATGAGAAATCTCAGGGGCAGAGACAAGATAGTGGAATAAAAGCAGTGACCTGCTTGAGTTCTCTCCCAAACCCTTCCAAATACCCATAAAAATGGCTCTAAAAAATTCTAGACCAGTAGAATCCACAAAAAAGACAGAGTGAAACAAATTTCCAGCACAAGCCAACGTGGATGATTGATTGGAAAGGTCTCTTTCACTGGGCTAGGAGAGGGGCGCAGTTCAGCATGGGACCTGCAGGCTGCACAGGCAAAGACCAGGCCTCAGTGAACCTGGAGCAGTCCTCAGGGGATTGAATCAAGGGGAGCAGTGGCAATTTCCAGACTTCTCAAACCACAAACACCAAAGACAACTTAGAAGGTCAGCAGGAAAGGTCTGTCCCGCTGTGAGAGAGGAGTTCAGTCTGGCCCAATCCCAGCACAGCCCTGGGACAATGACTGCTTCCAGAGCTCTCAGCCCACAGAAGGAGGGGAGATCAAGTGGTTGATCAGAGAGGGATTGCAGGGATCTCTTTGCTGGCACTGAGGCAGGATTCTCTTACTTTGTCTATCTGGGTCACAGTTCTGGGTGGTGATCCTGGGGCAAGGAGGAGCGCTGGTGTGGTGGAGCTGGTGGTGGCAGTTGAGAGGGAAACTTCCTCACATTTCCAAGGCAGAAAAGAGAGCTTGTGGTCACTCATATACCAGAGCACAGGTCAGGAAAGAAGTAAACATCTTGCCCTTGATCTGTACCACCTTGGAAGAACTGAAAATTTACAGGTCCCTAGAAGTTTCTCTGAAAACAGCTGCACAAAACCCCAAAGCTTGGGACAGTACATTCTCCACACTGGAAGCAGATTCTTACCTTAACAAAGAGTTTAAAACTCAAGTAATTGGCTGGGATCATGAGCAAACAGTACAAAAAAGTCAGACCATCAAATCTTTGGTGACAAAGAAGATAAAAACATACAACTAGAAGAAGACAACAAAGTCAAAGCTCCTACATCCAAAGCCTCCAAGAAAAATATGAATTAGTCCCAGGCCATGAAAGAGCTCAAAAAGGATTTTGAGAAGCAAGTAAGAGAAGTAGAGGAAAAACTGGGAAGAGAAATGAGAGTGATGCAAGAAAATCATGAAAAACAAGTCAACAGCTTGCTAAAGGAGACCCCCCCAAAAAAATACTTAAGAAAATAACACCTTAAAAAATAGACCAACTCAAATGGTAAAAGAGGTTCAGAAAACCAAAGGGGAAAAGAGTGCCTTAAAAAGCAGAATTGGCCAAATGAAAAAGAAATCCAAAAGCTCACTGAAGAAAATACTTCCTTAAAAATTAGAATGGAGCAAACGGAAGCTAATGACTTTATGAAAAATCAAGAAATTGTAAAAACAAAATCAAAAGAATGAAAAAAAAAGAAGACAATGTGAAATATCTTATTGGAAAAACAACTGACTTGGAAAATAGATCCAGGAGAGAGAATTTAAAGATTATTTTGACTATCTGAAAGCCATGATCAAAGAAAGAGACTAGACATCATCTTTCAAGAAATTATCATGGAAAACTGCCCTGATATTCTAGAACCAGAGGTTAAAATAGAAATGGAAAGAATCTACTAAAAATCTCCTTAAAGAGATCCCCAACGGAAAATTCCTAAGAATATTGTAGTCAAATTCCAGAGTTCTCCAGTCAAGGAGAAAATATTGTAAGCAGCCAGAAAGAAACAATTCAAGTGTTGTGGAAACACAATCAGGATAACACAAGATTTAGCAGCTTCTACATTAAAGGATTGGGGGGCTTGGAATATAATATTCTGGAGGTCAAAGGAGATAGAATTACAGCCAAGAATCACCTACCCAGGAAAACTGAGTATAGTGCTTCTGGGAGGAAAATGGACATTAAGTGAAATAGAGGACTTTCAAGCATTCTTGATGAAAAGACTAGAGCTGAATAGAAAATTTTACTTTCAAATACAAGACTCAAGAGAAGCATGAAAAGGTAAACAGGAAAGAGAAATCATAAGGGACTTATTACAATTAAACTGTTTACATTCCTACATGGAAAGACTGTATTTGTAACTCATGAGACCTTTGTCAGTGTTAGGGTAGTTAGAGGGGAAAAATATATGGATAGATGGATGGATAGATAGA
>NW_020954671.1:6963908-7182600 GCF_900497805.2 Vombatus ursinus | reverse complement strand
GATAGATAGATAGATAGATAGATAGATAGATAGATAGATAGATAGATGGCACAGGATGACTTGAAGATGAAGGGGTGATATCAAAAAATAAAATTAAGAGGTGAGAGGATTATACTGGGAGAAGGAGAAAGGGAGAGGTAGAATGGGATAAATTATCTCACATAAAACAGACAAATCTTTTACAGTAGAGGGGAAGTGGGGGAAGGTGAAAGGGAATAAGTGAATCTTATTCTCATTTGATTTGAATTAAGGAGGAAAAAACATATAAACTCAATTGGGTGTGGAAACCTATCTTACCTACAGGAAAATAGAGGGTAAGGGAATAAGAGGTGGGGAGATGATGGAAGGGAAGGCAGATTGTGGGAGGGGCTAATCAGAAACAAACACTTCTGAGGATGGACATGGTCAAAAGAGAAAATAGAATAAATGGGAGGTGGGATAGGATGAAGGGAAATAGAGTAAGTTTTTCACAACATGACTACTATGGAAGTGTTTTACATGACTACAGATGTATAACCTGTATTGAGTTGCTTACCTTCTCAATGAGGGTGGGTGGGGTGGGAGGAAGGGAGAGAATTTGGAACCCAAAGTTTTAAAAACAAATGTTAAAAATTGTTTTTTACAAATTTGGGGGAAAATTCGTGGTCCAGTGGGTGGACCACAATAGGTTGTCTGATTAAATATTCAATATGTAAAAAGATAGAAGCCATAGAGCAAAATTAGGGATTGATGTAACTTTATAATCCTTTGCAAAAGCACATATTTGTTATAATTTTTTTACAATTTTGGGAGAAAAATAAATTACTAAATAAATAATTTTTAGAAGAAAGCCAATTAATATTGTCAAAGGATATGAGTAGGAAGTTTTCAGATGAAGAAATTAAAGTCATCTATAGTCATATGAAAAAATGCTCTAAATCACTATTGATTAGAGAAATGAAAATCAAAACAACTCTGAGATACTATATCACACCTATCAGAATGGTCAACATGACAAAACAGGAAAATGATAAATGTTGGAGAAGATGTGGGAAAATTGGAACACTAATGCATTGTTGGTAGAGTTGTGAAATGATCCAACCATTTTGGAGAACAATTTGGAGCTATGACCAAAGGGCTATAAAGATATGCATATCTTCTGACCCAGAAATAGCACTTCTAGGGCTATATCCCAAAGAGATCATAAAAATTGGAAAAGGACCCACATGTACAAAACTGTTTATAGCAGTTCTTTTTGTGGTGGTAAAGAACTGGAAATTCTTGGGATGGGATGCCCATCAATTAGGGAATGGCTGAACAAGTTGTGGTATATGAATATAATGGAATACCAGAGTGCTATAAGAAATGGTGAGCAAGCAGACTTCAGAAAAACCTGGAAAGACTTGTATGGACTGATGGTGAGTGAAGTGAGCAGAACCAGGAGAATGTTGTACACAGTAACAGCCACGTTGATAGACTTAGCCCTTCTCAGCAATGCAAGGATCTAAGACATCTCTAATGGTCTCATGATGGAAAATGCTATCCACATGCAAAGAAAGAACTATGGAGTTTGAATGCAGATCAAAACATACTATTCACTATTTTTTTTTCTTCTGTTGTGTTTTCTTTCCTCTTTCTGGTGGTTCCTCCTATTGGTTCTAATTCTTACTTACAACATCACTAATGTGAAAATATATTTAATAAGAATGTATATGTATAACCTATATCAGATTGTGAGCCATCTTGGGGAGGGAAGGGAGGAGGGAAAGGTAGAAAAATTTAAAACTCAAAAGCTTATGGAAGTAATTGTTTTTTTTATTGTATCCATATTTTATTTTATTTTATTTTTTATTTTTATTTATTTTTTGTTTTCAACATTTATTTCCACAAGATTTTGAGTTCCAAATTTTCACCCTATCTCACCCCTCCCCCCACCCCAAGATGGCATGCATTCTGAATACCCCTTCCCCTAGTCTGCCTTCCCTTCTATCTCTCCCCCTCTTCTCTTATCCCCTTCCCCTTCAATTTTTCTGTAGGGCAGGATGGATTTCTGTACCCCATTTCCTGTATTTCTTATTTTCCAGTTGCATGTAAAAACTTTTTTTTAAACATGTGTTTTTAAAACTTTGGGGTCCAAATTTTCTCCCTTCCTCCCTCCCCACCCACCCTCATTGATAAGGCAAGCAACTAAATATAGGTTATATATGTGCAGTTATGCAAAACACTTCCATAGTAGACATGCTGTGAAAAACTAACTCTATTTCCCTTAATCCTATCCCACCTCCCCCATTTATTCTATTCTTTCTTTTGACCCTGACTCTCCTCAGAAGTACTTGCTTCTGATTACTCCCTTTCCCAATCTGCCCTCCTCTCTGTCATCCCCCCACTCCCTTGTCCCCTTCCCCCCTCCCCATTTTCCTGTAAGGTGAGACAGATTTCCATATCCAATTGAGTGTGTATGTTATTCCCTCCTTAAGTCAAATTCTATAAGAATAAGAGTCATTCATTCCCTCTCACCTTCCCCCGTTTCCCCTCCATTGTAAAAGCCTTTTCTTTTCTGTTTTTTTTGTGAGATAATTTACCCCATTCTACCTCTCCCTTTCTCCTTTTCCTAGTATATTCCTCTCTCACTCCTTAATTTTATTCTCCAGATATTACCCCTTCATTTTCAACTCACCCTGTGCCCTCTATCTACCTATCTATATCAATATAAAAGTACATATAATTTTTTCCCCTTCAGCTACCCTAATGCTGACAAAGGTCTCATGAGTTACAAATATCATCTTTACATGCAGGAATGTAAACAGTTCAACCTTAATAAGTCTCTTATGATTTTCTCTTTCCTGTTTACCTCTTCATATTCCACTTGAGTCTTGTATTTGAAAATAAAATTTTCTATTCAGCTCTGGTCTTTTCATCAAGAATACTTGAAAGTCCTCTATGTCACTGAATGACCATTTTTTCCCCTGCAGGATTATACTCAGTTTTGCTGGGTAGGTGATTCTTGGTTGTAATCCTATCTCCTTTGCCCTCCAGAATATTATATTCCATGCCCTGTGGTCCCTTAATGTAGAAGCAGTTAAATCTTGTGTTATCTTGATTGTGTTTCCACAATACTTGAATTGTTTCTTTCTGGCTGCTTCTAATATTTTCTCCTTGGCGTTGGAACTCTAGAATGTGCTTACAATATTCCTAGGAGTTTTCCTTTGAGTATCTCTTTCAGGAGGAGATCAGTGGATTCTTTCAATTTCTATTTTGCCCTCTGGTTCTAAAATACCAGGGCAGTTTTCCTGGATAATTTCTTGAAAGATGATATCTAGGCTCTTTTTTTGATCATGGCTTTCAGATAGCCAATAATTTTTAAATTCTCTCTCTTGGATCTATTTTCCAGGTCAGTTGTTTTTCCAATGAGATATTTCACATTGTTTTCTAATTTTTCATTCTTTTGGATTTGTTTTACAATGTCTTGATTTCTCATAAAGTTACTACCTTCCAGTTGCTCTATTCTAATTTTTAAGGAAGTATTTTCTTCAGTAATCTTTTGGACTTCCTTTTCCATTAGGCCAATTTTGCTCTTTAGGGCATTCTTTTCCTCATTGGCTTTTTGGACCTCTTTTGCCATTCGGGTTAGGATATTTTTTAAGGTGTTATTTTCCTCAGTATTTTTTTGGGTCTCCTTTAGCAAGCTGTTGACTTGTTTTTCATGATTTTCTTGCAAAACTCTCAGTCTTTCCTCTACTTCTCTTACTTGCTTCTCAAAATCCCTTTTGAGCTCTTCCAAGGCCTGGGACTGATTCATAATCTTCTTGGAGGCTTTGGGTTTAGGAGCTTTGGCTTCGTTGTCTTCTTCTAGTTGTATGTTTTGATCTTCTTTGTTACCAAAGTAAGATAATATAGTCTGACTCTTTTGGCACTGCTTACTCATGATCCCAGTCAATTACTTGAGTTTCAAACTCTTTGTTAAGGTAAAAGTCTGTTTCCAATGTGGAGAATGTTCTGTCCCAAGCTTCAGGGGTTTGTACAGCTGTTTTCAGAGATACTTCTAGGGACCTGAAAGTTTTCAGTTCTTCCAAGGTGCTATGATAAGGGGTGAGGTGTTTTCTTTCCCCTGCTACAACAAGCTCCATCACACCAGCATTCCTCCTTGCCCTAGGATCACCCATCAGAACTGTGACCCAGATTCAAGCTCCAGTAAAGCAAGAGATTCCTGCAATGCCACTCTGATCAGCCACTGTATTCCTCTTCAGTCTGTGGGCAGAAACCTCAGGAAACAGCCGCAGCCCTGGGGGCGGCTGAGACCTAGCTCCTCTCTCACCACAGTCACAGACTTTTCCCACTGACCTTCTAAGTTGTCTTTGGTGTTTGTGTGTTGAGAAGTCTGGAAACCACCACAGCTACCCACGATTCAGCCCTCTGAGGCCTGCTCCAGGGTCACTGCGGCCTGCGCACCCATGCCAAACTATGCTCCTCTCCCAGCCCAGCGCAATATACCTTTCTGATCAACCATCCAGGCTGTCTTTGGCTGTAAATTTGTTTCTCTCTGTCTTTTTGTGGGTTCTGATGCTTTAGAATTTGTTTAAAGCCATTTTTTATAGGTATTTGGAAGGGTTTGGGGAGGAGAGCTCACACAAGTCACTGCTTTCCCTCCACCGTCTTGGCTCTGCTAGAAGTAATTGTTGAGAAATCAAAATAAATTAATAAAAAAAAAAGAAAAGAAAAGAGAAAGTCAATTATTAAATTTCCTTTTTTTAAATTTTAGACTTCAGACATTTGGAGATGCTTCACATCAGAGCTTGATTTATCATTTTGTTGATTATATATGCTTAAGACAATGATGGAGAAAATGTTGATAATGCAAATTTAATTTAAAAGTGAATCACACATACAGTTTTTCCCCCAAAGAGCCAATTGTTAAACATCTACCAATACATCCTTAGCTGCCTCATGCCTACATCCCATGCTGCTGGGCCTTATCCCAAATGCTTATATAAGGAAGAATATTAAAAGGCAAATACCTCAAAGCAATGATTACTCATTATCCGGGTTTAAAGTTAATAGGATCAGCTATCCCAACCATTTCACAATTCTGAAAAAGAATGCACTGTCCAAGAAAGTCAGTGAATTAATTATGTAAACATCTGAAGGAATCCTTTCTCTTGTCCTCAGTTTCTATGATTGTAAAATAGAAATAATAACAGTACTCACCTCACGTGGCTGTTGTGAAGATCAAATGTGATTATGTATGTATGTATATGTGTGTGTATATAGACATATAGAAATATATAAATACTTTACAAATCTTAAACCACTATGTACAGTTCAGTAATTATTATTATTAGACATCATCATCATTATCATTATTGTTGTTATTATTAACATGGAAGTGGTTGAACTTCCATATTACCTCTGTACCTTTTCTGGTAGCCTGACAAAAAGAAAATCACATGTTTAATATGATGTTTCAAAAGAAAGCTATTTTATTTTCTCAACATTTTTACTAAAATAAAATGCAGGACATTTGAGCAAAAATGTATCAGGAACAGCAACTGTTTTTTACTGCAAAAATAGAGGCAGGCAGTGCTGTGTAGAAACAACAGATTTTGCCTGCGGCAAATTTATGAAATTTCCATATTGCACTAGATACAGAAGTTTCAAAGTTTTTCTGACAGAAGCAACCATCCTAACTGGAAATGTAGAAAATATGCTCAGAATGAAACCTGGGCATGTTTTGCAAAAAGTAAAAATGGATTCACTTAGTTCATTTCTGAGGCAGGCCAAGCTACAGTGATCAGAGAAACTGGTAATGGTAAAAAAGAGTAAAGGACCAAGTCACATAGGCACAAAATGAAAGGGAAAGGAAACAAAAGAATACAGTAAGAATCAAGGTACAAAAATGGGAGAGACGCAACAAAGATTATGGTGGTACTGCATAAAGTTTAGAAACAGATGAGTTTTTAAAAGACTGAGTTGTAGATTCAAAACCCAAGGAACTTTAAGACCAGAGGTTGTTTTTGTTTTCCCCTGTGCTCAAGGGGTTTTCTAAACCCCTCCCTGTTAGTGTCTTTGGTCTTTTCCTTTGCCAAAAGAAAAGTTATGTTGTTATTTTAATTGTTCATTTTTTATCCAAGTGGAAAGAACTGTATCATCCAATTTGGGGCTGCATTATTTGAGCAGTAATTTCTAAAAACAGGCTTTGGGGAGCAGCATGAAATGTCTAAAGTATATAATAATCTTCTAGTGCTTTTGCAAAGGATTATAAAGTTATATCAATCCCCAGCTTTGCTCTATGGCTTCTATCTTGTTGTGTACTGAATATTCAATCAGACAACCTATTGTGGTCCACCCACTGGATTTCCAATCAGTTGCAAAATGGGGAAATTTAAATATTTAATTTCAATTCAAATAATAATGTATTGACTTTGGAGACAGGGCCACGAACAAGGCATTTAAAGACTATTTATTCAGTAATGTAGGATTTCCACTGCTCCTAAATAATTCTTTGTGTATACATTCATTTTCTTCCTGATCAAGTCGGTACTATCCATTGTTATCCTTGAGACAGAAATATATATATATGACATATATACATATGTCATATATCTATATATGACAATGATGAAAAAGAAAACAACATTGGAAGGCATGAGAACTTTGATCAAAACAGTGATTAATTTTGACATGAGGATTGGCAATGAAATCTTTTTCCCTCCTTTAGATAGGTGGATTATAACTCTGACAATGTTATCAGATGTGGTCATTGTATTGGTTTGTTTTACATAACTATACTTCTTTGTCAAAGGAATAGAACTGCTGATAGGAGAGGGAGAGATAGAAAAAATCATTAGAGAAGAAGAATTTCAAAAAATATCAATAAACTATTTTAAAATTAAATTTTATTTTTTCAATGAACAAAAATTAATTTTCTCTCCCTCTCACAAAAAATAAAATGCAAAAAAAAATCATTGTATCAAATATTCAGAATCAAATAAAACAAATCCTTGAGTTGGTAAAGTCCAAAAACATATATGGATCATTCTGAACCATGAGTCCATCATCCTATGATGTGCTAGTAAATGTTTAACAACTGTCTGACCATAATAAATGTACATATCATAACACCTTTAAGTTTAATCTGTAATGTTAACATTTTCTCCATTACTTTCTTATATATTGACAATCATAAATATATTCTGATTTATAGTATTTGCCAATTTCTTAGGTGTAAATATTCACGTTGAAAATTTAACAATCTTTACTGGTCTGAGTTGGCTCTAGTACACAACAACTGTAACTTTTCTATCAGAAGGTGGGCCAGAATCATGGTTGGTTATACTTATTGATAATAATATTAATAATAATACTTATTAGAGATCTTAAATCAAATTTGTTTAGCTCTAAAATGCTATTGTTACTATACAAATTGCTCACTTCACTTTGCATCATCTTATGAAAGTCTTAGGTTCCATTGCAAATATCCCAATATTTTTTTAAAGATTAGATGTAAGAACTTTTAACATGATAAATTGTTAATTAAACTATGAAATTGTGAAATAGGGGAAGGTGTGCCTGGTTCTTTGGGGAGTCCCCAGGAAAAACCATGATTGGCACTGGGAAATGAGGTGGCACTTAGATTTAATAAGGCACAAAGACAAGCAGCAAAGTGTGACAGAGGTAGATAGCATTGTAGGGTCAAGGGATGGGTGATGAAGGGAGGCAGACAGCATGAGCAAGGGGGAGGCAAAGAATATTACTTATGTAACCATGGATTAGAGTTGGGAGCATTAGGCAGCATCAACTTTTAGGAGATGGAAAATGGTTTGGGTGCCAGGAGTTGGAGGTTTTGATTTTAAAGGATTTTAGAGGGAAAACAGATCAACTCCTATCTGTGCCAGCTTGGGGTTGGTTCATTAACATATCCAAATCATGTCAAAATTACTAGTAAAACTTCGAAGTCATCATCTCAAAGTCATCATCCCAAAGTTATCAACACCTTTTTGATGTTCTGCTGGCTTTGATATGTGGAGGATTGTGTGGATTTTGTCTGGAATTTACATTTCATGGGCAAGAAACTTTGACAAGCAGTGCCTAGATGGTTCTTCCTGATTTGGCACATATTACCAGGATGTGGATTTTAGTTAATATATGATACAATTTATAAACATACTCCTTGGATCTTTGGAATGGCAAGTAACTTCCAAGTTCCCCTTTGCAGAATCCTATTTCCTGCTAAAACTTACTATATTGACTGGAAGGGGGAGGGTAGTTAAAGAGACCAGAACAAGATTCAGTTTTAACACATATAGGAAGGTACAAAGGTGGTACAGTGGATTGAGTGCCAGGCCTGGAGTCAGGAAAACTCATCTTCCTGAATTCAAATCTGACCTCAGACACTAGCTGTATGACCCTGGGCAAGTCACTTAACCCTGTTTACCTCAGTTCCTCACCTGTAAAATGAGCTGGAGAAGGAAATGGCAAACCACTCTTGTATCTTTGCCATGTAAACCCCAAGATGGGGTCAGGGAGAGTCAGACATGACTGAAACAACTGAACAACAATAAGAAAAACAACAATGAAAACAACAACCGTCCAAGAAAATAAGCTTAAATACAAATTTATTATGAAATGAGATAACCACAATAAATTTATCCTTTGCTTCCTGCCTCTTTCCTACATTGCAGGTATTCTTAAACAGATTCATGAAAGAGTAGATGAAGAATAATCTTTTCTTCACCTGTAACTCTTAGTCCTTTTCCTGAACCATCACCTCCCTTCTCCTTCCTTCCTTATCTAAACCACCTGGTTAAAGAAGTTCAAATCTATATTATCCACTACACTGCAGAAAAGTACAGAGCAAGAATTAAAGAGGACATAGTGGAAAGAGTGAGAAGATCTGAAATGAGACATTGATGATCTAGGGTGGAAGAAGATGAGAATAAAGGAGCAGATATCTGTAGTTAGGGAAGGAAGCTTGTTTCTTCAGCAGTTAGAGACTCAGTATCATAGACGTGGACAACTAGGTGGTGCAGTGTGTAGATTGCCAGGCCTGGAGTCAGGAGGAATTATCTTCATGAGTTCAAATCTGGCCTCAGACACTGACTAGCTGTGTGGCCCTAGTCAAGTCACTTAACCCCATTTGCCTCAGTTTCCTTTTTTGTAACATGAGTTGGAGAGAGAAATGGCAAACCACTCCAGTATCTTTGCCAAGAAAACCCTATATGGGGTCAAGAAGAGGTGGACACAACTGAAAACAACTAAACTATCCTAGAAATGGAGAAAATAAGAAAGAAATAGGAATATGGTAACTGTTGGGGAATGAATATGGACATAGCAGATGAGAAGAGTTCCATTGATGAAAGCAGGTGATTAGAAGGTTTACGGTTACTTTGGAGGCAATCGCAGAGCTTTTAATTTCCCAGTTCCATGGCAGGCAGTATATTGGGGGCATGTAGAAACAAAAATCATGGCAGGTAGTAGCAAGAGGTGGAATATCCCAGGGTCCCACCTTGGTGAAACCACAAGTAGAGCTTGAGACTGGTGTGATCCCTATTAGGATCAGGAATGGCATCACATTCCATATAAGCTTCTATATTATACCACCTCCTCTGGGGCTATTCTCTCAATTTACACCTAAACTTACTATTTGGGTCTCCAGAAGGACTGCTAAATTCTACTCACCTTAGGACTGTAGGAGTATACCTGGGAGAATAGGGTTTCTACTCCTTACCTCATAAACCCCAACTTGAGTGCTTTCTATCTCAATCATCCAGGAGACATCAATAGTCTTTAAAAGAGGGGGAAAAGTTTTTACTAAGTTATAAGAATGGTTGGTACAAAACACCTTCCCCCACAAGAAAAGAAAAAAAAAGTCTAGGATATACTTTCCCACAAATATGCACAGGTCCATGGGAAAGTGTGCTTTAATGATAAAATACAATGATAAGGAGGCACATGTGTAGAAAACATGTGCACCCAAAGGGTAAATTCACAATTCTTGATTAGCAGAAGTCTTTTCTTTTTTCTCTTTGTGAAGTCCTTATACAGTTCTCCTCAAGTGTAGCTCTTCACTGGGCTCTGAGTGCTATGGCCTTTGTAGAGTGCAGGGCTGACACTTCTCCCTTTCTCCAGGTGTCACAATTCTTAAAGCTGTTAAAGCTGTTTATTACATTGAATGGATTTCTACATTTATGTTTATCCTTCTCTGTTCTTCTTTATCTTCAGTGTTACTTCAGTGTGTCTTTCTGCTAACATGAAAGAGAGAAAATAAAAGATCAAAAATGTGTGTTTAGCATTATGTTGTGAAAGCATCACCTTCACCCTAACTGACTTGACAAACTTACATGTATTAGTCAGAATGTAATCACTTGGAGGACTTTGTCCACTGTAATACAAAGCCAAGCAAGACTCATGAGAAACCAACTGAAATACAGATAATGAGAAATGCTGATAAAAGTTTCTGTAAGATACCCAGAGCCAACAGAGAAGGAAGAGAGAGAGAGACAGAGAGAGAAAGAAAGAGAGAGAGAGAGAGAGAGAGAGAGAGAGAGAGAGAGAGAGAGAGAGAGAGAGAGAAGGAAGAGGAGATTCTCTTGCAAAGCAAGTCTCCAATAACTTTAAGTGTTCTTGTTAATGAGTGTCATCTCTACTGTCATGACCATTTCTGTCACAGAGAAATAGATGGTGAATCTCCCTTGGTCTCCTGAACACAAGGTTCTCTCTCATTCAAGTACTGCCAATATCTCTGGGTTCTCTTCTCATAGAAAAATCAGCTGGTATCTAATAAAGTATTTCAATGGATATGTCATAAGATTAGAAATAGGCTTTAACACCGGAAGGTTGGGAGTACCCACTACTGCTAAAGAAATTAAAAACTTGTGGGTGACTTCAGGAAATTTCTCCTCAGGAAATCACTGTAGTTCACTTTTCTATTCCTAGAATTTCTCTGTCAAATTCACTAAGCTCAAAATACATATACAGAAATAGCTACAGATTAAATGTAGAAGACTGACTGCCCAACACTCTCAGCACCATTCAGCATGCCATAGCTATCTTCACACAGCCCAACCCCAGATGACACATAGGAGAGAGAAACAGCAGCTAACAGCTGACACTATAAT
Source organism: Vombatus ursinus (assembly GCF_900497805.2). Classification (NCBI taxonomy): domain Eukaryota; kingdom Metazoa; phylum Chordata; class Mammalia; order Diprotodontia; family Vombatidae; genus Vombatus; species Vombatus ursinus. The sequence continues at coordinate 7,171,507 of NW_020954671.1, read as the reverse complement.
TTAAAGACCACCTACCTACCCCCAACATGATCCTACCATAAAACCATGTAATAGAGCAATAATACTTTTTTGGGGGAAAATATTTAATAAAACTAATTATAGAAATGAAAATGATGAAAGGATATTAATTTTTTTGGCTACCCAGATTTTGTATGGGGAGGAGAGAGGGAGAGAGGGAGAAAGAGAGAGAGAGATTTTGCTAAGGTCTAGTCATCATTACATTCTGCAAAGTGGTGTCCCTTCTGGCTACCTCAAAAAGGTTCATTGTGGTTCTTTTTTTTGTCTTCTTTTATTTTTCCCACCAATTTTAATTTACTCTTTTCCCCAAAGAACAATAAAAAAGAAAAGAGAAAGTATCTTAATGTACATATTGTATGTATGTGCATATATACATATGTATATATATATATATATTATATATATATATGCCTTTAGTCATTTCAGTTATGTCCAACTCTTTGTGACCCTGTTTGAGGGTTTTCTTGTCAGAGATACTGAAGTGGTCCTTCTCCATCTCATTTCATAGATGAGAAAACTAAGGCAAATTGTATTAAGTTTCTTGCCCAAGATCATACAGCTAGTTAAGTATCTGAAGTCACATTTAAACTCAGGTCTTCCTCATTCTAGGGCCAGCACTTGATCCACTGCATCACCTAGTTGCCCTATACATGCACATACATATATACACACACACACGTGTATGTGTTTATGGTGTATGTATATGTATATATGCATGTATGTGTGTACTTATGTATATAGACACTACATATATAGAAATATACATATATATATGTTCCAAGAAAACAAATTCCTATATTAATCATGTCCAGAAATGTATAGTTCATTTTACATATTAAGTCCATCACCTCTCTGTGGCCCACTTCCTAACAAGCCTTTAAAACTTGAAACTAAGCACATCCCAATATAGAAGGAAGTGGGATTTAGAAATTTAAGACTACACCAGTAGAAGATGTCCTGGGCATCAGACAGAAGTAGTTGTATCCAAAACACAAAAAGATACTTATTGCCAGGAAATAGTTTCTGTTCTTATCCAAGTACAGAGCATAATGGGTTTTGGCAAATAGTATGCCCTTTAAAATAAATCAGCAAAACTTGGAAGGTAGAAATACAGTGGCTGGAAACTAAAAGTCTGGTCTCAACCCTTTGATGTCAATGTCTAGGAATATAACTAATTTCTATTTTAAGAAATGAAGCAGCCATCTAACTGTATCCAAAAAGGTAATTTAATAACAGTGTGTTGGACAAGAAGAGCTGTAAAAGCACACAGGTTGCCAAAGAATTCCAAGATTTAATTTATAGAAAGTGCTTTGAAATTACTAAGGCTTATTTGGAGGAGGGGCAAAAAGACTACCTAAGTCCAAAATCGAAGCAAGTTTTTCCAATGAAAAAGTTAATTTTTTTATCTAGTCCAGAGTATATGCAGTGGATATGAAAAAAATACCCTTTAGATTTATACTGTAATTTTGGTGGGCAAGCCTGGGAGACCTTGGGAAGATTTATCAAAGTTGAGGCTTGAAGAAGGCACCATGTGGCCCTTCAGGGTTTATCATTTTCAGTAACTCCCTCTCACCTGAGAGGAAAGGCAGTCTTTAGTTAAATATCCTCAATTTAATTTTTTAACACAACATAACCAGAATACAAATAAGTCCACCCACAGGTTAGCAACTTTATAGGGACCATAAATCAATTCTCTCTCTGGTTTAGATAATGGAAGAGCAGAATGAAAGTTACAATAGAAAAGCAGAGATGCCAATATCAGTTAAATCATCTCCACCAAAATAAAACCTGATGAATTGTAATTTGTCCCATCAATAAGAGAATAATTTTTATGCTGCATATGACAGCAAGAACACATATTCACTAAGTGTTTAGTTAGGATTAACTGGGGTTTATGGATAGGTGTTCCTCCAAGTCCTTTCAAACTTTGTCTGACTGCATATACATATGAAAGGGACAAGAATAAAGATTAATAGATAGAAGAAGCAATGACCTTGACCATAGGGCTTAACTCTGTTTCTGGGCCTCTTTGCCATCCATTCATTTACATGGGAGAACAGAAGGGGCACAGGGTTGGAAACTTGAGGATCTTTGAAACCTATGGCTATAGGGCAATTAGTGAGTAAATAAATTATAGTCTTGCATTTAGAATTGTAAATTGGAAGGTATATGAAATACTTACCACAAGCTAGATTTGGTCAAACTCTGTGAGGAGGAATAGAAGTGCAAAGATTAACTATGAGGTCATTAGCTAGCCAGGGTACCCCCTGCTCTTTGTTCTGAAGAGCTTGACCCTGAGCTATCCTGTTATTGAGATGAGGGACTTCTAGCCAAGACATCAAAGGAAAGGAGTTATGCCTTTTCTAAAAGACTTGAAAGAGAGAAAGCCTATGGACTTTGAGAAAAGAAGAACATGGCAGTTGCCACTCTTCCTGAAAGGAAAAGATAGTCAAAGTTTTTCACTGAAGCAGAGGATAGAGGCAGTAGATCAGCATTCAACAGACCCATATCCAGTGAATTGTGTCCTTCTTTAACTATTTGTCTACATCAGGAAGTTAATAGTCAACCAGAAAACATAAAGAATTCAAAGAAAAAACATTTAACTGAGATGCAGAGTGAGGAAAGTGGCAATAAAACATTTCCCTCATAAACAAGGGGCACCTTTTTCTACAAATACACATATCAGTAGAAAGAATGACTCTGACTAAAAAAAAAATATCAAACTTTCTATACCCTTTGACCCAGCAATATTTCTACTAGGTCTATACCCCCAAGAAATTTCCCTTAATAAAATAAATTAAATTAAAAATTAAAAAAATAATTTGTTAAATTTAAAATAAAAATATCTTAGCAGCTTTTGTGGTAGCAAAGAATTAGAAAATGAAAGGATGCTCATCAATTGATGAATGATGACTAGACAAAATATGGTTTATGTAAATCATGGAATACTATTGTACTATAAAAAATAATGCAGGAAATGGCTTCAGAAAATCCTAGGAAGACTTAAATGATGCAAACTGAAGTGAGCAGAATCAAGAAAACAATTTACACAGTAAGAGCAATGTTATGAACATAATCGCCCACAAAAAAAAAACTTAACAACTCTGATTAACAAAATGATCCATGGCAATTCCAAAGGACACATGATGAAAAATTTTATTCACCTCCAGTATAGAGAACTAATGGAATCAGAGGGCAGATTGAAGCATTTTTTTCTCCCCTTTTTCTTTTTTTCCCCCTGAAACATGGCTAATGTGGAAATGTATTTTGTATGGCTTGATGTTTGAAATGAGTAATGTATTTCTTGCCTTCTCACTGGATAAGGAAGAAGTAAGGAAGAGATAGAATTTAGAATTGAAAATAAAATAACATTGAATTTTAAAAATCATTCACAATAGCAATGGAAAGGAAAGACATTAAAGGCATAAAGAAGGCAAGAATATGGCATTACGGTTTACTTATAAAAGACTAGGGCATAAGCAAAGAAACCATTTGAGACTATTAATAGATTTACTAATGTTAAGTTTACAAAATGAACACCATTTCAAAATAACAACTATGAAACCTAGGAGGCAATAACATTAACAGAAGTCCCATTCAAAATAACTACAAGATGGATATATCTGGCTTTCTGTTTACCAAAGAATACTCAATACCCATATAGATATAATTACAAAATCTTCCATAAATGAATAAAGAACTTAACTAATGAAGAATATTTAGTGCACATGGGCTGTGCCAATATAATAAAAATGATAGTACAACTCAGGCTATTTTACAAATTTGGTGCTATATCAAACTAATCGGGGTATACTTTATAGAACTAGGCAAAATAATAACAACATTCACTTGGAGGAACAAAAGATTTAAAAAATCATTGGAAATGATGAAATATTTTAGGAATTAAAGGGAAATAACATTCCTATGCCTCAATATTATTGAACAATAATCAATATTCTAATGGCTGTTTTCTACCAACCTTCAGGAAAATTTCCTTCTTTCTTTTAAATAGAAAAGTAGGTCAGTAACCAGAACAGAAAAGCAAGAATCAGAAATAATTGAACCCAACAAAATAGTTTTCAACAAACTGAAAGAATAAATTAGATAAGCAAGAATTCCCTATTTGATGGGATTACCAGGAAAACTAAAACAAATCTGGCAGAAGTTTGGTTTAGACATTTGACATCATGTACCACAGTGAATTCCAAGTGTGCATGTGACCTGAATATTAAAGATTATAATATAGAAAAATTAGAAGAGAAACAGATTTTACACCTTACACAGGTATGGGAAAGGATTGAACTATTAACCAATGGATAGATGATATGATAAAAGATAATTTACAATTTTGATTACACAGAATTGAACATATTTAGCCTGAGAAAAATTAATTCAACTAGGATAGAAAGGGAAAAAATTCAGTAGGAATATATCTTTTCATCAAATATCTCTAATAAGGATTAGATATGAGACATGTAGACAACTAATACAAATATGTAAAAACAAAATATATTTCTAAATAAATAAAAAAGATATGAAGATTTCTCCAAAGAAATCATAAATTGTTAAAAACCATATGAAATATTTCTTCAAATGCTTAATAGTAAGATAAGTGAAAATAAAAATATGTCTCAGGTTTTAAGCCACACTCAGCAGATTAACAAAGATGACACAATATAGGAACATCAGTGCTAATGGGGATAGTTACGGAAAGATAGCCACACTAGTAAATTATTACTGGAGATGTCAACTATTCTAATTATTCTGGAAATTCATTTGGAAATATGCCAAGGAATTTCCTAAAATCTTTATAGCTTTGACTCAGAAATCTCACTGCTAGGCACATGCCCTAAGTAAGTCAATGAAAACAAAAGAAAGTCCCCATATATACCAAAATATTTATAGTAGCATTTCTATGATAGTAGAGAATAGGAAACAAAGTAGATGTCTGTTTATGGGGAAATGGATAAGCAAGTTGTAGCATATGATAACTGAATTGCCAATTAATCTATGGAATTATTTGTTGTGACTAAGGAAATGAAACTACCAGGGTATCTCTCAGGGTCAACTGAGGGGAAAGCACATCTAGTTCTTTGGATACTTGCTGGGAAAGACCATAAGGGCAAAAAGTAAAGAGTAATGCTTCAATCACCCTTTAATAAGACATAGAGAGTACAGGGGCAAATGGCACAGTGGTACAATGGTAGATGTCTTGGGGACAGGGGATGGAATGGTGAAGGGAAGCAAACAGCATGGGGGGAAAATGAGGAGGGAAAAAAACTTATGTAAGTCACTTATGTAACTATACTTCAGAGTTGAGAGCACTCAGCATAATGGACCCATCTCAAATGGAGGCATGCTGGAGGGGAGGAGAGCAGGAGTTCAGAGGTCCCTTTTTATAAGATTTTTGGGGGGACAGACTAACTATTATCTGTAGCAACTTAGGATTGGTTCATTAACAAATCCACATCATCTCAAAGTTATCCACATCATCTTAGGGTTAATTCACTTGTATAATATTTGCTGGTATTCTTTTGGTCTTACTGTGCATGTCTGGAGCTTATCTGAGGTGTATATACCATGAGCTGTTAGCAGGAGCTCGAAGTGCTTACAGTAAGGTCTAGCTGGCTTCTCCTAATTTACATAGTTTCAGGATGTGGCCTTAGTTTATTTATGAGGCAGCTTCCAGTGGCCCCTATGCTCCCCTAATTTATGAGACAGTTTGCAAATAACTGTTATATTCCCTTAATTTATGGGACAGTCTGTAAGTGACTTCTAAGTTCCCCTTTGCTCTCTTACTACCTACTATTAGCTTAGCTCAAAAGCTAGGGGGTATTAGGGGGACCAGAACAAAATAAAACTTTAACATAATAATAAATAAACAAACATTTATTAAGCACCTACTTTGTGCCAGACACTGTGCTAAGCACTAGGCATACAAATTTTTTTTAAATAGAAAGACAATCCCTGCCTTCGATGAACTCATGATCTAATAAAGAAAGACAGCACACAAAAAGGAAGCTGAAAAGGATGAGGAGGGGGCATGGTGGAAAAGTCAGGGAAGTCCCAAAGTAGTACAGCCAAGTGAGAAGTAAGGAGATGTTTTGAATTGACTTCCCACCTTAAATGGTGGTTTGTAGTTCATGGTTCCACCCTCCAATCAAAGGGTCAGAGAGTATGATGGGGCAAAGTACCAAGGTTGATGGAATTTTGCAAAATGATGAGGTTTTTAAAAAATGAGTTTACTAGGCCATAGTGGGAAGATGTTCCAAAATTGTATAGTCAGGTGAGAAATGACATGAGTATTATGAAACAGTTCAGTGCTGTGAAAAACAATGTGAATATGATGACTACAGAGAAGCATTGAAATGTTTATATGAACTGACACAAAGAACAGTATGCAGAGAAAGAAAAACAATATTTTCAATACTTCAAACAATATAAATGTTGCAATCAAAACTATAATGACTAAACCTGGCCAGAAAGAAGAGACTGGAAAAGACATTTCCTTTTGCTTCTTTGTAGAGGTGAGGAATCATGGGTGTGGAACATTACATGTCATCAGAATTTTAATATGGTCATTAGTTTTGCTTAATTCTTTTTTTTCCCTTCTTTATTACAAGAAGCTAAGAGATAGTATGATGTAATGGACAGAGAGCTGGCTTCTAAGCCAGAAATACTTAGGTTCAAGTCCTACCCCAGAAACATACTCACTATGTCATACTAGGCAACTCACTTAACCTCTCTGTACTCAAACCAGGGCTTCTTAAACTTTTCTCCACTCACGATCTTTTTTCAGGTTTCAGCAGTGTTTGTTGGCATTGCATGGCCTGAGGGCATGTGCAATGAAAAGTGTGCATGCTTTGTGTTCAGAACTAAGACTGCAGTAAAGTTGCACAATGCAACATGGGTAAGTGCTGCCAGAAACACCTTAGATTCGTAACTCATTTGATTTTTAATTAATTTTGGTCATTTCACCTTCAGAAAACTTTTACTGTCACCAAATTTTTTCAACCCCAAATGGGGTCATGATTCACAGTTTAAGAAGCACTGCTCTACGTGACTCTCTAAGTTGAAGAGAAGGTACCAGCCTTCACCAGCAGAAGGAATTTCCTCACCTGAGATTTCCCAGTACCAGTGAAATTACATTTTTCTCAATTCTTATCCCTATTATATCTAACAAAATAGTACCCAAACTACCTTGTTTGTCAGTGTCCCCTCTTTTTTTCTGCCCTTTATGTCTTACCAATGTTACATATATGTTCTTTCCTTCACATTTTTTCAGCAGCATCACATACCGATATCTATTATACAGGATGGGAAGACATAGAGTGGAAAATGTAATTTATATAATAACAAAAAGTGCCAAAATTTATTTTAAACAATAAATAGATACACAGAGATAGGTAGATAGACAGAGAGATAGATTGATAGGTAGAAATAAGAAGGTGAACATTCAAAACAGAGAAGGAGAAATCAATAAAGTTAAGTCCTGAAGGGGTTAAGGGAATGAAATCAAAGTTACAGGTAAAAGAGTTTCCTTAAACAGAACAGTCCTTTACCTCTGTGATAAAAATTGTCCTGGGATCTATTGGCTAAATACTGCCAAAAATTAGTCAGCAATATAGAGAAAGATTGACAGCAGCTTAATCATTCAGAGTATAACACAGTATCAGAAGTAAACAAACATGTGTATCTTATCATTCAATTAGTGACATTTTTACCATAAAGAAAGAGGGACCCTTCATGGTGGCCATGTAGAAAATGCTTAAGAAGAAATATGTCCATAGTTATTCCTATTAGCTCAAAGAGAATTATAATTACTTTGTCAGATAAAATCAGGAAAGGATGCAGACTTCCTTGGGCTATCATATTCCTCAGAGTCCTCTTTTGTAATCATTTAGCAATTAAAGACAGAAAAGGAAACATGGCTGAAGCAAATTGATGGTGAATATAGGACAAAATGGAGTTAGTTATATCAACTCTTGGCAGACTACTTTTAGCTATTAAAAGTTCTATTTTGATGCTTCAGAAATAGGAGGATGAGAGAAGTGGTAAAAATGCAAAAAGATTCTGAAATAAAGAGATGGAAAGTTAGGATAACTCCTGGTATAAAGCCTCAATTCCCTTAGTTAAGTAGGTTTGAATTTTTTCCTGCTCTAGTTGAAATTTTAGTTTTTCTTATTGCCTCCTGCCTTCTTCTGAAAAGTCAGCAGATTGAAACAAAAGATAAAAAATAGCCTAGCTTTGAAGATAAAGGCACTATGAAGATGCCCAATACACAACCATGGCATCCTTTCCTGTGGCATGAGAACTTAGATGGATGGGTAAAGGAGAAGCTGCACAGTCAGGTGGATACTCGGGTGAAAATGGTCAGATAATAAGCAGTCTGCTCCAGATGTAGTAACCAACATTTGAAACAATTGCCTGGGAATATGGGACAACTGGGGTTTTATTTAAAATTTTTTTAAAAATCTGCTTTTTTGAGTAAGAGATGAGGCTCTTACTGTGATCATCCTATGTTTGTGAGAATTCTGTGAGGTAGCACATCAACTGGGCCTTCTGGGTCTTATGCCAAAAGTTACTCCTTTTAGAAAATAGTTACACAGATGATAGATTAAACTACTGACTATACCATCAAACTATATATTATTTGTCATGCTACCATAGACATTATGCTTCTGTTTACATTATAAGAAATGAGCTTCTAGCATCAGGTTTCCATTCTTTTTATCTTTTTTGTTTATTTCATAATATGTAATATTCTTTATTGGATTTTACAAATTCGTAAGGCTTATACTTTTGCCCAATGCTCATAAAGAATCTGTCACAATAAACCTCAGTCTTCTTTAAAAACAAAACCAAAAGATGTACTTTTGTGGCAAGGTAGTGGGATTTTATCCAGGAAATGTCTATTGATGACCCTTGGTCAATAACAAAGCTCTCTGAGAGCAAGAAAGTGAATAGCAAATGAAGCCTAAGTGCATGAAATGCCAACAGAAACATTTGATGTGCTGAGTGATCAACTAAATGCACTCTCCACTCCCAGAACTGTGCTATGCATACCATTGGCACCCAATATATCTTGACCAGACAAGATTTCCAGGATGCATTCAGAAGCACTTATCATTGGTGCAGTCTCATAGACCCAAAGCATTGACATCTCCATCACATTAGTTTAAATTTTCTAATCTCAAGAAGATTGACACTGTGGTCTATATTTCCCAGTGGGAGACCAATGTCTTGTTAACTTACCAGGGTCTGGTGGGTAGAACCAAGCTGTCTATTTGTTTTTTTTTTATAGTTGGACTATAATCTCAATGATCCTCCTTCTGTACTTTCACATTCAGTCTATTTCCTATGAAGAATTGTTGAAGGAATTGGGGATGTTTAGTCTGAAGAAAATTCTGGAAGACATGACAAATATCTTCAAGCATTTGGAACACTGTCATGCAAAAGACTTGGTCTTGAAACTTACCATATTTTACTACTAAGAACACTTAATAAATAATGTTTTGCATTACAGGGGGAAAAGCAACAGTAAAAACAGTAAAACAGTAAAAGTCAGGCAGGCAGCTGAATAGCTGATATAAAAAATTAAGAGCCAAAAACATAATAAAATTTTGTATCTGTGCCCAGATCTACATTTAAGCAAAAGAACCATAATTTCTACCTTGGAGAAAGGCTTCTAAATTGGCAAACTAAAAGAAGTCAATGGAATCTTTCTTTACATTATTTAGCAAATAGTATATTTAATGTTCAGTACACAAATGCCACTTCTCTAAGGTGTTCTAAATATTTTGCAAACATCAAGTCAGCTTCACAGCATTAGCTCAATGCCAGCTGTTAGTGCCTTGAACATAGTAGATACTTAATAAAATAATTGGAACTGAATTGAATTGGACAGGAAGAAAAGCTGAGTCTGTAGAAGACAAAGTAATATAATTGCACAGGAAATGACTGGCAGAATTAAAAAAAGACTTTAGCTTTCTCATACCTATATTCAGTGGTCTTCTCTCTTCCAAGTTTCTCACCCTAACACTTATAACTCTAGGAGAAGAGTTGATTTCAGTATCTGATACTTTGAAAACTGAAGGGCAAAATCTAGACTCCTTTGATTCTGGCACAGAACCAAATAGATTCAGAAGGGTTAATTTTAGCAAGTTTTGAACTAATTTGTAGAACACAGTGTTGTTATTCTTGTAGTGTTCATGGGCAAAACATCCCACCATCACAACCTCACAAGACAGGTCTCCCAAAGAACAATTAATTACCCAAGCTTCAATGGACTCTGTGGGTCCATATCCCCTAAAACCATAGTTCAGTGCACTTACTGATGCATTCACCTTTAATAGTCAGAAAACATGGTTAGTTTAAATTACAGATACTTAAGAAAATAACACCATATAGCAATAATACTTTCCCACAAATGAGTAAAATAAGGCTTTAGTGGAAAGGATGAGCACATAAAGGTAACATATATAAAAGAGCATACATGTATTAAGACACATACTTAGGGAACATCAACTAAGAAAAATATAGACAGAGGTAACTCATGCCTGCATGACCATTAATTTCTTCTAGTGATGGCTTTGTGCTACTTCCATCAGCCCTGTTCCCTGCTGGGTTTGTAGCCTCTATAGGGCAATGCTTAATCACAACAAATCTGTTAAAATGGTGCTTGACCAAACAACTAATATCTGCCTGACATACACTGCTCAGCTGGATATAGTCTCTGCTGGACATAGCTCAGTTGGATTCATGTTCTCCACTAGATGCTGCTTTACTGGACACATTCTCTGCTGGACACTGCTCTGTTAGGTGCTCTGCAGACTGCAGTCTCTGGCTTCTCTGAAGTTCTTGGATTTTATAAAAAGAAAGAGCTGCCTTGCTCTTTCAGTTTAAAGCCCATAGATATTTTCCAACTCTTTTAGAAACTACAGAAAACATTGCAGGTACCACTAAGGGACCTCTCATCTTCCCAGCAGGAAATTCTCAACCCCCAGGCACCAATCATACTCTTTAGAACAAAGCACTGGGTTCATTTCCTGAGACTAAGCCTTTCTTTTTTGGTCCTTAACTTTCTGTGACTCAGAATCAGTGAAGCATTCCATGCAAGAACCATCTATTTCTAGCCATTTTTTCTTAGTGATATTCTGGATATCATGTTTGTCAGGAGCACTTTGGAGCAAAAAGGGGATATTCTTCCTGAGTTGTTAAGTGTTTTTGTACCTTTTGAGTCCCCATAATTGAAGCCTTCAGTGTTAGTCTCAGATGGAGTTTTGCACAGAGTAACTTTTGCCAAAATAGTGTGGCCTTATGCTGATCTGTTACCTTGTCTGAAATTGATATTGATACAAGAAATGAAATAAGAAGAATAAGTCAGATACCAAAGAATGTGTTCCTCCTTCATAATTCTGTTCCCCATCTCCCTGAAGTGAAAAAGGAATGGCTAGGAAAGCCTTTACCTCCAGGTCCTTATCCTTAAATGGTGTCAATATTTTCATTTTACTCACTTTTCACTTTTTCTCAAGCTAAAGCATACTCATGGCTCTCTCTCTCTCTCTCTTTCTCTCTCTCTCCCCTAAAACTCATTTAAATATTACTTATTGCCAATTGATATTTGTGATGCAAGTGAGGATGTGCCAGAACCAATTCATACCAGATTAATGTTCAATGTAAACATTTACACTTTGAAATCAGTGAACTACAAATTGGAACTTGATTGATTATTTTGTTGATTATCTAAATTTAAAGAAGTACTGGAGAAAATGTTAATAATGCAAATGAAACTTATTAGTATGTCCCATATGCATTTAGTTGTTAGACATTTACCAGCATATCTCTGGATGTCAGTCACAACTGAGATCTAGTAGAACCAGCCTTCCTGTCGATCCCCTTTCCTTCCAGCTAAAAATCACCTGTAGTCAAAGAAATATGCATGATTTGATTGAAGTATTATGAAAACTCAGCAAAATTCAAATATCTAGTGCTTTTTCATTCTAGAACTAGAGTCTATTTTTGTCTGTCTAGTGTCCTAAGTAGTCTAGGACTTTTTAAAAATGTTTCCTGTTTAACCCTTACATCTGTGTAACCCTCCTGACATAAAGAGAGTTGGCACAGTCTGAGAGATTTCTCATATCTGCAAAGTATTGGCCCCACTCATAATTCTTGAAATTTAACATCTGACAATGTCCAAGGACACATAATCACGAGACTAAAAAAAAATTGAACAGTTATATTTACAATTTAATGGAAGAAAGAAGATCCATGTCTGAGCTAAGAAAGGGAATGACAACTTTTTTACACCCCCCAGCGGTGGTTGTTTTGCTGCTAACCGCATTAACCGTCCTCTATGATTCTACTATTCTCTTGAACATCCAGCAGACAGTGTTCATTCATTTTTCCAAGGGAGTACCTCTAACAACTAAACTAGATAGAAAAAAATTAACAGATGTATTTTTTATATTTTAAAGTCAAACCTCTGTTATTTTTAAACCCACTCTGGAGCATAATTCTCACAGTTTGGGACCTCACAAATGTCTCTTAGGAGATCTAAAGAATGTCTTTCCTTGTATTTCAAAAGCAAATATCTGGCAGCTAGATGGCATAGGGTCTGGAGTCAGGAAGACCGGAGTTTAAATTCTGCCTTACACATACTAACTGTGTGACCGTAAGCAAGTCATTTCACTTCTGTTTGTCTCAGTTTCCTCACCTATAAAATGAGAATAATAATTTCAGGTTGTTTTAATCATCAAAGGAGATAACATTTGTAAAACTACTTAGTGTGGTGCCTGGCACTTTGTAGGCACTATGTAAATGTTTATTCCATGTCTTCCAATTCCTTCAACAAAATATAGGTCCGCAGTGACTTGTTGCATCTCTCCCTGATAATTAGGCAACATGTAGGTGTGTGCTGGTAAATGTATTAACAACTAAATATTTGGGTGGGGGAAAAAAAACAAAAGGAAGTGCAGTTAGACACATTATTAAGTTTAATCTGCATTATTAAAGTACTTGCCATCCTTTTAAGTGTAGACAACCAACAAAATAATGTCAAGTCCTGATTTTTAGCTTTTGCCATTTTCTCTCTCTTGTTATTATTATTATTATTTTTTTTGGTGAGGGATTTGGGGTTAAGTGATTTGCCCAGAGACACACAGCTAGCAAGTGTTATGTGTCTGAGGCTGGATTTGAATGCAGGTCCTCTTGACTTTAGGGCTGGTGCTCTATCCATTGCACCATGTAGCTGCCCCAGCTTTTGCCATTTTCTGAATTATATGTTTACATGGAAAATTGAACAACTTAGAGGCCGTTTGAGCTAGCTCCAGCACACCCCTAGGAATAGAGTTCCTGTTTGCATCAACACTTCCCTCTGGGTTCAGAGATTGTGGGGGGGAATTCAATCAAGCCAGTTGTATCTCCATTCCACTTTACCCTGGGACACCTGAAAATAGTTATTCATATTACCCAGAGTTGATTTCTGAAACACCTAGAAAAGGGAATGGGGATAGTGCCTTTCAACTCACAAGCTCATGTCTCACAGAACTTTTCTTGTGATTTGGGAATCTTGCCTCCCAAACTCTGCCCGCCCCCTATGACCTCAGCTTAGTGGTGCCTGGCTCTTTGTTATAGCCTTGTAACAAGGCACCTAGTGATCGTAAACTAGGTTGAGAAATGTGGAAAAAGGAGGATGTATCACAGTTTCCAAAAATTAACCCTTAGTCCTCAGCATCAAACTAATCAGACAATTTACAACCAAATGAATAACATTATCATAAAGGTCTCATCTGTTAAATTTGAGGCAAAATACTTTTTTTTGTCCAATAGCATTTTTAATGTCAGATTTCTTTCTCTTATATAGACATATCCAAGGGAAAAAGGAAGGGGTCAGACAGCTTTGTCTAGCTTACATGTATCATTGACTTCGTGAAACAGTCATCATCACCCAAATCTTTCACTTTTTTGTGTCGCAAATTTCTGGAAACTTACTGATGCTCATGAATGTTTCAATTACACAGACAACAAAGTGAAAATTGAAGGAAAGCAACCTAGGAATGCCACTTTATAAGAACTATATTTCCCTGCCAGCACTATCACTGCCACAGCCACATTATGAAACCCAGTTTAGAAACACCAGTTCAGAAACCTGACCTCTCTCTGATTTTATAAGCAGTCAATATGGTACTTTGAAGTGGGAAAGGTTGATACCTTCATTAAGGCTAGTAGCAACAGTTGTTGCCCTTCTCTTACCATAATTCAATTATGCTAATCACTGATTATAGTCAAAGATATGTTTAATTTCTGTTCAGAAAATCCATCTCTCATTTTTCCTAATTATGTGAATTTGGAATTATTGCCAAAAACCTCTGGGACACTTAGAATGAAATTTTGTTCATCACTGTAAGACTATAAATTATTTATATAGACATGAAATTTTTTTTTTGCTGCCCAAAATACAGCACCAAAGTAACTAAGTTTTACTGCTAAAAATATGTTAACAAAAGCAATAATGTAAAATATATGGGTCGAGAATATGAGCTCACCTTTTGTTCTGACTCAAATTTATGTGCCTGCTAAATCAGCATCTTGAGACTGTCTAATTCAAGGCCTGGAACTCAGGGCTCTTCTCTCCACCTAACTATAGGGACCTAAAAGAAAATAATTGATTCTGGCTTGAGGACATACTAGTTTGAATGTGGTGGGTCAGGATGAAAGAGTTGTCAGCATCCCTATATCAGAGAAAATTTAAATCCTTTCTATCCTGGAAGACTGGAACTGAGGTAGGATATAAGATTGCCCAGAGGAGATGAGGCTTAGAAACTTGTGTCTAGAAGCAATAGCCTGAGACAATACAACCCCAGCAGCTGCCACAAAACTCTCTGAGACCTGAGAAATAATGACTAACTACAACTACGTGCTCAACAGTGACCAGCAGTCATCATGATCATTATGAGATCAGCAGCACAAAGTGAAAATGCTATACTCAGATGGGGAAAAAAACAGAGTCAGAATGGTGGAAGGAAATCACCAAAAGATATCAGTGGCCTTAGAGTGCCAGAGGTGTGAGATGCCCTTCCATTCCTGGAACTTGATCACATGTGTGCTCCTTATATGCAATAAGAAATGACAAAAGAGACAAATTCAGAGACACTAGGCAAGAGCAGTATAGGCATACATCATTTTATTGCTTTAGTTTGTTGCACTTTGCAGATATTGTGTGTTTCTTTTTTGGTTTTTTTTATTTTTTGGTTTTTTTATAAATGAAAAATTTGTGACATTTTTCTTACATTGTGTGCTTACATCATGTCTCTTTCTCACATTTTGATAATTTTCACAATATTTCAAACTTTTTTCATTATTGTTATATCTGTTATGGTGAGCTGTGATCAGTGGTCTTTGATGTCACTATTGTAAATGTTTTGGAGTGCCACAAACCACACTGGTATAAGAATTTTTTGGGAACACAATCAATAAATGTGTGTGTTCTAACTGCTCCACCTATGGGCCATTCTGTCTCTCTCACTCTCCTCAGGCCTCCCTATTCCCTGAGATACAAAAATATTAAAATTAGACCAATTAATAACCCTACAATGGCCTCTACACATTCAAGTGAAAAGATCAATCAATGAATTTAGTAAACTTCATTGCTGACTTATTTTATGAAATTGCCACAGTCACTCCAACTTTTAGTAACTATCAGGTCAGTCAGCAGCCATCAACATCCAGATAAAACCCTCCACCAGCAGAAAGATTACAACTTGCTGGAGGCCTAGATGATGCTTAGCACTTTTTTTAGCAATAAAATATTTTTAATTAAGGTATATTCTTTTTTAGACATATTATTGCACACTTAATAGACTACAAAATAGTGTAAAATAACTTTTAAATGCACCATAAAATTAAAAAAATTCATGTGGACCACTTTATTGAGATATTTGCTTTATTGTAGTGGTCTGCCAGTGCTCCGCATGAGGCAATAAGGCCTAGAGTATGTCAATTGTAATATGTAGAGCAAAGGAGGGCCAGGGAGGCAAGAGGTGGCTCTTCTGTCTTCATAACAAAACTTGGCAATTTATTGGAGGGGCTGAGAGTTGGGAAGTGAAAATGATGGAAAAAAAGTGGAGTCCTCAGTAGCTTGTTTGGAAGAGGGGTAGATTTGCGTGATAGTAATGTAGTGGTTTTTGTTTTGGACAAGTTGAGTTTGAAATGCCTGTGGAATTTCAATTTAGGAGGGAGATTAGTGCTGAATATATAGAGGCAACCAAGTGGAGCAGTAGATACAGGGTCAGGAATACCTGAGTTTGAATACAAATCACTTGACCTCTCTAGGCTTTAGTTTCTTTATCTATAAAACAAAAGGAATGGATTCATTGGTCCTTTTCCAGCTCTAAATCTGTTCTCCCATAATACTTTGATTTTACAGTCAACTACAATGAAATGATCTCCCAAGACCTGACATCACTACAAGAGGAGAATTTAATATAATGTAAATTAATAATTATAATAATATAAAGAAGGAAAGAGAACCTATGACAGAACTTGGAAATTACCCAGAGTAAGTAGGCAAGACATTTATGATGATCCATCCAAAGAAACTAAGGAGGAGTGGTCAAAAAACTATTGGGGATAAACAGAAGGAAAAAAAGCTCATGAAAAACCAGGGATGAGAGAATATCAGCAAGAGGTATATGAGGAGGAGGGGGGAGGTGTCAGCATATGAAATGCTTCAGAAAGGTCAGGGAGGATGAGGTTTGAGAAAGGGCTCTTAGATTTAGTGATTCAGAGATGGTTGGTACCTTGGAGAGGAGTTTCAGTTAATGTGAAGTTAAAAGCCTGATTAAAAAGTTTTGAGAAGTGAATGGAAAAGGAAGGGGAGGCAGTTAAACATAGAGAGCTTTTTTTAGGGTTTTGGCTATGAAAGAAAGAAGGGATGTGGAACATACTTAGTACTCACTTGTTTCTGTATATATTAGCTCCTTAAGGAGTGTATGGGGTATTCAAGGAGGACTAGCAGTTCTGGTGTGAAGGTTTGTCAAACCCTTTTCAAGGTTGCTCATCTACCTTTGGTGTCCACCTGGCATTCAATTTTCACCTGTGGCTCCAAGAAGCTATAGCATGAGCAGCAGCCACACCCCTAGTAAAACCATCTAGGCAGACAGGATAAATCAAGTTGAGGGTAACCAACAGACCTCAAAACCATCGGTGAATTAAGGGAATATCTACCCCAAGTGTGTGAGGACTTCCCCTGGCACAATGGGCTGATGAGAATAATTTATTCTAAGGGCCATGATGGTGATGGCTAAAGTGGAGTGCTTAGAGCTTGGTCAGACATCACTTATGCCAAGATCATCCACTGCATCCTGGGGCATCACTAGTCATCTTGACTTTTGTCTTGCCACTGGCCTTGGATGATTTTGGAAGAAAGCATGAGGTTGATGACTTTGTGCATCTCTGCCGCACTTAAATCCAATTCATCTATGAGTCAAGATATCACCCCATGATTCATTGATACTCTTTGAAAATGAAAGACAAAAGCAACAACTGAACCCACAGCATCTGCAAGGTATGCCTGTATAAAATGAGAGAGTGAAGTGAGCAGAATGAGATGAACAATTTAGCTAATGACCATTATAATGTAAATAAAAACTACTTTCAATTCTTAAGAATTTTTATCAGTACAAAAGGCAAACATGACTCCAGAAGATTGATGGAGAAGCTTTGTTTCTCACCTTTCAGCAGAGAGAAATTGTGATGTAATCATGGTGGAGAATGAGATACAATTTTGGACATGGTCAATGTATGAATATATGACAAAAAGGGGCTAGTATTTGTGTTGTGGATGGAAGGGGATAAGTAAATTGTAGGGGAAGACAATGGGGTGGGTAGTGTTAGTGATTAACAAAGACAATGAAACATTAAAATACATGAAGAAAGTGAAAGAATCAGAAAGATATTTAAACAAGAAAGGGCAGATTTGTCACTATTGTGTCAAATTTAATATATATGTATATATGTACATATATACACAAAGATATATATAATGTACATATATATGTATATATGTACATATATACACAAAGATATTATGTATAATTGTATATATGTACATTTATATACACAAAGATGTTATGTATAATTGAAGTTCACACCACCATATGCAAGTTTCTTTTCTATCTCTCTGTTGAAAAGAAAATTTAATTTATATAAGAACATAAACATGATGAATGTGTTGGTAAATAAAGAGAATTTTTCAAACAAAAATTTGATGCTTTAAATTTTTAACAATTTTTTTCATTTTTATCAAAATGTTTCAATATACAAAGAAGAGAAAAATAAGATTGTTCAGGAAACTATGAATTTCTATTATGTACAGTATTTTATACTGTATAAAAAAGTTAATGTGAAGGGGAGCATGAATATAATTACCTTCAAAATAGGAAGACCTAATTTGAACTTCTCTCTCTGTGGAACTCAAGCTCCATGTAAGCACTTCTAGATATTGTGTGCCCTTGGCCAAATGTGTTGGGCATCTTTTGAAGACTATAAATTGCAAGTAAGAAGCTGATCTACACCAGTAGCGTGAGTTTCCTCCTCTGAGTTTTTACTGTATCAGTGAAATCAGAAGTCCAGTTCCTATTCCTGTTATATTTCGTATAATAGTTCCCAAATTGCCCTGCTTATCTAGATCCTATTCCTTCTGAACTTCCTTCTGCTGTTCTCTGTGTACTTTTTAAAAAATTTCATTTATGATCTTTACTTTATTCAGCATCACCATCCATATCCACTGATTCCCACATATAGTTCTCATCAAAAAAGCAAAAGTAATAAAGTCCTTCACTTGTAGCAAATTAATATAGTCAAGCAAAATAAATTCAAAAATTGGTCATGTCTGAAAATGTGTATTTCATACCTCTTGTCCATCATCTTTCTGCCAAGAAGCATGAGGTGTATACTTCATCAACATTGTTAGTCATAACTTTTAACCCTTTTCGTTAAGTTTTAACTTAGGTTAGGTCAGAGCTTTTAACCCTTTCAAAGTTTTTTTCTTTGTATTATTTTAGTGTTTGCTAATCAGTGGTTCCCAGTTATTAACCCCTTGATTGGAAATGTCCTGCAAAAAAAAATATTAAATAGCACTTTAAACAGGAAATAATTGCCCAAATTGCACAAATATATTTTTCCTCTGTGGCAACAAGCATTTATGTGTTTGGAGAATTTTAGGTTTGTTTTTGCAGTGATTCAAAAACCATCATAATCATGCATGCAACAATTTTGGTGTTTGTGCAGCAGCAATTATATCAAATTTTGATGCTTCTGACTAAGTTCAATATGTTCTTTAAGTTTCTCAACCTGTCATCAAATTGTTTCCAAACTGCCACAAGGGTTTGACATGAGAGTGCAAACTGATTCCCAGTAGAAGTCCAACATATAGGCATTCCCTCATTTGTGTTCTATAATACTGTATCAAAATAGCTACTTTGTTCCCTTATATTGTCCTGTAATCATTCTTTAACAGCTATATAATCATGTCATCAAGATATTAATTCATTCTTGTAGTGCAAATGTCAATCTACTTGAAAACTATAATCACTGAGCATGTGCCAAGCAAGTCATTAATTGTATTTATGTGATATTGTCATATTTATCCTATATTAAACATTACACAAATATTTTTATAGATTTTTAAGATTACTTAAAATTATAGCAACCCCAATGGATCATTGGAAAAAACTGTGTATTGGAAAGTATACAGGAAAAAATGTTTGAAAATACATTACTAAGTAATCTTAAAATATTTATTCAAGTTCAGCACACTGTGATGAGGAAACTAGTAAAAATCATTCTATAGGTCATAATTCTGAAACAATAACCAAAGACCTTTGGTATTATGACAATGTGGAAAAGGGAAAATATAATGAATACATTAAATTTAGTTTTTCATTTCTTAGAGATAATGAATATCTATAATTGCAATGTGAAATTTGCAGAGGAGTTCTTGCAAATAGCAGCTTAAACCCTTTTTTGTCTCAGTATCTATAATCAAAAAATGAAAGCTATGTTGATAAACCTGTTGACTTTTCTAAGGGGAAAGAACAATATCGGAAAACATGTAATACTGATTCATCAATTTCTAGGGAAAAGTAAGAAAGCAGAAAAGTGATTGAAGCTTCATATTTAATTAGTTATCAAATTGAAAAAATGATAAAGCTCATATTATGACAAAAAATTAATTTTGCCACTTACTAAAGCAATTGTAAAGTGTGCATTTGGATATTATTTCATTTAGCAGTTAAATATGATACCTATTTGTAAAAAATATACATATAGTGTCTCATCAAATACATCACACATCTGATGATGTTGAATCAAATATTACAGAAAAAATTCCAAAAAAGTGACATTTATACTTTGCAATCAGGTAAGACAACTGTTATTTGTAACAGAACGATTTTACTTGCATATTTAAGATATCTGAGTGAGGGTAAAGTGCAAGACAACATGCTATTCTGATATCAGTTAACAAGACATACAAGTGGGGAAGATATTTTTATCTAAAGAATTCATACTTTAAAGAAAAGCAAATGAATTGGTCCTTTTGTGGAATTTGGACAAATAGAGCAAAATTGATGACCAAGAAATTTTAGAGAATCATTTCGTGTATTAAAAAAATTAACATATATATAGTATGGACCCACCATAACATACACAAACAAAATTTAGCATCAAAAAGAATTTAAAAGCATGTGAGATGATTCTGTCAAGAATTAATTTTATAAAATCAACACCAACTACCCATTACCATTTTATGCAGAGATATTTGTGGTGAGCATGTTACAATTCTAAGACAGAAATGTTCAGTGGCCTTCCCGTGCCACTCATCTGTTAGAATTGAGTTGAATTAATTATCTTCTTCAATGAGCATCCTTTTTCACCTGAATGTAAAAGCAAACTGGTATATCTACAAATATTAGCATATTTAGTAGACATTTTTTTAAAAATTAACAAACTCAATTCAGCAAAGAACTAAAAACAAAGCATATGCCCATGATGTGGGTAATGGCTAAACAAATCATGATATATAAATGTAACAAACTATTGCTTAATCACATGAAATGACAAAAGGGCAAGATTCAGAGAAAAGTGGGAAGATACTATGATCTCATGCAGAGTGTAGTGAGCAGTACCAAGAAAATTATTTGGACCAATGATTCCCAATTTGTTATTGTTGTGGATTTTTTGTTCTGTAAACCTTATTCAACAAAAGCAACAAAAATGTATTGTGAATTCCCAGATTAATTTCATATACTTTTATAATATTCATTTTGATTTACTCATTAAGTACGGATAACAACTCTGATAACTCAAGCTCTAGATTTAAAATTGACATGATATAATTATAAAATATGTTATTCTATCTACAATTATGAAAGCTCTAAATATAAAATTATAAAACTTTATAATCATTATTAATATTTTATGTAAGGTATTCTGTAAGAAATAAAATAAATCATTGAGAAAGATGTCATGTTGTTATATTATCTGCAAAGCATCATATTAAATGGCTTTATTTTACACATTATTAAATATAAAAATTTTAATGAAACTTAACAACTTGTGAGATATTTGATACAATAAAACAATCATATACAAACCTACTTTCAGTGCTGGGCCTTTTCATTTAAATTTTGCATATTTGTCTCAACACCAGAGAATACAGTCTTAAATCTGACCTGGCATTAAGTTTATTTCTACATTTGGATTTAAAATAAAACTAAGGTAAAAATGTTCATTCATAAATATATGTCAGAAAATTGTAGAATTTTACAAGTTCACTTGCATAAAAATATAAAATTATTTTGAAACTTAACTTTATAAAGTTCTCATTTTGATGCTTGAAGTATAAAAACCATTGATATGTCAATTAATTTTTTTCATTTATCAATTCATCAGTCACAGATGTGAAATACATATTGAATAAGTTGAGAATCTAATTTATTTTCTTGGAATTTTCAGGAAAATATTCACTGATGGTTACTTTTAAAATTTTCAGTTGATAACTGATGTCTTTCTTGAGAGCCCAATCCAATCTGATAGGAAATTATGTAATATCACAAAGTTGCATGCTTTGAATTTTTTATTTCTTAATTATTCTTTGTACTTTGTCTGGATTATTTAATATATTTGTATTTTAACCTTGTGTTAGATAGAACTCTGATCTGTTACAATTTTTATTAGCCTTTTAGAGTACTTTTTGTTTCACTGTTGGTTGCTTGGATTTCTTCCCTTGAGGATACTTATTCATGACCTTTGTCTATTTAAGTTATTAGGTAACAATTCTTTTTCTTATATATATATATTTTTTACCAATTAGCTATATATTTGGTAAAGGTATGAGACCTTTAACAGACAAAATCATTGAAAAAAAGATTTTTCCCCTTCTGAACTATTTCTCTTCTAACTGCATTGATTTGTGTGTGTGGAAAGTTTTTTTTAAATTTTATGTGTGTAAAACTGCAAATTTTATTTTTATAACATATATATATCCATTGTCTGGCCAATAATTATTCCCTTCTGAAAGATAACTTATCTCCTCAAATTTATTTATGATATGACTTTTTGTATTCAGGTTGCATACCCATTTGAAGCTTATTATGGTATATGGTATGACATG
Source organism: Vombatus ursinus (assembly GCF_900497805.2). NCBI lineage: Eukaryota > Metazoa > Chordata > Mammalia > Diprotodontia > Vombatidae > Vombatus > Vombatus ursinus. Next base: position 7,148,814 of record NW_020954671.1, on the reverse strand, counting down.
TTGATTTTTAACAAATTGCTGCTTTCCAGTTTTCCCAGCAATTTTTGTTGAATAATAAGACCTTACATCAGTATCAGTTGTCCTTAGATTAACAAACACTTTGCTACTATGTTTGATTGCTTCTATGTCTTATACAATTAATCTTCTCAACTGATAAATCTTTGTATTTTTTAGCCAGTACTGAATTGCTTTGATGACTTCTGCTTTATAATAGGGTTTGAAATTTCTTACTGTTTGACTCCTTTGATTTCCATTTTTTTCATTATTTCCCTTGATATTCTTGACCTTTTATTCCTTCACATGAATTTTGCTATTATTTTTTTCTAGTTCTATAAAATAATTGTTTTGTGGTTTGATTGGTATGGCAGTAAGTACCATAGGAGACAGTTAGATGGTATTATGGATAGAGCACAGGGGCTAAGAATTAGGAAGACCTCAATTCAATTCTGACCTCAGATAATTAATAGTTGTGTGATCCTACACAAGTTACTTAACATCTCTTTGCCTCAGTTTCCTCAAAATGTTAAATTGACAGAATAATAGCACTTGTTGCACAGGGTCATTGTAAGGATCAAATGAGGTAATATTTGTGATAGTGTTTAGCATGGTACCTGGAACATTATAAAAGTTGAATAAATGTTTATTCTCTCCTAAATCTGTGATTGAATTTATGTATTGTTGCCATTTTTTATTATATTAGCACGACCCATCCATAAACAACTAATGTCTATCAAATTATTTGTGTTCTGTATTTTGTATTTGTATTCATATAATTCCTGCAGACATATTGGTAAGGAAACAGTCAGATATTTTCTACCTCTGTAGTAGTTATTTTTGAGACAACTAGGTGGTTTTGTGGATAGTGTTGGACCTGTAATCAGGAAGACCCAAATTAAAATCTGGCCTCAGACACTTACTAGCTGTGCGACCCTAGGTGAATCACTTAACCTCCATTTGACTTAATCCACTGAAGAAGAAAAAGGCAAATGACTCCAGTATCTTTGCCAAGAAAACTCCATGAACAACATTGGCATGCTAAGGTGCATGGAGTCACAGAATCAAACACAACTCAACAACAACAAGTAGTTATATAAATTTAATTTCTTTTTCTCTTTCTTATGAATTATTTTTTAGATTATATCCTGCTATTTTGCTAAAGTTATTGTTTCAACTAATTTTGGTTAAATATGCAGGATTCTCTAGGTAAACCATCATATTATCTACAAAAGTTATAAATTACAAATTGTTTTTCTTGTCAGTGTATTAGCTAACACCTTTTTTGAACTCTGTCAAATAATAGTAGAAATAATGGATGGTCTTGCTTTACACCTGATCTTATTGGAAGGCTCTTTAGCAGTTCTCCATTACAAATAATGCTAACTATTGCTTTTAGAGACTTTTCCATATTAAAGAAAGGTCCATTTATTCCTTTGGAATGAGAATAGTTAATGAACTTGCCTTGAGATAGTATGCTGAAACAAGTGTTTAATGTGAAAATCTTATTATGCTTCATCTTCATTTGAATAAAGAAATACTTGGCTTATCAAAAATATCAATTTTACTACTATTCATAGTAGTAGTTCACACTTATTCATGTGAAATGGAGTTTTCCTCTCCAGCTATTAGAAAGACAAGAATAGCTAGCTTAATTACTGGTTAAAAGCCACTTATTAGTAGCAACACAATAAGTAACACTGGATTTGAGAAACTATGTCTAAAAAACAAACCAAACTTGTTTGTCATCTTAATGATATTTTTCTTTTCTATTACTTGAATTGAAATGTAGAAGATTTTATCAACATATGTAGATATTTGTGTATAACATTATTCATGTTGCATATTTGAGAATTGCTTATATGTTATAAAACTAATAAAGTCTTCATTTTATTTTAATGAAATGCAAGTTAAGTAAATAATATCTGTAGAAAATTTTGTGAAAATGGGTAAGACATGACTATTTTTTGAAGGAGATGTAGCTTTCAGGAGATTTGGAAACCATTTCCTTAGGATACTAAGGGCCACTCAGTGTGTAAATCAAGATCTTTTCAAAGTCTTTGCAACAAGAAACAAGTTTAAGGCAGAAGGGTCTTCTGGGGACAAATTATGGTAGCAGTTTTACCAAAACTCCATATCCAAATGGAAATGCCTTATATACTCTCTTATGTTTCTTAGAGTGGAAGGAATTAGGACTCATTAATTAAATGTAACTTCCTTTCTAATTCTTAACACACGTTACAATAACTGTTTTAATCATTCTCCCATACCACTTCATAGAAAGCAAAAGAGGAGATGAAATAATTGGGAAGGTGACTGTCTCATTCAAATAACAGCGTAGTTACACAATTCTGGACTTTATCAATTTTCAACAATAAACTGTTTCTCATCTTTTAAGACTGATTATCACTATCACTAATGATTGAGGTCTTGAAAATTTAAGAATACATGATGCAGAAGCAGTTTCTCACTTAAGAAGTCAATAGCCTACCAGGATAAGTTAAATAACTACTATCAAATTTGAAAACACTTAATATGTTATCTAATTACTAAAGAGGTGTCTATTAGTTTCAAAACAAAAAAATGTTAACTCAAGTGAAAAGTCAAATAGAAAATTCCTGGTCACCACATGGTAACAAATTTTTTTTTCTGGAGGGGAAAGAGAAGGTAGAGCCTTTTCCTTCATTCTCTTTTATATAAAGGAATAGTTCAAAGAGATTAATGTAATATGATGTCACAAATGTTTATTGACTACCTGGAAATGTTACCCTTAGTTCATCTACCCCTTTTTTCTCTTCTGTAGTCCTTCACCCAGAAAAAGATGTGACTTCCAAATTCAATGAAAGTTTAAATTGGAGGAAAGGAAAAAAAAAATGCCATCTCAGCTCAATGCCTGATTTTATTTCTGTCCTATAGTTAAAATAGTGAAATAGAACTTCCCTTAAAATATTTCCCTCTGTTCATTCATATCTCATAAAATCAGAGGGTCAGAGGAGAAGTTGAAAGGTCATTTAGACATCTTCCCAACATTTAGAAGTGTTAAATTTAACTGTGTCTAGATAGCCCATCTCCAAATATTTCAAACATTCATCAACTATCTTTCTCTATTCAAGTTTGGTGTATTTAAACTATATGTAGGACTTAGTGTAGTGCCAATTCCTCAGTGAGCTTTCAATTTCAATAATTTCAAAAACATTTTGACAAACATTAAGCACCAATTATATGACAAACACTGAGCTAAGTACTGGAGAAGCAGAGATAGAAATGTAAATAGTGGAGGCTACAGTCTATGAAAAGAATACAACATATACAAATATGAAAGAGGCAGTGCCAAGATGATGGAGTAACAGAAGTAGCACAGTCAAGCTCTCCCCAACAACTGATCTACATAGATCTAGAAAATGAACCAGATTGAGTCCTGATTTGGAATTCCAAGAAAAATACCATAGTAAATAATTTTTTTCCAGCCCAGGTCAGAAAAAGAGAAGAGACAGAGAAGTCTGTGGACATTGAGAAAATGATCTAGCCAGGAACAGCAACAGGGAACATTTCAATAGAGGAAGAAGATGTGCAAGATGAAGATGTCCCAGATGCATCACAAAAGCGAATGACCTTGTTTAGGATGAAGGAATAGCTATATACTGGGAGATTTGTCACTCAGTATCAAGTTTTGGGTCACAGATCCCTGGAGGACCAAGAAGAGAACACGTGCCAAGAAGGGAGGTCAAGGGTCTGGAGTACTCATAGGCCCTAAGCTATGTATGGAAAGAAGAGCAAGTTCACAAGCAAGTAGCAACTATAAGTCTCTGACCGAGGAGCAAAGCAGGGTCTCATTTCTTGCCTCTGTGCCAGTTTGAAGCCTAAATAGGAATAAATAGGACAGGAATCCCAGACCAAAGGGGAACCTACAGTTCTGTCACTGTGAACCAGCAGAACTTACAAGTTGACTGATAGAGGCCAAATCCAATAGTATCCTATCGAAACTTGAGCCCAAATGTATGTTACTCAGGTCAAGAATCCAAGTCAGGAATTTACAGAGTTGAGACTGGAGTCAGGAGGAGGACATCAGTCAGACTTACCTCTGGATCACTTCAGGGGTACTTAAAAGTGCCAGTCCTCAGCTTGAGCTTTCCCTGGGATCCTGGAATAACAGCACTTAATATTCCAAGAAACCAGCAATAGAATACTAGACAACAAAAACTCAGCCCAGTCAATCCCTCTCGAAACACACAGAACTCAACCACACAAATATGTGCATACAAATCTGTATGTGTGTATATATAATATACATATGTATATGTACACACATATACATATATACATATGTGGGGGGGTGTATGTGTATATATATGGAGAGAGAGGAAAAGAGATGTGGGATCAGGAAGTAGAATGGAAGACTGGGCAAAAAAAAAGCCTGTATAAAAAATTACAATGGGGTGGGGATGCTCAAAACAAAAACCAGACAAAGAGAATGACCCCAAAACATCTGTAAGCAAAGTTTCAAAGAAAAACATTTTGGACTCAAGTTCAATTAGAATTCCTAGAAGAAAACAATAAAGGAATATTTTTAAAGTTTTAAAATGCTTTTAGAAATGAAATAAGAATGCTAAAGGAAAACCTTGCTCAAGCAACAGACTCCCAGAAAATTAGAATAGAAGACCAAATAGAAGATAATGAATCCATGAGATAACAAGAAATATTAAAATAAGCTCAAAATATTGAAAAAATAGAAGAAAATGAAAGATATCTCACAGCAAAAAAAAAAATTGACCTGGAAAACAAATTAAGGAGAGAATATTTAAGAATAATTGGAGTAATAAAAATGAGAAAAAGGATCCACATGTGCAAAAATATTTGTAATAACTCTTTTTGTGGTGGCCAAGAATTGAAAATTGAGGGGATGACCATCAATTGGGGAATGGCTGAACAAGTTGTGGTATATGAATGTAATGGAATACTATTATTCCATAAGAAATGATGAGAAGTCAGATTTTAGAAAAAACTGGACTTACATGAACTGATGCTGAGTGAAGTGAGCAGAACCAAGAGAACATTGTACACAGTAACAGAAACATTGTGCCATGACCAACTTTGATAGACTTAACTCTTCTCAGCAATTCAAGAATCTAAGATAATTCCAAAAGATTCATGATGAAAAATACTATCCACATTCAGAGAAAGAACTATGGAGTCTGAATGCAGAGCAAAGCATACTATTATCTCTGTTTCTCTCTCTCTCTCTCTCTCTCTCTCTCTCTCTCTCTCTCTCGTTTCTTCTTTCTTGTGTTTTTTCCCTTTGGTTTTATTTCTTCTTTACAACATGATTAACATGGAAATATGTTTAATATGATTGTACATGTATAGCTTATATCAGATTGCATGTCATCTTGGAGAGGGGGGTAGTGGAGGGAGGGTGGGAAACTTAGAACTCAAAATCTTATAGGAGTGAATGTTGAAAACTAAAAACAAATAAATAAATAAAATTTTTAACAAAAGAATTGTTAAAATACCTGAAAGCCAGGAACAAAAAAAAAGAGCTTACAAATCACATTTTAAGAAATTACCAAAGAAAACCAACAATATCTTCTAGAATCAAAAGGCAAATTGGATTTTAAGAAAAATCTACTGAGAGCTTTATGAAAGAAGCCCTAAAGTGAAAATTTCTAGGATTATTATAGCCAAAACACAGAGCTTCCACCTCAAAAACAAAATATTGCAAGCAGCCAGAACGAATATAAGTACTGAAGACCTATAGTCAGGATCATACAAATTTTAATGTCATTACCATAAAGAAACAAATAAGAAATAACAAAACAGAAGAAATAAATCTTAGAATATGATAGTCTCTAGAAGGCAAATATGGGTTTGTAATCAAGAATAACTCATCAAAGTTGAGTATAATTCTACAAAGGAACAAGTGGATATTTAATAAACTAGAGAACAGAGAGAAGCATTCTTGACTGAAACACCAAAGCTTCATGGAACTTTGAAGTGCAAAGACAGAAGCTAAGAAAAATAGTAAAATTTAAGCAAGAGCAAAAAACCATAAGAAACTAAAAAAGGATAAACTTTATATTCTAATGTGAAGAAATGATACATGTATCTCCTTATAAATATATTATCATCAAGGATCATGGAGGGAGACTAATTAGACTAGAGATCTGGGAGTGTACCTGTCAAGTTTAATAATCTTAAAATTAGAATGGAAAGGAATGGGAAAAGGAATACATCGGGGCAAGGAGGGAGAAGAATGAGGGAAATTATCTCACATAATCAAGGCATTCAAGGACAAATCTATAGAAACAAGAAGAAAGTGTTAAATATAGCAGATGACACTCGAATTGGCCTTTCATCTGAACTGGTCAAAAGAGAAAAGAATACACATCCATAGTTAGGGACAGATACATTTCATTCAACAGGCAAATAGGAGGGAAAGGGGAGAAGGCAAGGAGAAGTAGGGGAGAGAGAGGATTACGGGATGTACTAATCAACCAAAATAAAGGTATAACTAACAATATACAAACTATATTCATAGCAGCTTGTCTTATGGTAGCAAAGAATTGGAAACTGAAGGGATGTTCATTAACTGGGGAATGGTTGAACAAGTTATGGTATATAAATGTGATAAAATACTAATATTCTGTAAAGAATTATATATGTGTATATATATGTATATACACATATATACACATATATAGGTATATGTATATATGTATATACACATATATATATACATGCATAGGTATATGTATATACATATACAATGAGTGATATATATGTATATAGATATATACACATATGTGTGTGTGTTTGTGTGTGTGTGTGTGTGTGTGTGTGGAGAGAGAGAGAAAGAGAGAGAGAGAGAGAGAGAGAGAGAGAGAGAGATCTATACTAATAGAGTAACTCAGGGGATCCATATCATAAGCAATACTGTTTTTATACATTTTAATTTTTGAGAATAGAAAAACTTACCTCTTTCAAATGCCTATGGACCTCACTGAGCAGGCTTTGTAGTATTCCAGAGCTGAATGCAATGAATACAAATGGCATCTTTAGAGAACAATTTTTGAATCAATAATTTATTTGAGAAAACCTGTCTTCCTTCCTTCTTTTTTTATACTTTATGCTGAATTGTCTCCATGATTCTAGTAAGTACCTTAGGAAAGTAGATGTTTTACTGTTTTGTGTTTCATTTCAGGCTGATCACTGACAAAGTTTTTGATGTTATTATATCTTTCTTAGAGTATATAATCATACAATTTTAATGCATATAAGGGAGAAAACTTTAATCTCTGGCAACTTTAAAGAACATTTTATCTAGTCCTTTGCTTAGTCTTTATTTAATCTGAGTCAAATGCTTTTCTAAAAACTGATTAAGAAATAATTGACAAAACAGGATCTAGCATTTTATGCTGATCTTAGTTGAGTGACTTTGAAGATGTGAGTGCCTAAAAAGAATCCTTTGTGGAAAACTTCCTGTTTTCTTCTCATTTAAGGATAACCAATGTGTGTGTGCATGTGTGTGTGTAAACCATTCTTGTGAAATGATATAATGATGAGAAAACATGTGTATGGCTTAGTATATGATGTCTTCTTTCACTGAGAAAGGAGGGTAAGGATAAAAGTAGCATCTATGTTTCCTCCTGTATTGAAATTGTATCTTGTTCTGAACCCCAGTCAATATAGTAAATTTAGAAGTAGCCAGTATAAAGTAACACTAGCAGGAAGTAACATTGCAACGGCAACCTAGAAATCATCTAGGGATTTCTCTCTGTTCTCTAGTTTATTAAATATCCACTTGTTCCTTTGTAGGATTATACTCAACTTTGATGAGTTATTCTTGATTACAAACCCATATTTGCCTTCTAGAGACTATCATATTCTAAGATTTATTTCTTCTGTTTTGTTATTTCTTATTTGTTTCTTTATGGTGATGACATTAAAATTTGTATGATCCTGACTATAGGTCTTCAGTACTTATATTCACTGTGGCTGCTTGCAATATTTTGTTTTTGAGGTGGAAGCTCTGTGTTTTGGCTATAATAATCCTAGAAATTTTCACTTTAGGGCTTCTTTCATAAAGCTCTCAGTAGATTTTTTTTTAAATCCGATTTGCCTTTTGATTCTAGAAGATTTTGTTGGTTTTCTTTGGTAATTTCTTAAAATGATTTTGGGATTGTAAAGACAATCCCAAAGATCAAAGGAACATAATTTGCTAAGTGTATCATATATTAACCAAAATTCACATCCTTAGACTTCGTGCTAAATTAGGAGAAGCCATCTAAGCCTTTTGATCCTATGATATATAAATTTCAGATAAGTTCTAGACATCCATGGTAAAACCAACAGAACATCAAAGTTACTGGTACCTTTGAAATGACACAGATGTATTAACTTTCAATTTTCCTCATAGCTTTGCGATGATTTGGATATGTTAATGAACTATCCCCAAGGTTGCACATATAAGAGCTAGTCTGCCCCCCACAAAAAAAACTATAAAAATGAGACCTCAAACCCCTGCCCTCCCTCACCTAGCACTCTTTCATTTCCTGAGGATCCCATGCTGCTCAAATGGTCTCAGCTCAGATCTGCAGTTACATAAGTGACTCATTCCCTCTCCATTCTCTTCCACATCACTGCCTGCTTTCCTTTACCATCCTATCCCTATCCCCACACTATCTATTTTTGTATTCCTCCATGTTTTGTGCCATTTGTCTCAATATTCTCTGTGCCATTTTCCCCTACAACCTATGTACCTTATTAAAATGTCATTGCAGTCATACTTCCCATTGCTATCATAGTCTTTCCCAGTGAGTACCCAAAGAACTGGGAGTGTCTGTCCCATTTTATAATTTCTTAAGTTGTTCAGTAGTTTCAGTTATGACCAACTCTTTGTGACCCCATTTGGGGTTTTCTTGGCAAAGTTACTGGATTGGTTTGCTATTTCCTTCTCTAGCTCATTTTATAGATGAGGAAACTGAGGTAAAAAGGGTTAAGTGACTTGCCCTGAGTCACACAGCTAGGAAATATCTAAGTTCAGATTTGAACCTAAGTCTCTCTGACTCAAATTTAGCATATTCCTACTATGCCATGCTACTACTTGACAAATAAATAATTTTCATTGGGTCACAGTTCAATAAACAATAGTAGAGAAATAGCTGATCTATGATGTCTTATCTGGTTGGGAGTGTGTTTGTTAGACATTAGAATTTTGAGCCTGAATGTATTCTGAGTTGTCCAATGATTCAGTATTACATTTCGTTCAGGAGCAAATCACTATCTATTGTTGCTCCTTGACACACATCAATTGCCAATGTCTATTGATGAATATTGTCATTTCATTCTTAGTTGTTCCTTCACTTCACTGCATGTTCCGGTTGTTCCTTCACTTTCCACTTATAACAAAGTCAAATGACCTGTGTTCCTGTCGCTCCCTCACCAATGAGAGAAATCATCCAGCCAATGTTCTGAACAACCCAATTCCAAGCACAAACCTAATGACCAGGCTGTGACATATGCTCTAGTCCAACTGTTTTGCAGTAGAATAAATGGAAAAAAATAGAAAATGTTAGGGCCCAGCTCTCTGGGCTATAAGATTCTCAGACTACAGAATATGACTAGGACCAGGACTTCAGGTCATTAGAGGAAGCCACCAACATAGCGTAAATTGAGAGAAATTCTAGGTATCACATATTGTGAAATAATCCTCTTCCTGACTTTTCATAGTCCTGTTGTTTTTCCTTCCTACCTGGTCAGAAATTCTCACCAGTAAAACAAGTATAACAAGAACTCATATTTGCATGCCATCATATGGCTGCAGAGTACTTTTATATATGCCATCTCATTGTATGAGTATCTAATAAAATGGAAAGAGGAGAGAGACAGAGACAGAGACAGAGACAAAAGAAGGAAGAGGAGGAAAGAGAGGAGGAGGAGGAAAGCACAAAGGAAGGGAAGGGAAAACTTTTTCAAAAAGCCAAAGTAAATGATTTTTCTTTAGTAGGAGTGGAGACATAGTGAGGGGAAGTGGGAAAGTCTACACAAAATTATTCATACAAAAAAATAAACCAGAAATAAAAAAGAGGCAAATGTAAATTGTGAAGACTGAGTGATAAAGGATACTAAACTGTACCTGGCTCTGTGCCTGCCATGTACAACTATTTTCCATTGCAAAAGATATGGGCATTAAGCTCCATAAAACCTCACTTCAGCTGTGAATGTGCTCTTCACAAAGGAACCAGAAGCAGAATATATTTAAGGGATATTGTTATTGTTGTGGTAAATTTTCAGTGTACTCTTAAATTGGTCTTTATACCCAGTGGGAATTGGACCTGGGTGTCATCATTTCTGATAAAGGACAACTTCTATAGGGGCAGGTAGGTGCCACAGTGGTTAAAGCCCCAGACCTGGAGTCAGGAAGACCTGAGTTTAAGTACAAGTATAAGGCTAGATTTGAATTAATGAAAATTAGTCTCCAAGGTCATGGAGAATTGGGCATGACTGAAATAACTAAACAACAACAAATGACTTCTATAAATACAGATGAGCTACAGCTACCAAAATTTTTCAGATGTATTCTCTTTCAAATGTCCTCCAACAACACATACTAAAGAATCTACAACACAATGTTGATTTTTGGTCTTGACTTAGCTGTAACTGCTATACAATGTCTATCCTCCTTACAAGGAGTCTGTAAGAGCAAACATACATTAAAATATACTTTTGCCATGTAGAGAAATGTGAATGTGCAGTGGGAGTTTGGAGTCTGCCCTGACTCCAAAATGATGTCACCCATGTGGGAGATGCTTGGCTCCTGGGAGACAAGAGAACTGGTGGTGCACGCATGTACATAATGCATTAGCCTACCACATGATTGGGAGTAGCCTTTTTCCATTGCCTGGATAGCTGGAACTGTCTGCATCTTTAAATCTACCTAAGAAGAGTTGCTTTCTAACCTAGGGGTGAAGCATCTGCACTCACATGGAGGGATGGTGGACTCATTCATTAACACCAAGAGCCAACATGGCAGGGGGTGCGGGTGGAGGCAGAGAAGATCTAACATCTCCTCCCTGCCCACCAGGACATGAGGCCTGGTCATTCATGATTATTCCTTGTCCCACATGCTTCATAGGGATATGGAGATGACCTTGGGTTCTCAAAGGCTCTGATCATAATAGCTAGCATTTATATAGTTCTTTAAGGTTTTAAAAGCACTTTATAAATATTATCTCTTCTAGTCCTATATTACATGAAAGAAATCTCCTTGTCCTTTTAGAAGACCTAATCATCAAGCTCTTGAACTTGGGAGCTCTTGTATTTGGGGCTTCCCGTGAAGCAAATCCTGAAGCTCTTCCTTGGGTTCTAAAGCTAGACTTTAGGTACGTGCTATCATGAGAATTCAAAATTCTCCTCTTACATAACAAGCTAGGATAGTGAGTATTGTCCATGACTTACTCATTTAAGCAAAGTGATAGTATGCCTGCCTCTACTATGTGCATCTGTAAGAAATCTCTCATGGCTCCATTTGTCACCATATCTTGGAATGGGGAAGTCCACTATTAGATATGCAGTCTCTAACTTGTGCTCAGAAAAAGAATGTAAAGGCAGAAACCAGACAGGAACTTGGTGTCCAAGAACAATTCTATGAGGCTACCTCAGCAAGCACATGCACCTCGCCTTGTCTCCATCATCTCTAGGGGAGAGGGAAGATTGCTTCTTCTCTCTAGCTATACTCCAGGTACATGTACAAGGAGAAAAGATGAAAACAGCATAATAAAGGTTGAGAGAGAAAGAGATCTAGTGTGACAGTTTGCTTTTATAGGTTTCAGAACAGGGAAGTTTTGACAAGAATCTATCCCCTGAGACTCAACAAATCATCCTGGAGGTAGCTGCAGTCGTAGCTGTCATTGTCCTCTAAGCATGGTACTAGTGGTTATTCACAGCTTCATAGGGAGGATTAACCTCATGAAACTGATTAGAGAAATCATAATTGATCAGACATTCCCCTGATCACTGCCCTGATGCCTCCCCTTAAATATATGTATTTTTTAAAAATGAGTGATTATCTAAATGAACTTCTGAAAGTAATATAATATTGGCCACTTAAGCCCATGGTTTCCTAGAAAGAACACAATGTCCCACTCAATTTGGCTCTTCAGAGGGTCTATAACCATTCCTTAATGACACAGGACTGTCCGAAGAAAGGAAAATAAAAAGGCAGGGAGACAGCTTCTAGCTTTTGGGAAATTATAATAGATTCACAGTAGATGTATTCTGACAAAATGTATATATAGCATATGATTTAGTACTTGCCATGCATTTCTACAACTGGCCATTATCTCTCTTTCACTAAGTGTGCAGTGAGCTTTTCTGGGCCCCTGGTCAATTTTTTTTTTTTTTTTTTTGCGATGATGCTTTGGTTGCCACAGCAGACGAGCTTCTGGCTGATCAACAAGCCTGTGCTTGGACTAATAATACATTTAGCAGACTGTATACTCTTGATGAATATGGATATTTCTTCAAACACAGCACTTCAGGGATTCTGAGGGGTGGGGGAATTGCTTTCTACTTGAAGATGAAGTGGTAGAAATGTGTGCATCTGGTTATTGCCAATTTAACAACACTCCTTTGGTTAGGCTTCTGAGCCAGCAGTATTAAGATTTATTTTCCCCTGAGCTGTTGTGATGTTCATTAGTTCAAATAAAAATCTCCAATCAAGTTGAAAAGAGAGACAATGGTTGTACTTCTCTACAAACTTGATTGTTGAACATTTTGGGATTATTATCTTTTTTAATCATCTAAGTCAACTAATTTTTTGGCTCATTTGTGAAAATTTATAACAATTGAATCATTTTCTGTATTTGAAGATCAGGGCCAGAGCATTCTGGCATTGAAAAATGCAGTATAAATGCATTTGGGCCAATGAGATGTAGCCCTCTAAATAAGTACATTTACTGTAGTGGAAATTGAACTTCTTCAGAAGCTCATTAGTTTATATTATAATATACTTATGAGTCAGAATCAATAAAATAGTCTGTAAGAAGGCACAGAAGCAGAGCAGGGTCATGTAGAATGATTGGCAGGGTACCAACTTTAAAGAGTTATTTAAATGTGAGTTATTTATATGGTGCTTGAATTTCTTACCATTAGTGATATTCCTTTAAATTGAGCCTTTTTCTCCACAAAGCATCTATTAAAACTCCCAAATCTTAACCCATTAGCATTTGGGATAATCATTCTTTTTACTATTTTTATTGATAACTTATAGTGTATTCAATACTTTATAGCTTACTATGACTTATGCTTATTTAATGGCCTAAGAGAATTTGTAGTTATAACAGAACAACATTTCAAACCCATAGTCACATTTGAAATTTGTGCAAATGCCTTTAACAAATTACACGTGCATTAAATGAAATTCAAATTTCCGTTTCAACTCAATTCAACAAATATTTGTTGATTATATAATGTGTAAGCAAATTTTTATTGTAAATAAATATTTGAATTACATATATGTATGTATATATATGTATATGTATATGTATACATGTGGTACTGTGCTGAAGTCTGAGTAGGGTAAGAAGATAAGGAATGCTCTCTGCCCACAAAAAGTTTTCAGTCTTCTAGAGGTGTTTACAAGCATATGAATAACTATAATACTGGGTAGAAGATGATAAATGCTATAAAATAAGGTCAGAGGATGAGGTTTACTGAGGAACCCAGAGAATGAGATTCACTCTGAGGAGGAATTGTCAGAAAAGGCAAAGTTTAGAGCGGGGAGAGTGGTTAGGGCATTCTGGGTGGGAGGAGAAACAAAGTAAAGGCCTATAAGAAAGAAGGGGAAAGGTGTGTCCTAAGAACAGCAAGTAGAATATTTAGCTTGGAATGTAGGATAATATATATCCTGTCATCTTTGGGACTCCATACTTGAGCTGGGGCTGAGCTATCCTGATTGGTAGGTACTGACCCAACACACTATATTTAGTCAACTCCAGACCACATTTCACAAATAACCCAGTCCACCAAGAGATCAGGATCTACTCAGCATTGACATCTTGCTATATGTCCTAGTGCCATACACATTTTTCCCCACTTCTCTCTTTTCCACCTCTGATTCTTAATGTGGAAACAATAATCAAATTGATATAACATTTGTTACAAGAAAGATCCTAACAATCTACTTTCCTTCACAACCCTTCCACAACTCCAACCAAAGTTCCCTTGCCTAACACCTTCCTAATTCCCTATATGCTATGACCTCCTATTAGATTATAAGCTACCTGAGGGCCAGGCCTGCCTCAGTTTTACATTGTGTACCCAGAACCTAGCACAGAGCTTGGCTGTTGTTGATGCTCAGCCTTCATTTTCAAAGACGACAAACCAATGACATCGCAGATGATGTCTTGACTTGCTCATTAATTGAACTTAAGTGAGGCAGAGTTGCAGTAAGTTGTCAGCTTCACTCTCTCTTCCAGAGCCATCAAAGTCCAGTAGCAAGACAAAAGTTAAGATGACTAGGGATGGCCCAGGATGCAGTGGATCACCTTGGCATCTTCAATGTCTGATCAAGCTCTAAGCTCCACAGCAGCTACTTCAGCCTGCTTCATGGCCAATGGAAAAAATCATTCTCTTCTGCCCATTTTACTGGGAGGAATCTTCACATGCTTGGAGCAGACATCCTCCCAACTAACCAATGGGTTTGAGGTCTATCAGTTACCAGCAACCTGATTTAGCCCATCTGCCCAGACAGTTTTACTGCAGAGTGCCCACTGAACATGCTGCCACTTCTTGGAGTCACAGGATGGAGTTGAGTAAGAGGTGGACAAAGATGGATGAGCAGCTCTGAAAAGGATTTAGCAAGCTCTCACACCAGAAGTGTTAGTCCTCCCTGATCATCCCATGGAACCCATAGTGTTTGGTATATTCTAGGTGATTCATAAATCTGTGTTAATTGATTGCTTGATATAATAAGGTAATGAAAGTGAAAGCTAGAAAGATCTATTTGGGCCACAGCACGAAGAACCTTGAATGCCAAGCTGAAGGTATGAACTTCATATAATAGACAATTATTGAACATTTGGGGGCAGAGAAGAAATATGGTCAAGTACATCTGGAATTATAGTTTGTTATTATGTTGAAAAGAGTTCTTAAGTCTTTCAAAGTTGCTTGTCTTTACAATGTTATTACAGAATAGGGTAAATGGGAGGGAAACACTAGATTTTCATTCATTTAAAAAATAAAATTTTATTTAAAAAAAATACTTCTGGGTGACAAGCAAGATTGTCAAATAGTTGCTTTCTACATATCTCTCCAACCCCAAAAATTTTTTAAAGAGAAAATATGTGACAGATAGTTTTCCTAGATGAATCCACAAAAAGACATAATACATAAACAATGTTGGTTGGTTGTTGTCCTTTGCTCATAAAGAGGACCAAAATGTCATTATTTTGTTAGAATTCAGTTACAGTGTATCCAACTGTGGCTTATCAGACCAATATGAGGTCAGAATACATTACCACAGGTCCGGCACAAATAGTTCATTTAGGGTGGATTCTCTAAATTTGCACATCTCATGTTTCTTTTGAGCTACTTCAATTCTGCTTTGCTCAAAGTAAAGAGTGCTTTGCTCAGAGCTTTGCTCTGCTCTGCACCTTCTCTGATGAGGGCATGCCATGCTGGTCCTGTGCCAGTGTCTCCCATGTTACTCAATCAATTCCAAAGTTCTTAAGAGACACCTTGACAGTATCCTTGTATTGCTTCCTCTGACCACCATGTGAGTGCTTGTCCTGTGTGAGTTCTCCATAAAATAGTCTTTTTGGTGATTATATGTTTGGCATTTGAACAATGTGGCCAGCCCATCGGAGTTGCGCTCTCTGCAGTAGAGTTTGAATGTTTGGCAGTTTAGTTTGAGAAAGGACCTCAGTGTCTGGTATCTTCAGAATCTTCCTAAGACAATTCAAATGGAAATGATTCAGTTTCCTGGCATGGCACTGGCATACTGTCCGGGTTTCAAAGGCATTCAACAGTGAGGTTAGCACAATGGCTCTGTAGTAGTCAGTCTAATACCTCTTCCTTCCCACATTTTCCTTCAGAGTCTCTCAAGCACTGAGTTAGCTCTGTCAATGCATATGTCAATCTCATTATCGCTGTGTATATCCCTGGAAAGTATGCTGCCAAGGTAAGTGAACTTATCCACAGTATTCAAAACTTCTCCATCTGCTGTAACTGATGGTTCCACATATGGATGGTGTGGTACTGGCTGATGAACACCTGTGTTTTCTTGGTGTTGATTGTTAGGCCAAAATTAGCACAAGCAGCAAAGAATCGATCCATATTTTGTGGCATTTCAGCTTCAGAGGCTGTATTGAGTACATAATCATCTGAGAACAATAAAAAAAATTCATGCAATGACTCTCCCTCCATTTTAGTCTAGGCTTATAGCCTTTTCAAAGAATTTGCCATCAGTGTGGTAGCTGACCTTGATGCTATGTTTGTCCTCACTGAAAGGTAATTAACATCATGGCTGAAAACATCAAGCTAAAAAGCATGGGAACAAGCACACAGCCTTGTTTCACTCCATTGGTGACTGCGAAAGTGCAAGAGCATTGTCCATTATCCAGAACCTGGTGAGCATGCTGTTGTGGAATTGACATACAAGCAAGAATTTTACTGGCAATGACTAACAGAGAGACTTCCCCCCTGGGATTGTCACATGATAATTTATTTCCTTTACTTTTATAGAGATGGACAATAGAGGTATCCTTGAACTCCTAGGGGATAACCTCCTCTTGCCATATAACCCAGAAAATTTCAGTCAGCTTTTGTATGAGCAATGGACCCCCACTTTATAAATCTCAGCTGGAATAGAATCAGTGCCAGATGCTTTGCCACACAAAAGGAGACTAATGATATTCAAAATCTCTTCTTCAGTTTGAACTTTAGTTAGTGAGGGATTGACTTCAACATGAGATCAGTGGCTTCAGCATTGATTGATGATGGTCTATTGAGAACACCATGGAAGTATTCAGCCCATCTCTCTAGGATCATTTCTTCACCACAAATCAATGTGGCTCCATCAGCGCTGAATAGTTGAGATGCACCATAGGTCTTTAACCCATAAATAGCCTTCACAAAATCATAAAAGCACTTCGGATTGTTACTATCAGCATAAAACTGAATTTCATCTGCCTTCTTACTGAACCAAGAATCCTGCATCTCTCTAAGCTTTTCATACTTTACTTTTGATGGAATTAAATGCTGCCGTCTTAGAGATGGATGTACTATCCTGCTGGTAAACCCTATGGAGCTATCAGTTTTCATTTAGCAGCTTCTGAATTTCCCCATCATTTTTGTCAAACCAGTCTTGATATTTGTGTCTTTTGACCCAGATGAGCAAATGCAGTTCTGTATGCCAAATCTCTGAGAGCTGCCCACTACTTTCCTGATCCATTGTTGCCAACTGTGTGTTGAATCAACTTTCCTTCCAAGTTAACCACAAACTGTTCCTACTCAGAGAAATACTGTAATCTGTTGACATTAATTCTTCTGGTAGTTATTTTGCCTTGGGACTGCCACTTTTGTTGAATGTGAATATTTAGCTAAGTCATAGATAAGTCTATGATCAGTCCAGCACTCTGGCTCACACATTACCTTTGTCACTCTCACATCCTGTCTGTCTCTTCTTCTTACAATTGCATAGTCTATTAAATGTCAATATTTACAGCAAGGGTGCATCCATGAAGTTCTATTGCATTTATGTAAGTGGAAGACAGTGTTGGTGATGAGAAGTTCATGAGATGCACAAATCTTCAGTAGTAAGTGAACACTGCTATTGCTGTTTCCAACTCTATTCCTCCCAAGGAATCCCTGCCATATCTGATAGTCTGAACCTACTCTAGCATTAAAATCACCAGGAATTATAAACTTGTCCTCTTTTGGCACGTTGATGATAAGAGTCTCCAGGTATCCATAAAATTTTTCTTTAACCTCATTAGGGCTTGCTATGTTGGGAGCATACGCACCGATGGTGGTGGCATGTCATTTTCCTGCAAGTTGCAATTGCATTTTCATGAGTCTGTCATTCATTCCTTTCGCTAGTCATACAAACTTGTTGACTAGATTAGTTTAACTTCATGGCACTCCTCTTTGCTGTTGCTACTCCAGAACAATGTGTATCCAGCTCCAACTTCAGTAAGCTGGCCTTCACTTGCCAGCCTTGTTTCACTCAAGGATGCTATTTGGATGCAATATCTGCTGATTTTTCTCACAATAAGAGCTGTTCATCTTTCAGGTTTACTAGATTTTGTGTTGTTTATGACTGTGCACAAATTCCACGTACTGTTAGTGGAATCATCTTTGAGGAAGTTTTTGCACATTTTTTTTTGTTTCGACCACAGGGTAGGATCCCCATTTGCCCCAGCAAGCAGACCAGGGCTGGGTAAGCAGATGATTTTCAGGACACCTTTTCTAGCCCCTTCCTTACACCAGGAGGTAAGCACAATGATCCGTAAAAGGCTATTCAGACACCCAGGGGATCGCTAAATATCATTGCTGCTTCCAATGAGAAGACAACCCTATGGCGTGGGCCACTTGTGTGTAGGGTGATGACTACAGCTCTCAGTGTATCTGCACCTGCTACTTCATCATTTGCCTGTCACCAGAGGACTTTAAGAAAGGTAAAAATGGTAAAATGGTATGGGTGATGTCTTTTGATTCATGGGCAAATTGGATTTAAGTGAGGCAAAGTAGCATAAAGTTGTCCAGCCTCACTCTCTCTTCCAGTCATTACAGTCCAGTGGCAAGACAGAGTGAAGACGACTAGTGATGGCTCAAATTGTAGTGGATGACCTTGGCATTTTCAATGTCTTACCAAACTCTAAGCACTCCACAGCTCCTGCTTCAGCTGCCTTCATGGCCTTTGGAGCAAATTGTTCTTAACCCCTATTCCAGGGAAAGTCTTCACATGCTTGGGGTAGTCACCCTCCCTAACTCACCAATGGTTTTGAGAGCTCTCAATTACCCTCAACCTGGTTTAGCCCAACTGCTGAAATGGTTTATCAGTGGGTGGCTGATGTGCATGCTATAGCTTCTTGGAGCTACAGGTGAGAGTTAGGTGGATCATGTGGACACCAAAGGTGGAAAGCAGTCCTGAAAAGGGCTTGGCAGCCCTCAAACCAGAGGTGCTAGTCTTCCCTGAACACACCCTACATCTTACATATACCAGGTAAAAAAAAATCATGGATTAACACAGGAGAACTTTAATACTCCAAGGTCTTATTCAATGTCCCTACCCCCAACCTAACTTCACATACCTACTTGCTTTAAACACAAACTTACAAGCTTGTTACTCAGTATAGACATGTAGGAATCCCCCATGGGCAATGACTTTCCACATTTTCCTGAACCCTCCAAATGGGGCAGATACTGAGTTGCCCAGCTACTTAAAGGAAAGAAAGAGAGAGATAAAGAATCATACAGAAAGGAAGATACTGTTTGTGGTTATCAGAGGCAGAGACTACAGGGGAACTGAGCATCTGACCTAAAAGAAAGGGGCTTAGAACAGCTGGGGCCAGACCTTTCCTGGCAAAGATTCTTCAAGACACAGATCCAAGGCCAAATTATTCCCCTGTTCCCAATGTAAAGAAACTTAGGCCACCCAATAGTCCTGATTTAGAAGTCTGTGTAGTTGTGGAAAGAGGATAAATGTAAGAGTTGTGATATATGAGAGTAATGGAGGATTATTGTGCTGTAAGAAATGACAAGCAGGAAAAGTTCAGAAAAACCTGGAAAGTTTTACATGAACTGCTGCAAAGTGAAGTGAGCAAAACCAGAAGAACATTGTACAGAGCAATTATACATTGTGTGATGATCAACTATGAATGACTTAGCTGTTCTCAGCAATATAATGATCCAAGACAATTCCAAAGAACTCATAACGAAAAAGGCTATCCACATCCAGTGAAAGAACTGATAGAGTCTGAATGCAGATCAAAGCACATTATTTTCACTTTATTTATTTGTGCATGTGTGTGTGTGTGTGTGTGTGTGAGTGTGTGTGTGTGTGTGTGTGTGTATTCCTTTTGGTCTGTTAGTTCTTTCCCAATATGATGAATATGGAATACATTTTATTTGATTGCACATATATAACCTATATCAAATTGCTTACTGTCTTAGTGAGGAAGGAGGTAAGAAAGTGAAGGAGAAAATTTGGAACTTATTTTTTTAAATGAGTTAAAATTTGTCTTTACATATAATTTGAAAAAAATAAAATACTATTTTTTTTAAAATGTGAAGATTCTTAAAGACAAATGACAGGGATTATAAGAGAAAAATCAAAACACTAGAACACCAAGAAAAAAAAACTTATATAAACATCATGCCCAAGCACATAAACTAACAGAAAGTATCATAAGACAAGGAATCATGACTAAACCATCAAAAAGAAACCAAATCACTTTGAAAAAAATTGTATTGGGAGAGAGTGCAGGGGGACAGAAATGAACCAGTATTACCTAACTGAAGAGAGAATGCTGTGGACTTCCTGGAATCATAAGACAATAGCAGAAACTAAAAAGAAAAATAAAATAGAAATTCAAAAGAGCACAAAAATGTTTTTAAAAGGAAATTGGGAATGATTTTAGAAAATAACTCAGAGCTGTCAATGAAGAATTAAAAGAAAATTCATCTGATGTAGTATATAAAACAAATTACCAATATGCAAGAAGACTAGTTAGGAACCTATTGCAATAGTCCAGATGAAATGTAAAGGAAAGGCAGGAGGATGGGACAGATGTGAAAAATATTGTGAGATAAAATCAGCAGAACTTGGAGATTAATTGGCTCTAATGGAGACAGAAGTTTCAAAAATGATTCTAAGGTTCTGAGAACAGGGAACTGGAAGCCTGGTGATATCATTAAAAGAAATATGGAAATAAGGAGAAGTCTGTTTCTGAGGAAGATAATGAGACTGGTGATGGAGTTGCTTGGTATGAAGCATGAAAAATGCATCCTAGTAAAAATATTAATCAAGCAGTTAAAAATATGGTGCTGGTGCTTAAAAAAAAAGAAAAAGTGAGCAAGACTAGACTTGGAAATCTTTCACTTAAAGGTAATAGTTGAAGTGATGGGAGTAAATGAGATTACCAAGATAAAGGAAAGAAAGAAGAGAGTCAGTGCCATACCCTGGACAATAGCTATAATTAAAGGATAAGTGGATAAAAAAAAGCATGAGAAGGAGTGATTGGAGAGGCAGGAGGAGAATCATGAAGGTATAACATCATGGAAGCAAGGAAGAAATGCCAAGAAAGTAGTAGTCAGCAGTGTCAAATGCTTTATAAAGGTCAAGGAAGAGAAGAACTTGGGAAACTATCAGGAAATCAGGGCATCATTGTTGACCTCTGAGAAGGAATTTACATTAGACTATTGGAAATAGCCATTTTATAAGGGCTTAAGTAATGGTGAAGTGGTAAGAAAATGGAGGCAGAAAATCATTTAAGAAATGTGGTGGTAACATCTGGAGGAGCTCCTCAACTTACTCGTGGGGTCTCCAGATAAGGTTACCCCAGGTTCAAGGTACTTTATGGGTTTACCTCCAATCAGAACCATAGGTCATATATGGTTTGCTTCCAAGTCATTTAGAGAACAAAATTGATTCAAAGCA
Organism: Vombatus ursinus; assembly: GCF_900497805.2. Taxonomy (NCBI): domain Eukaryota; kingdom Metazoa; phylum Chordata; class Mammalia; order Diprotodontia; family Vombatidae; genus Vombatus; species Vombatus ursinus. The sequence continues at coordinate 7,127,162 of NW_020954671.1, read as the reverse complement.
ACTTAATAAAATAACATAGCAAGAAAACCTTCACAAATATACAAACCATTAGAGGGAAAAGTGGACACATATAGGGAATATTAGCAAAGAAATACGCCTGGAGGAAAACATGCATGGAGGGCCACAAATATGAGGAACGTGTATGAAGAGGCTTATAAATAAGGACCATGTGTGGCCAAGGTACAGATGTAGTAGGGTACACACATGGAGATACAACTCAGGATTTTGTTGTTGCAGAACCACCCATTTCTTCTGGTGATCTCTGTCTTTCCCTCATCCCACCCGCTATACACATTAGTTTTATGAAACATGTTTGTGCTGAACACGTAGTCTCTGCAAGATGTTAAAATCACAAAGATACACTATTCTCATGATGGCTGCCAGACACAATTCTACAGAACCTTGCATAAAATTTAGGAGCTGGAGTCTGGACCTGTGATATCATTGGTATAGGAAACTCACTTTGTCAAGGCATATTTGCAACCCTCTCCACACACACACACACACACACACACACACACACACACACACAGCATAAAGTCTTAGAGAGCTGCCTAAAGGCACTGAAAAATTGTGACTTCCTTATGTTCACATGTGTCAGGAGCAATATTCAAACCTAAGTTTTCACAAAATCACAGAATTTGAGAATTGAAAGTGACCTTCTAGGTCATGCAGTCCAAATCATGCATGAAAGGGTTGCCCACTATGGCATACCCAGAAAAGGGCTGTTCAGCATCTGTTTGAAGATTTTTAAGGAAGATGACCATGACACTTCTCAAGTTAGTGCATTCCACTTTTAAACAGGTCTAATGGTTAGGGCTACTAGGTGGTACAATGCCCCAAAGTGGGAAACAAAGAGTCAGACAGGAATGAAAACAACTAAACAACAATAATGGTTAGGAAGGCTTTCCCGAGATAAAATCTTAATTTGTTTCTTTGCAATTACCACCTTGCCTCTGATTCTGCCTACTGGGGGCCAAACACAACTCTACTCCTTTTTCCATATGATAGCCCTTTAGATACTTGAAAACAGCTACCATGTGCCCCCATCAGTCTTCTCTTTTCCATATGTAAGTATTCTCATATGTAAGGACAAGGCAGGAAACTTTTAACAACCAGCTTTCCTGGGACAGGAAGGGAGTGTAAGCATGACATACTTTTAAGTTTAATTTGCTTTATTAATATTTTCTCCATCACTTTATGAAGTCTAGACAATTGAAGAAACAAAAAATCAAGCCCTGATTTGTAGAGTTTGCTGATTTGAGATGTAAATCACACTGAAAATTTAATAATTGGGTCAGAATGAGCTGGCTCCAGCACATCTTGGTTGTGAAATAGATTTAAGCATCTTCACTATCCTGGTGGCCCTTCTCTAGATATTCTCCATTTTATCAATCCCTTTCTTATACTGTGATACCCAACTGATGCTAATTCTTCACATGAGGTCTATCTGGGACAGAGTAGAGCACAACTGTTACCTCCCTGTTCCTGGAAGCTATCTTTCTCCATACAGCCCCAAATTACATTAGCTTTTCTGGCTACTATATCACACTAATGAATTATATTGTTCTTGCAGCCCACCAATACCCTCAGATCTTTTTTCAGAACAACTGCTGTCTAACCATTCCTTCTGCCATCCCATCTAATACTTGTAAAGATGATTTTTTTTGTGTGTCCAAGTTCTATATTTTACATTTATCCCCATGGATTTCATCTCATCACAGTCAATGCAATGTTTTCTGTCATGATCCTTTTGGATTCTGACTTTGTTATCCAGTGTGTTAGTTATCCCTTCCTACTTTGTGTTATCTACACATTTGATAAACATAACATCTATGGCTTTATATTAGCTGTTCAGTTGTTTTCAGCCATGTCCTACTCTTCATGACCCCATTGGAGGTATTCTTGACAAAGAGATTGCAGTGGTTTGTCATTTCCTTCTCCAGCTCATTTTATAGATGAGGAAATTGAGGCAAACAGGATCAGATGATTTGTCCAGGGTCACACAGTTAGTAAATGTCTGAGATCATTTTGAACTCTGGGAGATGAGTCTTTCTGACTCCAGGACCAGCACTATATCCACTGTACCATCTAGATGCCCCAGATTTTTTTTTTGCTTCAGTTGAAATATTCCTAGTTATGCTTTTGATATGGGAAATAAAATAGTGTATCATCACTAAATCAATAAAAGCATCTTTGAATTTGACACAACAAAATGAAATGTAAGCAGAATAAACATCCTTTACATAACGTTTGGAGGACTGTTACTTTGGTTGTTACTTGTAAGTGATTATAATAATGTTCTATTGGTATCATACACTAAGTTGATGTTGTTTTTATAGAATTTTAAGACCAAAAAGAACCTCAGGAGTTGTTTTTGACTAGTTTTCTGTCACAGTACATCAGTCTATCTAGTCAACTTCAATTTAAAATCCATTGTGGACAATACATAGAAAGCAAAGAAAGCCAGATGAACAGGGAAAGGATTGGTGGTGGTTATCTTAAACAAATTGAAGAAACCACCATCAATCAATAAGCATTTATTAAGTTCCTACTATGTGTCAGGCACTATGCTAGGGTATCCATCATGATACTCTGTTAAAAGGAGGAAAAGGTAAACTGAATGCCAAGATTCATAAATAGATATCATAGAATACATGCCCCAAGTGATTTAGTTTCACATTAACACATCATTCCCAAAACCTAATGTCAAATACTATCTTGAAAACACTACTAATAACTTCAGCTAATTGCCTAAGAACCAAATTATAGCATTGCTCCTAAAAAGTTAACTGATCCCCAAAAGAATACTATGGCTAGCATTCTATTGCAATGGTCATCAATGGCATCACATAGGACATTCCTGTATAGAATGTCAGTAAATTCTCCCACTATTTTTTATACTCACCAGCCCTTACAGTACATTGGAAAAAGACTAGGACAGGGAGATGACAGGTCTCAGTTCTGGCTCTGTCGCTAATTTCTATCACATGGGGAACAATAGGCACTGGGTTGTAGTAGTAGAAACAACAATCAACAATAATGTGATAATTGTGATTGCTATAATAACATGAACATTCCACCGTTTCAAGGAGAAGGACCCACCACAGCTCCTCCCAACACTGCTTCATCTTCCTTCCAGTCTAATACTCATCTGGCTGGTCCCCTCTGCAGGGCTTCTTCTACTGCCACCTTCATTTATCCTATATTCCTGGATCCAATACCACCCATGGCTCCTAGATGGGGAAGTCTGAAAGGTTTCTTTCCTTTATTTGTCATTTCAGAGGTGTGTTGGAACTAACTGGTAGTGGCTAGAGAGCCAACTGTTAAATTTTCAATACAAAATTGGCAAACGCTATAAAAGAAGACTTGATTTCTTGATTTGCTGATTTGAAGAAGTGGCGGACAAAAATGTAAATAATGCAGATTAAGCTTAAAAGTATGCAGTATGTATGTTGGAGAAGGAAATGGCAAACCATCCCAGTATCTTTGCCAAGAAAACCTCAAATACAGTCACAAAGAGTTGGTTGAAAAACTGAAAAGTGACTGAAAAATGACTCAGCAACTATAACAAAACAAAGTGTGTATATACATATCTTTCCAGAGAAACAGTTGTTAAATATTTACCAGTGTATGCCTGCCTGATTCCTAGTTCTATCACATCAACCTCTGAGGTATCTCTAAAATAATTCATTACAAAGCATCCTAAAGGAAACATATTAACATGAAAAGGCTTCATTTTTATTAGGTCTCTCTTCCATTTGGCCTAAACTGCTTCTGCTTATTCTGGGACTTGATACTGATTCCATTCTATCTCTCTTGCCTTAGATTTGGTTAGGCAAGCAGCTATATTTCAGTCCTCTGGAATTTGCTTCCCTAGTCCTCAGTTAGGATGGTACTCATCTATAGCCTGGGTAGATATCTCCCTTTTAAAGTCTCCTGAAATGTAACCTTTCCACATGAGTTCTCATGCAAAGAACTTAGCCCAGTGATCTGGAGGTCATTTTCTTCTGTCTTCCTTTTACTCAATCTTGATAAAGTCTCCCTCTGATCTCTCATCATATTATGGAGAACTATGACAGTGGAGGATATGTCCAAACAGCTTCTGTCAAGCTTTGAATATGGTCCCAGAAGAGAGAGGGAGAAAGAGAGAGAGAGAGAGAGAGAGAGAGAGAGAGAGTCTGTTGTCAAATGACCAATGCAGCCAAATGTTGCCAAGCTCATCACCAATGAATTAGTCATTAGATACCTACTTAACTATGGCAACCCATGAACCAAAGAAAAACACAAAATATCCCTGAGTACTTGAGAGAGGGGAAGGGAACAAGCATTTAAGTATCTACTATAAACCAGGCACTCTATTAAGCTCCTTATTAATACTTATCACTATTTAGTCATTTCAGTCATGTCTGACTCTTCATGACCCCACTTGGGTTTTCTTGACAGAAAAAAAAACAAACCTAAAGTGGTTTGCCATTTCCTTCTGCAATTCACGTTACAGATGAGAAAACTGATGCAAACAAGGTTAAGTGATTTGCCGAGAATCACAGTTAGTAGATATCTGAGGCCAGATTTGAACTCAAGAAGGTAAGTCTTTTTGACTCCAGGCCTGATACTATATCCACTGTGCCACCTAACTTCCTCCTTACAAATATTATCTCATTTGATTCTCATAACAATCCTGTAAGGTAAGTTCTATTATTATCCCCATTTTACAGTTAAGAAATCTGAGGTAAATAGAAGTTAAGTGTCTTGCCCAGGGTTACCCACCTAGTAAATGTCTGAGATTGAATTTCAACTCTAGGCTTCCTGATTCTAGGCCTAGCACTCCATCCACTGTGCCACCTAGCTTTCCACTTTCATTATGATAGTTGTTGAGTAGCAGAAAAGGGGGCAAAAGATGAAAGGGATCACACAGTTTTTAGATAATCTGTATATATAGATGTTGGTGTTCTAAATATGAGACCTTCATTCAAGAGTGAACAACTCGACATATCATTAGAAAAAAGCATCACATTAATAATATTGATAGCCTCATGATAAATGAAACCAGGAGAAAAAAGCAAATTACAGCTAAATGAAAGGTTGGCTTACAGGTTTTTCTTGGAAAAGGAAAACAAAGGAGTTGGAAGAGTTGGAAGAGTTGGCTCCATAGTACACGTTAAAGAAATAAGAAGTATCATTTCACAAAACACTTAGGCATCTTTTCTTGCAGTACTTATGTTGCTCATCAGAGTCATCATGAAGTTAAGTGTTGGTACAACAGTATCTATTGCAGAGAACGACTAGGTAAAGGAAACTCCATGGAACTTAACAAGATCTTGCAAACCAAGGACAACTCAGCGACTTCACTATGAAGGCAGGCACAAAGGAAGATGATAAAAAGAAGGTTGGAAGATACAGTTTCAGTTTAAGAAATTAAAGAGGATAAAAGGCTTACAAATTATTCAATTTTATATACAATGAATACATTTTTCAAAAAAAAAAGATACAGAATTCAGGATATGTCAGTCATTAAACATTACAGTGGGACAGCCAAGTGGTGCAGTGAATGGGCCTGGAGTCAGAAAAACCTGAGTTCAAATTTTGCTTTAGACACTAGCTGTGTGGCAATTCCCTTAACCCTGTTTGCCTCAATTTCCTCATCTGGAAATGAACTAAAGAAGGAAATGGTCAACCACTCCACTATCTTTGCCAAGAAAACCCCAGTGGGGTCACAAAGAGTGAGACATGACTGAACAAAACAACATTATAAAAATACATAATTAACTGTATCTTAACAAAAAAAATGCTGTTTACTGATGTTGGAGTCATAGGAGAATAAGTTGTCTGTGAATAATTAGACCATTAGTCTGTGTGTGATTAGACTAACAGCTAGTTAAAGAAAGTGTCAAAATCACCTCCCACTTAGAGGAAAAGATAAAGATGAGATGAAAAGACTGCTTGTTTCCAGTGAGTGAACTCTATTGAACAATGGGTGATGGGAAAAGGCAAATGTATTGACCTTTATTACCATCATTTCCTATAGCAGATTTCTGTGGGAGATAGTATGCATATTGTCACATAACTAAGTGAGAGCTATAGAAAGTATAAAATCCTGCAGTAGTAGATAGAGGTCTTGGGGTCAAGAAGGTCTAAGTTCAAATACCACTTCAAGTATTGACTTGGCAGTATGACCCTGGACAAGTAACTTAACCTCCACCATTCTCAGTTCACTAAAGTGGGAACATAATAGCACCTACTTCACAGGGTTGTTGTGAGGATCAAATGAAATAATATATGTAGAATGCTTTGCAAACATTAAAGGGCTATTTAAATGTTTATTATTATATTATTTATCATCTATTGTTACCCTCCCCCCAAAAAAGTGGAGGGAATTGGTACAGTAGAGAAAAAATGTAGCAGGGAGAAGTAGATAAATATCCTTGGAGTCAGGAAAACTTAGATTCAAGTACTGCCACCAACATACTAGTTGTATGATCACACACAAATCACTGAACTTCACAAGGCACCCAAACAACTCTCCAAGACTATAAATTACAGATGAATTTGCTGATCTGTATTGGTAGAAGTTTTGCACAGATTAAATTGCAGGGCTGAACCCCACTTCTCTCTGCCCAGCTCTCTTCAAAAAAGAAAAAAATCTATCAAGTATTCATTAAGATTGTGCACATAGACACACTGAGTGAGCTGTCCTCATTAGAGATTATGCCCTCTCCCATACTCTGAAATCAGGTCAGATGAGTCTTTTCTCTTTCCTTCACACATAACACTTCAGCTTCAGTCTCTGTGAATTTTCCACTGGCCATCCGTCTATGCTTAGAATGTCTTCTCTCCTTACTCTACCTCATAGAATCTGTCTCTTCCTTCAAGACACAACTCAATCACCACCTTCTATATCAACCCAGACCTTCAAGAGGGATGGTACTACCTCTGAGAGGATACTGTGATACCAAAGGAGAGGGGCAGTTCACACCAGCATGGAAGTAAATAGGTTTTGGTGGGGAGCTTGCTCGTGAGCCCAGTCCTGAGTGATGGCAAGACAGTGACAAATCTTTGTGCTGCCCTTAGGCCAGACCAATCATATAGAAACAGAAGAAAGAAGGCATAGTGCTAGGGATGGCCCAGGGTCATGTGCAAGATTTCCTGTTGGATAGAGCCGCTTTGTATTGTTTCCATTAATCATGATACTCAAGACCACATTCCCACACTCTTGTTCCCACTGTAAAATGAGGGATGGAGTCATTCCATTCATTCATTCCAATAAATATCTTCCACAAGGTTCCCTAAGTGGTACATGAGTAGTTTCATTATCATGGAGGAAGCAGAGGAGCCCAACGAAGAGTTACATTAGAGGCACAATTACAACAACAATACAAACACAGGTAGGGAAAACAACATAACCAACAAAAGACTTACCACAATCGTTACAATTTTCTTCTACCCTACGCCAAATGGGGCAAAAAAAGAATCAATGGCATTCAGTGATCAGAGGAAGAACTGAATTGCTGAACATAACTTATTACTGGCTAGCTAAATTTCTGAACTAAATTCAGAGACAAAGAAACATGACTTCAGCAATTTTAATACATATTGGGGGTAATACAGAATAGAATCAATTATAAAATGGAATTAGAATAATTTGATTTTCTCAAATTTCCCCTTTTTATCAATGGGAGACCTGTCAGATTTTCCCCTGACTGGTTAATGTAAGAAAAACAGGAATGATTAACCATAGTATAAGCCATAGCAAGAACATCTAAAAACATGGACTAACTTTAGAAGGAGATTTTCACATGACACCAAGGTGACTGAGAAAACTTAGTATATAGATACAGTAAAACAAAAGCCAAAGTAGTAAAATAATAACAATTAACATTAATTAATGTCAAATCTTTTTACATTTCAGTAACCTATTCCCAGTGTCCTTTTAATCAACACATTTCATCTTTGATCCCAGATGTCCCATGCAGTTGTGTAATCTCTATCCTTTCTTGGACATTTCAGAATAGGTCCCATTCTCAGGGCAGCTCTACAGGGGATTCCCCTTCAGTAAATTTGCTTCTCTGGTTGCTTGCAAGGATCTTTAGATGTTTCTGCTAATATCTTTTACAAACAATTCTCAATACAAGTTAGTACTGCCTCTCAAATTTTACTTCTCTAATAACTAGTTCGTGTGGTTAAAAATCATCTCAAACCTTATGGTTTTGATCTTATTAACCTACTCCAATCTATTCTCCATCCAGCCATCAAAGTGATTTTCCTAAATCACAGGTCCTACAATTTTATCTCTCTACTCAATAAACTCCAGTGACTCTCTATCACCTTCAGGACTAAATACAAAATGCTTTGTATGACATTCAAAGTCTTACATAATCTACTCCCCTCCTACCTTTCCAGTCTTCTTATACTTTACTTCCTGCATATACTCTTTGATCCAGTAATACTGATTTCCTGGCTAAGAAACTTCATCTTTCATCTCTGAGCATTTTCTCTGACTATAAGGGATGATAGCCACGAAGACAACTGAAGTGGGCACTGTGGGGCTCTTACAGTTTGGTCAGCTATCAAAGGCACCAAAATCATCCAATGCATCCCAAACCATTGCCAGTCATCCTGAAATTTGTCTTACCTCTGGTTTTCAATGACTCTAGAAGAGAGAATGAGGTTGATGACATTGTGCAACTCCACTTCACTTAAATTCAATTCTCAAGCAAGTCAAGATATCACTCCATGATGCCATTGGTCCTCTTTGAAAATGAAGGATGAGGGATACAGCTAGGTGGAAGAGTGGATAGAGTACTGGCCCTGAAGTCAGGAGGTCCTGACTTCAAATCCAGTCTCAGACACATAACACTTACTAGCTGTGTGACCCTGGGCAATTCACTTAACCGCGATTGCCTCACCAAAAATTTTAAAAAAGCAAAAAAAAAAAAAAAGAAAGAAAATGAAGGATGAGGGGCAGCTAGGTAGTGCAGTGATAGAGCTCTGGCCTTGGAGTCAGGATGACCTGAGTTCAAATCCAGCCTCAGACACTTGACAATGTGTGACCATGGGCAAGTCACTGAACCCCAATTGTCTCACCAAAAAGAAAAAAGAAGAAAATGAAGGATGGACAACAACAACAAGAAACAATAAGCTATAAAAAGAACAGCAAATTAGGAACCCACAGTTCACTTGAAACTTCAGAGAATTTAGGTTTTTACATTGTTATAAAAAAGAATATTTACAAATGGATGTGAATTGGAAAACTGTCAGTCAGTAATAGTAAATGTTGATTGATTGATCAGAATACATTATTCCTTGGACATCCTTGAGATTTTATTATAGCAATGTTCTTTCTTTCTTTCCTGCTCTTCATGGAATGGAGTTGATCCTGGGTTCTTTTTTTTTCCTCTTTCAATTCTGTTTATTTTTTATTAATTTATTTATTTTTAGTTTTCAACATTTACTTCCACAAAATTTTGAGTTCCAAATTTTTTCCCCATCTTTCCCCTCCTCCCACCCCAAGACAGTATGCATTCTGAATACCTCTTCCTCTAATCTGACCTCCCTTCTATCACCAATATAAATCACAGATATCAATTACATCATCACCCTTCTCTTATCCCTTTCCCCTTCTATTTTCCTGTAGGGCAGAATAGATTTCCATACCCTTTGCCTGTATATCTTATTTCCCAGTTGCATGTAAAAACAATTTTTAACGTTCATTTTTAAAACTTTGAGTTCCAAATTCTCTACCTTCCTACCTCCCCACCCGGCCTCATTGAGAAGGCAAAGCAATTTGATAAAGGTTATACATGTGTAGTCCCACAAAAAACTTCCATAAGTCATGTCATGAAAGACTAGCTATATTTCCTTCCATTCTATCCCACCACCCATTTTTTTCTGTTCTCTTCTTTGACCCTGTCCCTCCTCAAAAGTGTTTGATTCTGATCCTGGGTTCATGAAGGAAAACAGATCATAAGCTCTCACAAGTCCCATAGGTTGTAAAGGTTTCAAGGATAGACCTAACAATGTCTGCCAGAGGAGGACCAGACAAGGTTAATTTACAAAGATTTATCACCAGATTGCCTCCAAAGTTCATGAATTTTTCAGCCATAGCACTAAGTTATAGGGGAGTTGTAATCTGTGTTGATGAAGGTAGTCATCTCATAGAAGAAATAACAGGTAAATAATTGTAGTGTAATATTGTCCTTTTAATTTGAACATGGTGAAACAAACAATTTAGGTATTGTCAGTAAAGTAGAAGAACTGGGATTAGGATTTCAGAAGGACTGAATATTTTCTATAGCTATAGAATCCCCACCCCCTTCCTTACCACTACCACTAACAGCAACACTCCAACAGATTTTGGATATTAATTACATTGTTAACAAAAAGAATATTTACAAATTGAGGTTTATTGGAAAGCAGTCAGTTAGTAAGCATTTATTAAACTCTTGCTATGTGCCAAGAACAAATGCTGGGGATAAAAGAAAGACAAAAAATGATCCCTGCCCTGCAGCTTAAAATCTAATGAAGGAAGCAATACACAAACAGCTGTGTACAAATAGGATTTAGAGAGAGTAAATTGAAGATAATTTCAGATGGAAGGCATTAAAATTAAGGAGGCAAAGGAAAGGCTTCTTGTATTAGGTAGAACTTTAGCTGATACTTCAAGGAAGTCAGGGAAGCTGGGAAATGGAGATGAGGTGGGAAAGATTTTCAGGCATGAATGACAGCCAGTGAAAATGCTATGAGTTGAGTTGGGAGATGGAGTGTCCTGGGAGAGGAAAAGTGAGGAAGTCAGTGTCATGGATCACAGAGTACATACAGAACAAATCCTTTGTGAAGTTTGGATTCAGTCAAAAGGCCAAATGTGGCCATGAGGCTGCAGGTTCCCCACCCCTGGCACTAGACAAACGCTAAAATCCCTTTCAGCTCTAAATCCCATGAACAGAGTGGAGGTAGGAGAGGTGATATTTACTTTTGGCCAAGATTTAAAATTTGCTTTGAGTTATGAAGTGCATCCCCCTTAGACTGATATTCTCAGGAAAGCTCAAAGAAGGTCTATTCATAAATATCCCCTTAAGTGCATTGGACTTTCTTTTTTTTTTTTAGACACAGATACAATAAAACCCATACTATGGGATGCTGAGAGCAGAGAGCAAAGTACAGCAAACCACTATTTCTTATCTGACATTCTTCTGGATGAAAAAACTTCCCCAGTGTTTATATTAACAAAGGATTTATATTTCTTCCAGATGATTTATTCAGTATCTTCCATAATGTAGAACACAACATTACCAGAATGGATACCAACCATTGCCTGAGCTTGACATTCCATCTCCTGCCACTCTATTTTTATGTAAGCATCACTCACACCATTAAAGTACTTCCAGTGTCACCTGACATCCTCACCAAAAGAACTCAGAGCCCACATCATTGTCACATAAACAAAACTTCTCTAATGTCAAAGAGAACAACACAATTAAATGTGTGCATATACACACACACATATATATCTGCATGATAAGGATAAAAACTGGACAAAAATTATTCCGAGTATAATTTGTCATAGCTATTGAGACACAAAAACATTTGATGTGTCAGCCCATTTGTGAAAGCTAATCAATCAACTCATTCAGATAAAAACTACATTAAACTGTGAAGCATAATTAGCTTCTTTTGTAAGCACAGTGGGAATAGAGATGGAGCCTAGCAATTATACCTGAACCATGTAGTTTGCTCATAGATCTGATGGTGTTTACATATTGACTCTAAAGGATTATTCCCTTTAAAATCTGAATCAGCATAGAAAGAATATAAATAGTTAGGGCTCATAATGAGATGAAGGTGATGACTGGATATTAAGCTCCACAAAGTCTGGGTCTGCCTGGAAAAAGATAATTGTTTCCCAGATACATCAGTAGCTCTTTGTGGAAAATCAAACAAATAAATCATGGACCTAATGCCACCTAGATATGCCTCCCTTTGATCCTCTCTATTTAGCCAAATAAAATAGATCTCAGTAGGTAATCTCAGATGTCAGTCATAGCCTGGGCAGTCAGAGTTAGAGGGGAGAGGAGGCAACATACTTTGGTGGTGATATGGAAATAGCTGGGATGAACCAGTTAAAGCAGAAAGCCAAGAAGATAACACAGAATTTAGGGTCAGAGTACTTAGTTTCACATCTCAGTTCTTCTATGTGTACCTGGTCAAATGAGCCAGCATGGTCTAGTAGATAGGGTACTAGACTTGAAATTGGGCAGAGGAACATTTAAATCCCACCCCTATGCTTACTAGCTGTGAGAAGCTAGGTAAATCACTTAACTTCAGTTTCCTCATTTGTAAAATGAGGGGATGTGGTAGACTCAATGTCTGTTTAAGGTTCCTTGCAACATTAGATACACAATCCTATGACTTCACTCTCCTGTGCCTCAATTTCCTAATGTGCAAATCCCATGTCAATGGTATGCTAAGTTTTGGCACACCAATTTATTTGAGAGGACTAAGATAATATACAAATTGAGTTTGCTGATAGAACATTGAGATAGAACAATTAAGTGGTTACTTCTGATATAATGGTTAAATCATGTGGCACTCATAAATACACACTATATTTGTCTAATTGAATTGAATCAGCTGTCTGGTTTGTTATGGTACAGGACTGATTCACTATTGTCTCGGGATTAGGAGAATAAGTTAGCAAATAGGTTTGCTTTTATGAAGGATACTATGGTAAGGCTTATTGGGATATAGAATACAATTTACATTGGGAGCTCAGCATACCCCAGCCAATATTCTTTCTCCCTATCTCTTTGTCCCATGGCAACTGTTCTTACATGATTCAGATCCATGTTCGAGTTTAAATTGATGGAAGTGGAAGCTTAACAGCTTCCTGGGAGGGAAGATACAAGTTTTACCCTACAGAAGCTACCATCACCATTTTGGGTGATAGTAAAAATAAATGATCATAAAGTACTTTTCAAATATTAGTACTCAAGAATAAGACAGAAATGGGAAAAACTGGATATGAGTTTTATCATCTTGTATCGTGAACAATAAAATGGTTATGACCTAAATATCAAGCAAACAAAGCTATGGTCATAATAGGGTCTATTTGGAGGAGAATCTAGGTTTTAATATATTTGGGGGAAAAAAAAACACCCATGGGAAGAAAAGATTCATCTGATACAAAATTTATTCTTCAGTATAGTGGGGTTCTCTTTCCCCTGAGATTTTCAAGCCTAATTTAGAATGGGACAGAAGAGTGAAAGAGGGAGCGAAGGGCTATGGACTCTAAAATATCCACAGCTGTGATGAGTTTGGACAGCAGAGCCATGTAAAAAGAGCAGAGCAATGAGGTGTCATTCAACAAAGACTGTGAACACTTAATTGCCCATTCCATAATCATACCCTTTGTTTGTCACCCCTGTATTCATACTCATAATTAGTTCATATTCGTTAGTTAGCTCTTAACTGTTTTTATTTAGTCTCCTTTTGTTTTCCTCCTTTTTGCAAAGTACATTAGTTACCATGGAAACAATGGCCCTGAATCTAGGTAGTTGGGATGGGAGGGGGAAGAGGTTCAGAGAGATCACAGAATTTGAGAAGAAAAGGGAATTGATGCTGGGGTTTGAGATACAGATCATCTCAGGCTTCTTTTTTTTTTTTTTTTTTTAAAAAGGGTACAGTTTATAATACATGATTTTAAAATGCAAAGTCTTGCCTGGACTAAGAAACTTCTTCACGGTCTTCTCAGTCCCTTGTAATCAATTGTTTTCTTGGATACAAGTATACGGCTTTCTAGTGATTAAATAATAAGACAGGACCAAGTTTCAAGGTGGTCTTGTATAAATAACATTTGTATGGGGACTTCTTTGGAAACCTTCATTGTTTCAAGTGAATAGGGTAGTATTATTTGACCCCTTTAATTCTGGGACAGATGCATAGATGTGTAAATGTGCCAGAGTTTGCCAGGAGGTAAATTGCTTTCCTTAACCACTGATACAGATTAGTGGTGGCAGGGGAATAGACTTTGATGCTGACAAATAGAGATACACACATATTAAGAAACATTGGTAAGGAACTTTAAACTAGATGTCTGAGTGAGAGGTTGCACTCTACCTTACCTCTCCTTCATCCCTTCAAAATAGCAGGAAAGGCCCCATATGCCAAATAAAGTAAAAAAGCAACAAAATAATGGAAAGGAGAGCAATCCTCACAAAGAAAGCCCCACGGGGTGGGGGTGGAGGGACAACAAACAGGAGAAATGAGTGAGCAAAAAGAAAAACAAAAAACTCACAATAAAATTTAAAAAAAAAATCCATAAGGTAAAAGAATGCAAGGAGAAATCTCCTGAAAGTGAAGATAAAAATTCTATAATAACTACAACTAGAAGCACAGAAAAGAGAACGTAAAAAACACAAGCACACACAGAAAAGTTGAAATACTGCTCACATACTGAGGAGAGGAGAAAAAAGACCCGGAATTTCTGGAAGCCTCACCTTGTTTATAGGTCACTGAAGGAACAATAAAGAAATAAACCGTGGATTTAGAGTTTCAAAGAGATGAACTGAAATTTTAGAAAAAGAGGGAGGGAGAGGACAACAACAGGATTTAGTAGGTCTTGAAATTGGGGCAATCACAAGTAAAAGTCATCTAAACAAAGAGGTGGAGTATGAGACAAAAGGAGCAGTCATGAATCACACTTGTTTCTAGAATGGGCAAGTTAAATGTGAAAAAACAAAAATTATAGCAGAAATTTTTTTAAGAGAATAGAGAACTGGGATGGTGTTATAGAGGTCTATCTGGATCTAAGGGTACTGCACAGGAAAGAAATGAATCAAATATAAGTTGCAAATGCTTGCAAGTCAAGGCAACAAAAATGGGGAGGAGGCACAAGACCTTGTGATTTGATCCTGGACTTGAAAGAAGGAGAAATGAATAGCTGAGAGGGTGGAAAGATGTTGGGATGATTGGATTGTTTCAAGCAAAAGAAGTTAAAAATACCTGAAACTATTCCTTTAAAAATAAATAAGTAATATACCATGATTTTAGGGAGGGAAAGACAAGCAACAACTATAACCTTTAATGTTAATAGACAGAACTGACAGGATATGGGTTCTGGACCCTTTGAACATTCCCATGAATTTCAGGAAGCCAGCCTCTGAACCCAGATCCCTGGCATTCACCTGAGGCATCAACTCATCCCAGTATAATCCTTTCAACTGTCCTTTCATTGTGCCCCCCACCCACCCAACCCAACCCGCAATTCTCTGTTACCTTCTGCACCCAGCCCAACCTTTTATTGTCTGTTACCTTTGGACTATCCCAGGCTACTTCCCACATCTTAATTCCATCTAGATCCCTTCTCTGTTACCTCTGGCCTACCCCAGGCTACTTTCCACTCCTAGGTCACATCCAGATCTTCCCACAGGCTTTCTGTATAAAATATCAACCTTACCCCCATTAAATTGCTCAGATTCTTAAAATCTGGCCCACTTGTATTGGCAACACAAATATGCAGATTCTTAAAACCTAGCCCACTTATATTGGCAATATGATAAACCTTGTCTCTGACTGAAAGAAGGTTTGAGTGGTCAAATTCTTCTGAGGCAGACCCGTGTCCTTTGCCTTTGTATTTCAAGATTCCCAGCACCCCTAGACTGCAACAAGAACTTGCCCATAAACAAGATTCAACAATCTGTTATACACAAGGAATATAATTATAACATAAAACTTCAAATGGTTATATTAAAAAAATAAGCCAGAATTTATTATGCTTTACTTAAATTTTCAACAACAAAAATGAAAAAAAAAATAAGTTACAATCATGACTTTGGAAGAGGTAACAGAAAAAGATATTGTCAATAGAGAAAAAATGTTTAAAGATACCATAAATAATGGAAAATATTAACATTAAATATACATACGCATATATGTATATGTATACTGTGTATGCATGGATTGGCATAGCATTGAAGTACATAAGCAAAAAGCTAACTAAATTACAAAAACTGAATAGCAAGACATTCATTATAGGTGATTCATTTCATCTCTTTAGGACTTCAACAAAATCTAATGGAAAGGGGGGCAACTGGGTGGCACAATGGACAAAGCTTCAGCCTTGGGGTCAGGAGGACCTGAGTTCAAATCCATCCTCAGAAACTTGACACTAGCTGTGTGACCCTGGGCAAGTCACTTAACCCCAATTGCTTCACCAAAAAACAAAAAAAAATCTAATGGAAAGTTAAACAAGAAAGCAAGTTGGAGTCCAAAGAGAACGTGAGGAAAACTAAATATAATAAGACTTTCATGATTATTAAATGGAAATCTTAAGGAGTATATTTAGAAAGCAAATTATTACTATGCTACACAAACTTCACAAAAATTAAAAAAGAAATGTACCTTGCTAAACTTTTCCCATGATTTAAAAAATAAAAAAAAATATAATCCATATAACCAAACCAGGGGAGGATAAAGCATATTAAGAAAACTATAGACCCATATAATTAATGAATATTAATGTAAACATTTTAAATGTTATCAGTGAAGTTATTACAATATATTTAAAAATTCACTGTGACCAAGTTGAATTTATGCCATAAATAGAATATTAATAAAACTACTAACATAATTACTCATAGTATCTAGCTCCAGTCTCTCAAGATTGATATCAAGACATATTCTGTCTTCCAACCAAATGGTTTTTCCTACTGTTCACAATACATAATATTCTATCTTCTACCTACATGCCTTTGCCCAGAAATTCTCCCATTCCTGGAATGATCTCCCTCTTCAGCTCTATCTTCTTTATAGAATCTCTTGCTTCCATCAAAGCACACCTGACATGCCATTTCATAAAGAAGACATTAAATGACCACTGCAGTTTTTAATGCCACCATTACCCTCCTACTCACATAATAATTTCTCTCTCTCTCTCTCTTTGTGTGTGTGTTTCTCTCTTTCTCATTGTCTCTTTCTCTTCTTCCTTTCCTTCTTCCCTCCCTCCCTCCATGCACATGCACATACATGCACACACACACACACAGAGCACATGTGTGGGGGGGGGATTTTGATTGAGAACCATGATTTTATCAATGTAGAAAAATTTAGAGAAATGTAATAAAATAGTAGGAGAGAAGGGGACTTGGCACTACCAAATCTCTACCCATATTATATTCCAATATTCCCTTGGGTTGCAAGTTCATAGATGTGGATATTTCCTCTAACATTGTATATTATTCTTGCCTTTTCATCATGTGATATCCCTGTCCAACTCCTCCTGTAAATTCCTCACCAGGTATACAACCAACATACTAGTAGCCCTCTCCAAGTTATCATAACATCATAGTGTTGCTCAATAGTATGTAGACTATTCATTGATTATCTCTTGCTCTTCACCCATGGTCCTCCATCTTCTTTTTGATTATACATTACATTTCTTTGATGATGTCCTTTACAACTCTTTTCCCTTCTACGTGAAGGTTATTTTTATCCCACAGCTGCTAAGCTGCTACCATCTTTCCACTCTAAAATACTTTGGGATATATATACACATATATGTGTGTGGGCTTATCTATTTTTCTATCTATATATGAATTTTATTGTATTCTATATATAAATATATATTTATAGAATTATCTCTATATACATATATAGTGTCATCTCTCTATATATGAATATATATTCATATATATGTATATATTCATATATAAGTATGTGCATCCATTCATGAAGTATATATTTATGCATACACATATGTGTATAAAAGTATATGTATATGTGTTTTGTGTGTATACATGAAGTATTTCAGGGAGGAAAGATAGTAGCAGTTTAGCAGCTGTGGGATAGATATAAATAGCCTTCATGTAGAAGGGAGAAGAGTTGTAAAGAAAGCCATCAAAGAAATGTAATGTATATTACATTACGTAGATATTATAAATGCATATAATACATATTATTTATATCTATATATGGTATTCTCTAAATACATATCTATGTGTGTGTGTACATACATATACAAGTGAGAGGCATATCATAGATGTGAGAAGACTCCAACACATTATAAACAAGAAATAGGAAGGAGAATCAATTGGTCAATGAATCAATCAGCAAGTATTTATTAAGTAAGCACTGACTGCATGAGAAACAGCATGCTAAGTGCTAAGAATATAATGACAAAGATAAAATAGTCCCTGCTATCAGAGAGCTTACTTAATGGAAAAAAAATATGCACCTATATAAAGAAAGAATATATATGTGTAAAGTTAGAATAACATACAGAGGATACTATAAATATATTTATACATTTCTATATAGAATACAATAGAATATATATACATATTTTATATAATTCATATATAATCACATAAAATTGTGTATACATATGATTTATGTTTATTTATAAGATACATATAAATTTGTTTAATATCTCTAATCTACTATATAGCCTATATAAATTATACATTAATTATGTGAAATAAAATTTATATATATTTATATATAAATTCTCCTATACTCTTTATATAAATGCATATATTTATATATATATATTTATAGTATCTTTGTCTACCTATATAGTATTCTCTCTCTTTATATATGTATATGTATATAGTCACTATAAATGCATATATATTATTTCTTTATTCATACAGGTACATATTTTTCTTCCCATTAGAATGTAAGCTTCCTGAAATCAGAGACTATTTCACCTTTATCATCATATCTTTAGCATTTATTTTGATGTCTGGCACATAGAAAGTGCTGAATAAATACTTGTTAATTCATTCATTCACCAACTGATTGTCCTGCCTATTACTTGTTGGTAATATATTATAGCCTGCTCACATCTACTATGTACCTCTCCTTTGTCCTCTGTGAATTTTTCATCTTCACTTATTTTTTCAATTTTTATTTCCTTATTTTTAATTTATGGGATAAAATAAGCACTCCCATAACATAGTATAATAAGAAAAAAATGATTGCACATGAAACTCCCAATCTATTAGGCACAACTTGCTATTCCATTTAAACATATAATAAAGTTATCATGTAAATTTCTTCTTTTTTTTCTTCCTCCCTATACTAGAGATGGCTATCATTAGACACAAATATGTTAATGTATATATACATACACACACACACACACATACCCATGTATACATATATCTATATGTGTAAAATCATTCTGTACACACCTGGTCCTTTATTTTTGAAAAGGACCAATGACATCACAGAATAATGTCTTGACTCGTGTGTGAATTGGATTTAAGTGAGGCAGAGTTGTTCAAAGTTATCAGCCTCACTATTTCTTCCACAATCATCAAAGTCCAGTGACAAGACCAAAGTCAGGATGACCAGTGGTGCCCTAGCATGCAGTGGATGACCTTGGTGCGGCCAAGCTCTAAGTGCTCTGTAGCTCCTGCATTAGCTGCCTTCCTGTCTATTGGAACAAAATGTTTTCATCTGCCCATTCCACTAAAGGAAGTCTTCATATGCTTGGGACAAACACCCACCTAACTCACTGAAGGGTTTGTGGCCCATCAGTTGCCCTCAGCCTGGTGTAGCCCTTCTGCTGAGACAGTTTACCAGGGTGTGAACACTGTGCCTGCTACAGCTTCTTGGAGCCACAGAGGAGAGTTGGGTGACAGGTGGACCTCAAAGATGAATGAGCAGCCCTGAAAATGGCCCAGCTAGCCTTTAAACCAGAGGTACTAGTCCTCCTTGAATACCCACATACCCCAAAGAGGACATATAGAAATTATGTGACTTTCCTAGAGTCATAAAAACTGGTATTGGAGACAAGATTAGAATTCAAGTCTTTCTTCCTACAAATCCAGAATTCTATTCACTATACAAAGTAAATTCAGTTAAATAACAATGACTAGATCTGTGATTTCATGGGTATAGAGAATTCCCTAGCGAAGTGATTCCCTTTATTGGGGCAGGTTGGCACCTATGAAACTTAAGGTTTTAGAGTTATCTAAAGCAGTGGTGTCAAACTCAGGCAAAAATGGGGACCATCAAATTGTCCATAAGGAATCCTCTGCCAGCCCACATATTGATTTAATTTTAAAATATAATCTTATCTATGTTAAAATGAATTTTTATTTATTTTGCTGTATATTCCCAAATTATATTTTGTTTTTGAGGCAATTAGGGTTAAGTGACTTGCCCAGGGTAACACAGCTAGCAAGTGACTGAGGCTGGATTTGAACTCAGGTTCTTCTGACTCCAGGGCTGGTGCTCTTTCCACTATGCCACCTACCTATCCCCCAACTAACTGCATTTTAACTTGGTTCCTGCCACACTGGGGTTTGGGTACATTTCACATCTCTGAACTAGAGGAATAAAAAGTTAACTGACTTCCTTAGGGTCAGAGGCAGGAGTTCAACCCAGACTCCTCTGCTTCAAGTCTAGCTCTCTATCCACTAAGACACATTGCCTCTGTAGTAATTTACGTGTTCAATAAATGTTGACTTGAATTCGTTTATTTTCACAGAGAGAAAAAATTTAAAGAGTCATAACTAATCAAAGCTTCTCAATGATTCCCTTCTTTTAAAATCCCATTTGGAGTGAATCTCATTTTCCTCTGAACTATATACAGCTGTCTATTTCCAGAGGGAAGCTATGTTTTGTGAACTAGTTGTCTGCTCAGGTATAACAAATCTTATTGTCTCTTCTTTCCCTGAAGAGTCAGTGCAACCCCTGTTTCTAATTATAGGTGATACATTCTCCTTTAAAAGAGTAGCTATTTTTGGTGCACACTTAACTCTATTATTATTGTAATTATTATTTTTGATGATGATAATGATAGTAAACCCAATTTATTCCCTCTGAGAAAACAAGGGTCTAAACTAGTCCAGCCATCTTCTTAACATTATGCCTTTCCCATGACATATGTCTTAATAGTAGTTCTGCCTGTACCCAACAGAAATGCTTATTTGCAGGGAGATATAAACTGATATCAGCTTAGTGGTGGTGCATGAATGCCAGAATAATGAATTTGTACTTGTAATTAGAATGAGATTTCAAACAATTAAAGTTATCCAACAATGAAATGGGCTAACTTTGAAGGTAGTTTAAGGAGAAACTGGTTAACAATTTGTCAGAGATGCCACAGAGAGGATTTCTATACTATGTGTGGTTGTATTAGAAAGATGATACCTAGCATCCCTTAAAACTCTAAATTCTATCATTCTGTGACTTTATATTGCATAGAATTGGAAACCACTCTAGTTTCTGGAGAAGGAGAGTAAAATGATGTGATCAAAGCAGTATTTTTGGAAATTAAATCTGACAAGATGGATTGTATGTGGAAGAAATGAGCCAAAAAGGGTAGATAAAGAGGTGTGTATTACAGTGGTCCAGGTATGAAGTAATAAGGTGATGGCAGTAGCAATAGAAAGGAAAAGATATACAAAATGTACCAAAAGTCTTAGTGTGGTTTTTAGCTTTAATAGCTTAATGAGCTATTTTAAAAGTTATGTAAAAGCTTTAATAACTTCATTTCAATAAACATTCATTAAGCACCTCCTACGTGCCAGGTTAAGCACTGGGGATACAAAAAGAAGCAAAAGACAGTCCCTGCTCTCAAGGAGTTTACCATCCAATAGGGTTTAACATCATTGCCTAAGATGATCAAGAGATCCTAAGGAGATGTTACAGATAAAATGAAAATGTGCCAATAAACAATCTTTGTCTGATTCATGGTTTTTGCCAAGAACCAGACCTACCCTATACTTTCTGGGTGGGAAAATAGATAATAGAAACTCCAATAGAGCTCCATGGAACTGAATGTAACAAATACTTTTCTTTTTTCCTACTCTAGTCCTGCTGCTCTCCATACTCAAAGAGACTTCAATTATGCCCCAATACACAAGTAGTCAATATCACTACCTGTCTGTCCACTGACTAAATTCTTTGATTCCCTTCCTAAGCAAAGCAGATAGAATACCTTGCACAGACGTGTCTTCAATGTTTGAAGAGTGAATGATCCACTTCACCCATTTTACTTCTTTAAAAGGTAGTTCTTTTAATCAACCACCAAGAGAATCTTCCTCTTCAAAGATGATAAATACTTTCCATATGTGTGGTGTTTAAGAAAGGCTTCCCCCATTCAGCTGTAGATATAATTTCCTTTCAAAGAGTTCCTTCCAGGTGACATTTCCTCGCTCCTTCAGGGTCATACAGAGATAACTGTTAGCAAAATAAGTTTCTCCTTTCTGGTGCATGACCAACTTTTGCACAAAAAGAAGTTTCTTTTGAAAGTGTTTATTGAAGAATACTACACTTGGATTTTTAAAAAATCAATAGCACAAGTAAAAGAAGAAAGAAATGGCAGGACACCAGTTCATACAGAAAGAACCTGGGGTTTTAATGGATAATAAGCTCAATATGAGTCAGCAGTGTGACATGGCAGCCAAAAAAAAAAAAAAAAGCTAATGTGGCCTAATGCTGAGTTAGTAGAAGTGTAGTGCATAGAAAAATGGGCATGATATCCTGCTATCTTCTACCTTGTCACTGCATTCAGTTCTGGGATCTGTATTTTAGGAAAGACATTGGTAAACGGAAGCATGTCTGAACAAGGGTGATTAGAAGGGCATATGTATTCACTGTCATGCCATTCAAAGAGTGGTAGAAAGATTGAGTTATATAGGCTTTAAAAGAAAACACTTTGGGGGAATCAAATATGGGTTGGTATCCAAGTGGAAGAAGCATTAGACTTATTTTGCCTCTTGGCCTATGATGTGTGAACCAAAAGAATTAGGGTGCCATTGTGGATAGAGTGATGAATAGAGCATTGAACTTGGTGCCAGGAAGATATAGGTTCAAAGCACACCTCAGCCACTTATGCAAATCATTTAACATCTATGAGGCTATTTTTTTTTGAGGTAATTGGGGCTAAGTGACTTGTCCAGGGTTACAAAGCTAGTAAGTGTCAAGTGTCTGGTCTGAGACCACGTTTGAACTCAGGTCTTACTGACTCCAGGACCGGTGCTCTATCCACTGCGCCACCTAGCTGCCCCGACAAACATATTTGCCAAATCTACCTGCCAAGTCTGGAACATTTTGGATAAGAGACCTTTTTCATTTTTTTTTTTTTTTGGCTAGCAATGGGGTTAAGTGACTTGCCTGGGGTCACACAGCTATTAAGTGTCAAGTGTCTGTTCTGAGACCAGATTTGAACTCAAGTCCTACTGACTCCAGGGCTGCTGCTCTATCTACTGTGCCACCTAACTGCCCCTGGCTATTTTTCTTCACCTGTAAAACAGGGATGATAATAACAGGATCTTCACACGGATTCATTTGTGAGGATGAAATGAAACGATGTACATAAAGCACTTTGCAAACATGAGAATACTATATGTGAGATATTATTATTGTTATTGCTATTATGTGGGTAAACATTAGAGACTCAAATTTTGGCTCAACACAAAGAAACCCTTCCTCATACTTATGCCTGCCCCAGGAGGCCATGAGTTCCTCATCACTAAAGTCCTTCAGGTTGAGGCTGGCTGATAACGGGAATGTTTTAAATGGATCCTCTCCAGGTAAGGGTTGGAACAGATAGCTTCTGAAGCCCCTTCCAACTAATTTCTGTAGTTCTGCTCAAGTGGATTATTTATTGAACAAGGTACAGAAATTGATGGCAAATGAATGGAGCAAGATTGTTTAAGGATAATTCTTGGTTTGGGGGGAAACATCTATTTCTTGGACGTTCTATTATCTATTATCTATTCATTTTAGTTGAAATTAGTGTAGATAAGGGGAAAGGGGGGGGCGGGAATGATATACACTAAGATTTGCTGCCACCTGCTGACAAAAGTGAGTCATTAGTAATCAAAAATAACAATTTACCAATTCTGGACTACAGAGCTTCCCATAGAAATGAAAGGCAGTGACTGGCCATTGATCTGCCTCAGATGGAGGAAGAGCGCCCCCTGGAGTCTCAGAGATAGAAACATATTTCCACATTCCCTTTCTACTGGAGTTTTGACTGTCACAGAAGGGACTTTTAGTAGAGGAAGATTCTCTTTCTTCCCTTGCCATGTTACCATGGCTGCAAGAAATGTGGGCATCTGGGGTTGTGAGGAGGAGAGCGTGTGCTAAGTATGTCAAGTTCCAAGTTTTAGGTCAGATCACTTTTTTTTTTAAAAGAAGTTCAGTCTTAACTTGGAGTACACTTTGAGTTATGTAGGCTTCTGTTTAGTGCCTGAGGAGCCTACCTGTCCATAGTAGCCTTGGGAAATAAGAGCAAATAAACAAAATTTATTGAGCTTTTATGTAAATATCCATTGTATAAGATACTATGAAGTTGTGTGGTCATCCTGTTACACTTTGCCCTGGTCAGTCATTGGGAGTACTACGTTTATCTTTGGGTGTCACATTTTAAGAAATAAATTTGAGAAGCTTGAAAGTATCCAGCAGAAAATAACTAAGTTGAGGAGAGAGCTAGCAATCATTGCCATTGAGGACCAGTTGAAAAACTGATGATTTTCAGCCTAGAGAAAAGAGACCCAGGGGCAGGTAGGTGGTGCAGTGGATAGAGCACTGGCCCTGAAGTCAGGAGGACCTGAGTTCAAATGTGGCCTCAGAACAAACACTTGACACTTACTAGCTGTGTGACCCTGGGCAAGTCACTTAACCCCAATTGCCTAAAAAAAGAGAAAGAAAGAGAAAAGAAACCTAGTACTTGTATGTATTTGTAGGGCTATCATGTGAAAATGGGATTAATCTTTTTCTGCTTGACCTCAGGCAAATAGGAGCAGTGGTTGGAAGTTGCAAGGGGGCAGATCCAGGCTTAATATAAGGAAAAATTCATATCAATTAGTATTAGGACAGCTGGGTGGCACAGTGGAGAGAATATTAGACTTGGAGCCAGGAGGACTTGTGTTCAAATCCTGCCAGATATATTTAACCTTTGACAAATCATGTAATTTCTCCAGGCCTCAGTTTCTTCATCTGAAAAATGAAAGTAATAATAGCACCTATCTCACAGAGTTGTTGTGAGAATCAGATAACATAGATAAAACAACCTTTGCAAAAATTAAAGCTCTACATAAATGCTAGCTATTGTTTTTATCATCTGAAAATGGAATGGTACACCTGTGAAGGTCTTTAAGCAAAGACTGTTGTGTATAGGGGATGAGGAAGTGTTCTGTACAGATATAGGTTGGACAGGGTGGACTCTGATGTGTTTTTCTATTCAAATTCCATGACAATAGTCACTGGTCTCTGCAAGGAAATGTTTTTATATGGGATAGGAAAATAAGTTGCAAATAGCAGGTTTACAATGGAACTTTGGCAACCAACCCATTTATAAGTTTGGTACATCCAGAATCTTAAAGAGCAAATCTGATTTTAACTTTAGTTTTAGAAATAGACATTTACATGTACACATGCATTTTTAACCAAGACTCAGATTCTCAAAATCAAATGAATGTAAATGGACTATTACAACCCAGACTGAGGCAAAAAGGGTTAAGTTTCTTGTTCAGGATTACACAGCTAGTAAGTGTGTGAGGTAGGATTTGAACTCATGAAGATTAGTCTTCCTGACTCCACCTAGCTGTCCATTCTGAGCAGATGTACCTAATACTCATTGCAGCACTTATTGTTTTAACAAAGAAAAAAAAACTAGAAACAAAGTGGATGCCTATAAATTGGAGAATAGTTGTATGCATTTTGGTAGATGACTCTTATGGAATACTCTTACACTAAAAGAAATCATCAATCTGAGGAATTCAAAGTAAAAATTGGGGAGACTTGCAGGAAATGATGCTTCCTTCCCCCCAAAAAAAACTAAAACCAGAATAATTTATATGACAACCAAAAATAATGTAAGGGAAAATATTAGAAGATCAGAACCCTTATCAAAGTATGTCCCCTCAACAGATAGGGGAGAAGACTAGGAAAGTAGAATGCTGCATACACTGTCAGATGTTGAGCTTTGGTTTGATTTGTTTTGTTTTGTTTTGTTGGTCAATTTTACTTAATTGTCTTTCTTTGTCACAGGGAAAATCTCATAGGATCATAAATTTGGTTTATGTAATTCAACCCTTTCATTTTACAGACAAAGAAACTAAGCTGATAGAGATTAAAAGACTTATTCAAGAAATAATTTTGGAAAGAATATGTCTGGAAATGACTGTGGTGTTTTTTTTTAAGAAGGCATCAATAAAACTTTTTACAAATAAAATTGGATTTATTTGGTAGATCTCAAGGAACTAAAAGAACAAGAATGCATCAATTCCTTTATAATCAGCCCGATTTCACTTTTAGAATTATGTCTAATAATATGATACTTTAGCAGCAAGATTATTATTGACAAAAATGAAAAGACGTTTTTTGAGATATGCTCCAGCTCATTTAGGTGGAAGTTATTTCTTCCATTCTATCTGCTCTGTGTTCACTAATCAAAGAGCCTAAGTCTTTGTCTGTGAGATCCCCTTGTTTTAAGGTCCTAGCCATCAGGAAGTGAAAAAAAAAACAATCACCACAAAACCTGTAATCACTGGGACCACCTGCAGAATTTGACCCTCTGGCATATAGGTGTTGAGAGAAATTTCTGCTGAATTCATCTGTGCTGTACAAGACAGATGTTCAGCTGATTAAGTTCTATTTAGGTCAAGCCAAAAAAAAAAAAATCAGCCTGAAAGTGATGAGACATTCTCACAGGTCAAGAATATTCACTAAGAAAATGTGATTGAACAAGTCAATTCATTAGTAAAAAATTTTGACATCATAATCACATTGGAGATTCATTCCTGAGACAAACTGATCCAAGCATCCCCACCTCCTGTATGTATTGTTTTTAAATGTAAAACAAAATAACAGATAAACTATCCTCAAAACACTTCAATCTCTCTTCTCCCTGACAAACTGCCTTCATTCTACAGCCTTCCTAGAGTTATGAAAGGCTAAAGCCTTCTCCTCATTAAAAAAAAAAAAAGAGTGTGGGAGGGGAGGGAGATCAGGGGAACAGGTACAGATCATATTTTGGTATCAGTGTAAAAGAATTATAGGTGATTTCCTTCTGTTGAGGAGAGCTTGATATAATTGGGAATGCAAGCAGATTGTTTTTGTTTTCTTCCTATTTCTCTCAATACTTAAGTGGTTTTCCAAATTTTGAATATTGATAGCCCTTCATTTTACAAAACAATTATCACACTTCTTATCTTTTCATAAAACAATCTTCACAATCAATTTATTTTCTCATATTTTGTTCAATTTATCCTAATTTTATGACAAATAATTCTTAAGTATACAATAAAGATCATGTTAAATTCATAGATAATATATATGTATATGTACATATATATGTAGTTAATAAAATTATTTGTAATTTTCATCTTGGAAAATAATTGAAAAACAATAGGTGCAATGATATGGAAGTGCTTTTATGTTTGTGTCTCTAGTATATAGCCCAGGGTTTTGTCATGATGTAAGTACTTATTTAATCTTTTTTAATCATTTATTCAGAGGGCCCTATGTTCTGTCCACCTATCATTACACAATATTGCAAAAAGCCTTCTTTTTAATTAGCTTTGTTTCTTAATATAAAATTGGTAACTCTTTTAAAAACTTGAAAAACTGTAAGTATTTGCTAATTTGAATGTCTTAATAAAAGAAAATGTCTGGTAACTTTGCAATGTGTCAAACTGCAAAATGTTCTGTATTCTTTTTTTCCCCTGAAGCACTATACTCAGTTTTGCTGGGTAGGTGATTCTTGGTTGTAATCCTATCTCCTTAGCCCTCTGGAATATTATATTCAAAGCCCTCAGGTCCCTTAATGTAGAAGCTGCTAAATCTTGTGTTATCCTCATTGTGTTTCTACAATACTTGAATTATTTCTTTCTGGTTGCTTACAATATTTTCTCCTTGACCTGGCAACTCTGGGATTTGGCTACAATATTCTTAGGAGTTTTCTTTTGGGGATCTCTTTCAGGAGGTGATTGGTGGATTCTTTCCATTTCTATTTTTCAAGAAAATCAAGGCAGTTTTCCTTGATAAATTTCTTGAAAGATGATGTCTAGGCTCTTTTTTTGATCATGGCTTTCAGATAGTCCAAAAATTTTTAAATTATCTTTCCTGCATCTATTTTCCAGGTCAGTTGTTTTTCCAATGAGATATTTCACATTGTCTTTTTTTTCATTCTTTTGGTTTTGTTTTATAATGTCTTGATTTCTCATAAAGTCACTAACTTCCATTTGCTCCATTCTATTTTTTTTTTAGGTAATTGGGGTGAAGTGACTTGCCAAGGGTCACACAGTTAGTAAGTGTCAAGTGTTTCATCTGAGCCAGGGTTTGAACTCAGGCCCTCCTGACTTCAGGGCCGGTGCTATATCCACTGCGCCACCCAGCTGCCTCCATTCTAATTTTTAAGGAAGTATTTTCTTCAGTGAGCTTTTGGACTTCCTTTTCCATTTGACCAATTCTGCTTTTTAAGGCATTCTTCTCCTTATTGGTTCTTTGGACCTCTTTTGCCATTTGGGTTAGGGTATTTTTCAAGGTGTTGTTTTCGTCAGTATCTTTTTGGGTCTCCTTTAGCAAGCTGTTGACTTGTTTTTCATTATTTTCTTGCATCACTCTCATTCCTTTTCCCAGTTTTTCCTCTACTTCTCTTACTTGCTCCTCAAAATACTTTTTAAGATCTTCCATGGCCTGAGACTGATTCATATTTTTCTTGCAGGTTTTGGATGTAGGAGCTTTGACTTTGTTGTCTTTTTCTGATTGTATGTTTTGATCTTCTTTGTCACCAAAGAAAGATTCTATGGTCTGCCTTTTTTTGCACAGTTTGCTCATGTTCCCAGCCAATTACTTGAGTTTTAAACTCTTTGTTAAGGTAGAGGGTGTGCTTCCAGTGTGGAGAATGTACTGTCCCAAGCTTCAGGGGTTTTGTGTAGCTGTTTTCAAAGATACTTCTAGGGACCTGTGAATTTCCATTCTTCCAAGGTGGTACTATCAAAGGTGAGGTGTTTACTCCTTTCCTGGCCTGTGCTCTGGTCTATGAGTGACCATAAGCACTCTTTTCTGCCTTGGAACTGTGAGAAGGATTCCCTCTCCACTGTCACTACAAGCTCCACCACACTAGTGCTCCATGAGTCAAAATTGTGAGGGAATTGAGGGAATTCATTCATGACATATTTGAAAGAGAAGGACCAGGAAGGAAGATATCTAGGGCATAAAATTTTTTTAACATATACATACACAAAAGAGACAACTGAAAAAGCACTAACCACTGACCAAATGCATTCTTTCCCATCTATATAATTGTTTAAAATAATCTAGACACATAGAAGGCTTTCTTATTGTTATAGAGTAAAAAAAAAACGTTTACCGTTATACAATTAACTGAAAGTTATAGAGAATACAAAACTCCACTAAACTTATCATTTTTTTTGGTGAGGCAATCAGCTAGTAAGTATCAAGTGTCTGAGACCTGATTTGAACTAAGGTCCTCCTGACTCCAAGGCTGGAGCTCTATCAACTGTACCACCTAGCTGCCCTATTATTTTTCATCATAAAAAGCACTTGATTCAATTAAGTACAATGCTACATTAGAAGCTCCCCCTCCCCAATTATGTGTCTTCTATTAATGCATCAAAATCATTCAAGATTACCTGAAAGATATAACAGGGATAACCTTGTTCCACAACTCTATTACCAATACAACAGATAAAGTATAAAGAAAATATATGCTCATTTAAAGTTTTTGCCACTGTGATACAAGAAAGAGAGCAGAGTTTAAGTTGAAGATATATTCCTTATGGATAGAGAGATCCTCCAAGTGTCTTTGTTTACATGTAATGACCCTGTGCTGGTTGCATCAAAGCCCTAGAATATTGCAGAATCTCCTGGAAAAGACCAAAACTATTCAAAGATGTTTGATCTAGCCATCAATATAAGCAATATTTAGGAGTTGAAGACTGATTGTTGCCCAGATTGTGGCATGAAGTTGGATGAGACAACCCCAGACATCAGCATGTATATCTGGGAAAAACCATGCCAGTGGACAAAGAGGTGGCCTCACACCAACAAGAAGAGAAGAGCATGATGGCTTGTCTTCAGGAAACCCTGAAGTTCCTTCAATGACTCCAACATTTTTCCAGAGTGAAGGCCCATGTTTTTAATACCAATATTTTACTGAAGAATAGAAGTAAAAGAGATAGTCAAGGAACCATATAATGGGGGAAATAGGGCTGGTCAAGTGGTGTGGATGGATGACTTATAGTCTGCATCATGGTATGGAACATTCAAATTGTTGAGATCATGGCTTCATTTCATTGTTTGATAGTCACTTCATTAAGAAAAGTTAAGACAAAATGAGATTTCTAGAATATAAAATGATACTGTACAACTGACTGGGAGCTTCTTTTATCTGCAATTAAAGAGAATCAAGTTAAATTGAAATGACAGGGAAAGAGGGTGGGAAATTCCTGACTATCCATGATTAAACAGAGAATATCTTGCTAAGAAATTTTACTTCTGAAAGAGTTTTTAGAAAATAATGAAGAACTATTAGAAAAGTTTGTGATAGTCTTATCTTGAGTTTCCATTAAGCTTTAGAATTCTGAGATCCTCTACCTAGGGATAGGTTTTCTTCAGAAAGTCTGATCTTAGGATGACTCTGGTCAATACCCTTGAACATAGAGTGATTGAAATGAACTCTCAATGAATATAGGAAGAAATATGATATCTAGAAGCTTATTAAATTCCATACTACAAGTACTTTCATAATCATGATCAAGAATGACTTCAATACAGGATATGGGTGAGAAAAAGACTGATGCTATCACTCCATAAGAGCCCTAAAAATAAAAAAAAATTGACATAAAGGGGTCATTCCATAATAATATCCAATGCCTCTGCAATTCTGAAGACTTTAAAGCCTGCATCTAACTCTGAATGATGACCATTCAAAGGATAAGTTTTAGTAATACAAAGTAATCTCATTCAGTTTCACTTTTTTTCTTACAAAACACACTAAAAAGGCACCTGAAATCTGTAACTCAAGCACAATTTTCTGAGACAATAAAACCACTTTCAATAAATTATCTGAAAACCTTTCATACTAGCAACAACTCTTCTTAGTCTGAGAGAGAAACATATGGGAATAGATGGGCGTAATAAAATCATGACAGATATATGAGCACGTTGGGAAATTTTAAAAAATCTTTGCTTTTTCATTTTACTACATTTTCTTATTAGTATGCCAATATCATTACATAGTGAAGGAAAGGATGTGCTATTGGCCTATATATGTGATTGCTCTTTAATACAACGAACTTCTCTACTTCACTATTTTCAAAACCTCACTGAAAAGGTACTGTGTATCATTGAGGTTTTTAAAGGTAAAGAACACAAAATGTGCGTGCTTCATAATAATGTCTCAGACTAAAGAACACTTGGAAAATTCACACAAATGAATTTAAATAAGTGGTAGGTGTTCATAACTCTGTCATAAATAACAGGGGAAAAGATCTAAAACAATATGTATAGCCTCTGGTATCTATAGACCAAAGCATAGAATTATGCAATAAGCAAAGTAAACTTAAAATTATAATACATAGAGGAATATACAATCTATTAAACACCACTTATATCTGACAAGGAGGAACTCATCAATCAATCAACTTTTATTAAGGATTCATATGCCAGATGCTTTATTAAAAACCAAGGACATAAAGAAAAAGAAAAAACAAAACAAAATCGAAAAAAGTAGTTCCTGCCCAGAGAGCAGTCAGCCAGTCAATAGTCAGTAAGCATTTAAAAGCAAAAGCACTATCTATGCCCCCAAGGAGTTTACATTCTAATGGAGAGATTGTAACATATACACATGGAAAATATATCTCTAGAAATGCTGTCTAAATATACAAACAGCTCAACTCATATGTGGCAAATCTGATATAGGGTTTGGTCCACATCTTTCTAAGAATGACTGATCTCAGACTCTGTGGGGAACCAGACGAGGTCTGTGGCTGGATGTTTGCTCCTTTCTTCTATCTCCAAGAGATGTGTTAGCCTAGAATTACATTTGACTACCCTACCACACCTCAAATATTGGTTAAATATGGATATAATACTTTGGGGAGAGAAAGGATCCATGTTACTTTCCTTGATAGCTCTCAAGGGCCAGTTTAGTTCCTTCCTACTAAACTATGATTATATAAAAGACCACAAATAGGCAGTACATCTCTTTATTAAAGTAAGCTATAAACAAAATTTAGGAAAGTTATACACATTAAGCTAGACAAAAAATACGGAAGAATAAATTGACTTGACCTCAGAACTAGATAAAATCTCAGCTAAAGCAAAGAGAGATAAGAAGCTCACCAAAAGAAGTCAACTTTCAGCAGTGTCTAGCGTTGCAAGCACTGGAAGTCAAGGGACATCTCAGGGGCTCCTGACAGCCATTTAAAAGTGAATGTCTTGACTCTCCCAAATACCTCTTTCGAAGACCAACAACCATATGAAAAAATCCATTTCCCCTTATGTAGGCAAGCAGTGTAACAGTACTCTCAGCCAATCAGGGTCAGGTTGCCTTACATATATGCAGAGTATCACAGTCACAGGACCATCTTTCAGGGCCCCAAGTAACCACAGTGGCTGAAGGTTTTATACATGTAAGGACTATATTGTTTTCTCTGTATGTTATTGATATTCACATGGATCTGTCTAGCTGCGTCTTGCAGGAAGGCATGAATAAATATCTCGAGTATTCTCATTTCCTTCACCCCCATCTCCATTATTCTTCAAGGGAAACTGAACCTTGCCAGAAAAAGAGAAGGAGGTTGGGACCAGAGGCCAACCATTCTTCTTTCTTCAGAGAGAGGGGGTGGTGCAAGAAGAGAATTATATCTGTTTCCCTAAAAGGACAACATTTTTAGGTTCAAACTAAGCTCTGGATTATTATCTCTTAATGGAGGAGTGTCCCATGCAATATAGGCAAGGCTTAACTCTTTTCCTACAATAAATACATATAACAAATAGCAAATAAACCCATTTATCCAAACCAATAGCAAACAGAAATCAGAGAAAGTACAGATATTATGTAGGAAATTAGGTGGCACAGTAGCTAGAGTACCAGGCCTGTAGTCAGGAAGACCTGAGTTCAAATCTGACATCATACTTACTATCTACATGACCTTGAGCAAGTCACATAATTCTGTTGACCTCCATTTCCTCATCTGTAAAAAGAGCTAGAGAAAGAAATGGCAAACTACTCTAGTAGCTTTGTGAAGGAAACCCCAAATGGGGTCACAAAGTCAGACACAGCTGAAAAGACTAAACAACAATAACAGCTGTAGGAATTGAAATTACTTTTTAGGACAACCTGGTGGCATAGTGGATAGAGCACTGAGCTTGAAGTCAGGAAGACCTAATTTCAAATCCTACATCAGATGTTTACTAGCCATGTAACCCTGGGCAAGTCACTTGACCCTGTTTGCCCAAGTTTCCTCATCTGTAAAATGATCTGGAGAAGGAAAACTATTCCAGTAGCTTTGTAAAGAAAACATCATACAGAATCATGAAGAATCAGGCATGACTGAAAGAACTGAATGACAAATACATATGAGAATATATACTAGAGAATACAGAGTGAATGAATCAGCTGAAACAAGAAAGGGGTCCCAAATCTCATCTAAGGGGAAATTCCCCAAAGTTCTCTAGTACATTAAGCTGGAGATAGAGATATGATTGAGGTGCCAGATCCTCTACTTGTTTGCTTCTTTTCAGAGTCTTTCCTTCCAGAGACATGAAGAAAGTCTGAAATCATTTACCTTCTTCTCTCTCAAAGCTAGCAGCCAGAAGCCCATAATATCTCTTCTCCAAAGTTCTTTACACCTCATGCAGTTGTGGAATTGGGTAATTAATCTCCACTGATGAAAAGAGTCTTATATAAATGGGCCTTAAGTCACAAGTTAAACCCACTAATATGTAAGATACGTACAGGTAGGTGCATAGTAACTTTTCATGGGAAGGCACTAACAATTGGGGGACCAGAAAAAGCCTACTGAAGAAGGTGACATTTGAGCTGAACCTTGAAGGAAACCAGGAATTCTAAGAGGTGAATATGAAGAGGGAGAGCATTTCAGGTAAAAGAAAAAGCCAACACAAAGGCATAAAAATGGAAAGTGAACTTTTGCTGATTAATTTAAGTGCCTAGAAATGAAAAGCCTAGAAGTCTCATAGAAAAGCTTGAATTTTCAACATTTCAAATCAAATTCAGAAGATAATTCCTTAGCACCTGACTACTACACAATCTATTTGTGGCTCATTCCAGAATTCACATGTGAGAAAAGTGATTATTAATAACCAATTAATATTAGGAAGATCCAGGGTTTTTTCCCTTTCTATTTCCTCATTCAAAGTCCAATAGTTATGAAGGACTTCATTAATAGATTAGATTGCCCAGATACTCTGGGCACATGTTTTCCACCCCTACCCACCTAGAAGACATCTAGAAGAGCATTTAATCTAGGTAAACTTCTTACCTTACCATTGTTCATTGTTCACTACTTGAGAGGAAGGTAGATCCTTTTGTAAAGACTGCCAGAGGCAAGAGTAGTCTGATTTGAGATGAGTCTCTCTTTGTCCATGAGTGACATGATCAGAATCACATATCCAGCACTTCATTAGAATAGGCCTACTTCTCATTGTAATATTTATTCTCTAATTAATTATTATCCAGTCAGAGTTGATTTCCACCTGTCACGAACACCCAGTCTTTCAAGAGTATACAAGCACTGAGTGACCTCTGTGATTTGTCTTTGGTTTACAAGAGAAAGCTAAATGACCATCGTTTTATAAATTATCTATTGGCCAGAATTAATACATTTGATTATTAATTACCCAGAATTTATATCTCTCAGACTTTTCTTTCATCACATATGAGAAAAATGAGCGAAAAGTGTTATTTCTCTTCATCTTATAGATGAAGAAATGGATGCTTTTAAAAGCAGATGCAAGGAAATGGAAATTTTTTGTTTGACATGAAAAGCATTATCCACAGCAATTAGAAGTACTCTTCAGAATCATGGTGTCTCCTGTCATTCAATGCCATATAACAAGTTATGACTATATTTCAAATGAAGTTAAAGTGAAAAGTATTGAACACAGTGTTTTCAGCTATTTTACAAGACAATCTAGCACAACCAAGAAGACATTGTGTCATATAAGATAACAAAAAACCCTGACATCCAGAGTTATTTAATTTAGTGGCCACATCAATTTAAAAAAATTAAGTGCCTAATTCTTCACATTGCACAATGCTAAGCATTGTAAAGTGGGGAGGGGAGAGGAGAGAAGGAGGTGGTTTCTATCCTCAGAAGTTTAACACCCAGAAAAAAGCATCAAAGGACTATAAGACACTTTGTGGACTAGAAGGCAAACCCCAACTACCACCAACACCAGCACCATCACCAAATAGAAGACAGTACTACCATGGTGGTATTAACTGTACACCTAATCTAAGATTACCAAGATTTCAAATTGTCTGTTCTTTTTACTATGATGTCAGGAAAATAATTTTATCATTTATCCTTCTTTCATTTCCATCAGGACCTAAATTTGTAAGAGATCAATAATAAAAATAAAAATAATAGTTTGAATTTATATGGCAATTTGCAGTTTATGAAGTGCTTTTCTTTCATCCACTGAGTGAGATTTTACAATATTTTTTCATGTGAAGAAAATGAGTAACTTACTCAAAGGCATACAGGTGAGTTAGAGCTGTGACTGAAAGACAGGTCTTCTACCAAGTTATATTGTCTTATGGAAAGTTGGGAACCAAAAGAATCAGAAAACTCTTTACATTATTTTAGAAAAAGCACTGTTGGGGCAGCTAGGTGGCCCAGTGGATAGAACACCGGCCCTGAAGTCAGGAAGACCTGAGTTCAAATTCAGCCTCAGACCAAACACTTGACACGTACTAGCTGTGTGACCCTTGGCAAGTCGCTTAACCCCAATTGCCTAAAAATAATAAAAAAAATTTCTTAAAAAGAAAAAGCATGATTGAATACAGTATAGAGTGTCAAATGTTGGAGTCAGGAAGATCTGAGATCAAATTCTACTTCAGATGTGTGACGATGGGCAAAACATTTCACTTCTATGGGCCTCAGCTTTCCTAAACTGTAAAATGAAGGGGCTGGATTATATGACCTCTAGGGTTTCTTTTGGTTTTAAAGATATCATTCCATCATCCTGTGAGTGATAATATAAAAAATGGCTCATCACTAAAATGCCTAGTATTAATGTATTATAGTAGATTCTGGGGGTGGGAAGGGAAACAGTATATTTCATCTGAGTGCCATTATTTTATTTTATCATATCCTTTTTTTGTTTTTAAGAAAAAAATTCCAAGTTTATTGGGGTTGCATCTTTGGGTACAGGTTGCTTTTTATCCCACAAACATAAAGAAATACAAAAAGCACCATGATTACACTATGAGTGATTAATAAGTATTAATAAAACTAGTCTGTTACCATGTTATAAATATTCAGTCACTTTTTGGTGAAAAATAAATGGATTTTTTGTTCCTATATTTTAGTACTTCTATAGTTTATTTTGTTTTTAAATATTTTGGTTTTTTTAGTTATATGTAAAAACAATATAACTTCATTTTTAAAATTTTGAATTCCAAATTATCTTCTTCCTTCCCCCCCCCATTGAGAAGGCAAGCAATTTGATATAGGTTATACATGAGCAATCATGACAAATATATCTCAATATTGGTCATGTTGCTTATCGCAATTTCTATAAGCTATGGCAAAAACAAGAAGATAGATCTTTCAAAGCATGGCTAACCCATGTGCATTTTTTAATACCACCTAATATGATGAAACACCACCATCTACAGGAATAATCATGGTGCTTCATTTGCAAAGCAAAATCTGAGTACTAAATCTCTGTAGTTTTTCAAATACTACAATGTATAAAATGGATCCATCCAAATAGAGGTACAGATCACACTCCTCCATCCACTTCTCCCCTTGTACAATTCTTGTCAATTACCTCGTCTAAATCTCCTACAGGATTTAACTGTTGTTTTTTTTTAAATGGGAAGGAGGAGTCAGGGAAAATTGTTTGCTAAGTGTCCAAGCAAAGAGTATTCATCAAAAAAGTAAATAAATGTTCCACAGAATGTCCATCCATCATCCTGTAAACCTTAGGTCTCTTGACATTATAGTGGTAGGAACAGAGCACACTGGCAGTCTAGCTGGTATCCTTTACTTTTACTCTATAATAACAATACAAATGTTAACAGGAAATGAGCAGACAGTTCACGCATTAGCTATTATGTAAAACCTTGTGTTGTCACCCCCATTTAGTCAAAGTTGTATCTAAAATGCCTAATCTGATCTTTGAAGAATGTCCATAAGATGCATTATTTTTCTTATTAAACTGTTTTAATGGTTTCAGAATTCTGTGACACATTTTCGGGCAAGTTGTTTCCATTTAAAAACGGCTGATTTTAAAAACTAATAACTTAAAACTGCCATGAAACAAATGGTCCACAAAAACATTCCTTTTCTCTTGAGGCTTTTACGATGCACTGTAATTATTAACCAGTCTTTTACTGTTCAACTAAAATGGCCAATTGAGATAAACAGTTGAGACTGTTCTTCCACCACTGATTAAGACCAGAGTGGCAGGTGTTGCACAGAATATTCATTTAGCCTTATGGGCTTTCTCAGCAGATTTTCTGCCTTTGCCAGCTCCAGCAGCCTTCTTGACAACTGCCTTGGTGACACAAACTACAACAGTCTGCCTCATATCATGAACAGCAAAACGATCCAGAGGAGGACAATCAGAGAAGCTCTCAACACACATGGGCTTTGCTGGGACCATGTCAACAATGGCAACAGCATCAGATTTCGGAAGTATGGGGTCATCTTCTGACTCCTTATCAAAACGATAATCAATCTCCTTCAGTTCAAGAAACTAAAAAGCAGTGTGCATAGCCAGGTGCATAGCCAGCACTGTTTTGGCTTGTATGATTCAAGATAATAATTTGTGCAGTGAAGCCATCTGCTTCCATGCGCAGGTTATTGTTGCTTTCACTAGCCATACTACCATGCCAGTCATCTTTGATAGACATGTTCTTGACATTGAAACCAACATTATCCCCAAACAGAGCCTCACTCAAAGCTTCATGGTGCATTTCAGTAGACTTTACTGGATGGAACTCTGAAGCTAAGGTGACCACCATGCCTGGTTTTAGAACACCAGTCCTTATACAGCCAACAGGTATAGTTCTGATAACACCAATCTTGTAGACATCTTGGAGGCACAGACACAAGAACTTGCCAGTTGGATGAGTTGGTGACAGGATGCAATCCAAAGCTTCAAGCAGTACAGTTCCATTAGCATTTCCATCCTTATGAGTGTCTTTCCATTCCTTGAAAAAAGTCATATTAGAGTTTGGCTCCAGCATGTTGTTACCATTCCAATCTGAAATTGGTACAACACCTACTGTGTCAGGGTTGTAGCCAATTTTCTTAATATAAGTACTAACTTCCTTGCCAATTTTTTCAAATCTCTTCTGGCTATAGAGGGGCTCAGTGGAATCCATTTTGTTGACACTAATAATCAATTATTTCATACCTAGTGTGTAGGACAGAAGGGCATTCTCCCTGGTCTGCTCATTCTTTGAGATATCAGCTTCAAATTCAACACCAGCAATAATCAGGACAGCACAGTCAGCCTGAGATATGCCTGTAATCATGTTCTTGATAAAGTATTTGTGTCCTGGATCATTAATAATGGTCACATAATACTTATTGGTCTCAAATTTCCAAAGGGAGATATCAACAGTGATACCATACTCACGTTCAACCTTCAGCTTATCCAAGACCTAGGTATATTTGAAGGAGCCCTTTCCCATCTCAGCTGCCTCCTTCTCAAACCTCTCAGTGGTTCTCTTATTAGTTCTGTCACATTTGTAGATGAGGTGGCCAATAATAGTGGACTTGCCAGTCTACATGTCAAATGATGACAATGTTAATGTGAGTCTTTTCCTTGCCCATTTTTGTTGAGGTTTAGTAATGGTTTCCAAAACACCTGTGTTCTGGTGTCAAACCCATTGTGAAAAACAGGATGCATTTTTTAAATCATTTTTACATCATTATTCTCTATTAACTAAATGAAATAGAAAATGTAGTCTAATTTATGGAAGTGACACTGGACTTGGAGTCAGAGACCTGGATTAGAGTTCCATCCTCAATTCATAAGAAATGTGTGATTCCACATAAGTGATGCATGATCTGATGCATGTTCTATTTCCTGATCTGTAAAATAGGAATAGTAATTCTTTTACTTTATGCTTTACCAGATTCCTATGGGTTTTACCACCAAATGATGTTGACAGCTACACACCAATTCCTTTCATCATAAGGACTGCATCCTTTGGAGTCTCGACTTCATCCTGATGGTTTTGTGCATGCCCCAATATGGTAGTCAAATTAATTACACCCTTCTCCCCCTTATGCCTCCAGACAATTGCTCCTAAACAGCTTTCAAGGATCTACTAAAATATATTTTAATATATTTAAATTTTTTATTTAAATTTTAATGATATGCCATCTTTTATATCATCATACAAGGGGCAGCTAGATGCACAGCAGATAGAGCACTGGGCCTAGAGTCAGAAAGACCTGAGTTCAAATCTGGACTCAGACACTTACTAGCTATGTGACCCTGGGCAAATCACTTAACTCTGTTTGCCTCAGTTTCCTCTTCTGTAAAATGATCTAGAGAAGGAAATGGCAAACCACTCCATTATCTTTGCCAAGAAAACCCCAACTGGGGGTCACAAAGAGTCAGACATGACTGAAAATGACTGAATAACAACAACATAGGATGATGAGATCATAGATTTTGAGCTAGAAGAAACCTTAGGTATCATAGAATCCAACCCCCTAGTCTTACATTTTAGCAAAACTGAGGTGAAATCACTCGCCCAGGTTCACACAGGTAGTAAGCATCTGAAGTATGATTTGAACTCAGATCTTCCTGACTCCAACATTTGACACTCTAAACTCAACCATGCCTTTTTCTATATGATTCTGAGATTTAGTAACCTTTTATCTTCAGCTATGTCTCTCTGTGTGGGACTACACAGAACCCTTGCCAGATGTATAAAAATTTGAATGTTTATCCAATTAGAACTTGGCTCTGTGTTCCCCACCCACTAGCAGATGTCACATTCTTTTTTGACTGCTATATTTCAGTGAGTTTTAGTCACATGACCTTGGCATAATAGAGTTGGTTCTCCCCTGAATCAGATACATATTCTTAGATATTATATGCATTTCTCAGCATATAATTGATAAGCAAGCAAAAAAGCACAGATTGTAGTAACTAGCACAAAATGCATTCTAAAGTAATAAAATGTCTACTGAGCTGATTTGAGCTCATTGCTTTCCCATATTCTGGAAGTCCCCCAGACAATTTCATTCTGAACCCAGGAGGCCTAGGAAACTCACATTTTGAGCTTGTTTAGTTCCCAGTAGCCACTCTCCTTCAAGTGGGCAAAAGAATGCTTTATTCACCAGATGAAAATTCAGAAATTCCTTTATCATTCTGATCCAGCAACCCATGATATAGGGAATGGTTGAACTCAGGAGAAAACTGAAGCTTTCTTAATGGTTCTCAGTCTTCACTGTCTTATCCTAGCAGGATTTTCCAATATCATCTGGCCTCAAGTAGTCCACGATGAAGCAGAACAAGTGGTTCATTTTGGCAATGATCCATCAATTGGGGAATGGTTGAACAAGTTGTGGTGTATAGTTGTGACAGAATACTATGGTGCTATAGGAAATGATGAATTCAATGATTTCAGAAAGACATGGAAAGACTTACGTGAAATGGTGAAGGGAAAAGTGTGCAGAATCAAGAGATCACTGTATACAGTAACATTGTTTTGGAGTTTTTTTTAGGCAATTGGAGTTAAGTGACTTGCCCAGGGTCATACAGCTAGTGGCAAGTGTTTGGTCTGAGGCCAGATTTGAACCCCGGTCCTCCTGAGTTCAGGGCCAGTGCTCTATACTCTGTGCCACCTAGCTGTCCTAGTAATGACTTTGAGTGACTAAGTCATTTTGACTGTTATAAATACATGAATTAAAAAATAAAGGACATATGAAGAAAGATATTATCTGCATCCAGAGAAAGAATTGAAAAATAGATGTATGTATAGAATGATTTTACACATATATGTATATATGTGTGTGCATGCATGTGTGTATGTGTATATATGTGTGTGTATATGTATGTGTGTGTGTGTGTGTGTGTGTGTATATATATATATATATATATATATATACACACACACACACACATATCTTGTTTAATGGTAGCCATCTCTAGGGTGGAGTGGGAGAGGAATGAAATAAAAAAGAAATTTACATAATAACCATTATATATTTAAAGAGAATAGCAAGTCATACATAATAGATTTGCAGTTTCATGTGCAATCATCTTTTTATTATACTGTTATGGAAATGTTTGTTTTATTCCATAAATGAAAAAGGAAAAAGAAAAAGAAGAAGCCTACTGCCATCATTGCTGATCCTGACATCCCTTTTTCCTCAGCCTTAAGTGTAACACCTCTCTTCCATAGCTGCATCTCTTCTCACTTCCTCTAATCGTTCCTAGACAAATCTCCCTCCTCCCTCACAGTTACTTCATGCGACAGAGACTGAGGCAGAGTGAAAAAGTACATCAGGAAAACACTTTGTAAACTTTGAAGTGCTAGATTGATATGACCCAATAGATATGTGTGCCTATCAGGGGCAGGTAAATAAAATCACTCCAGGCTACACACTCAGCTCTAAAGCTGAAGAAAATTTGGGGGCAACCAAGTTTGACCTCCTCTTACTAAACAAGCTTAAGCTATATATTTCCTAGAACTTCTGGGTTCAGAGTGATGCTATGTCCAAGGGACTTCCAGAATGCAGGAAAACAAAGAGCTCACATCAGCTCAGTAGACATTTTATTGCTTTAGTATGCATTATGTGTTAGTTACTATGTACTTTTTGTTTGCTTATTGATTATATGCTCATATCCTAGTTCAATATTCCTTCACCAAAAAGGAAGAGAGAATAAATGTAAAACGGCAGAGGTTTGTGTTCATAGGCCACATGTTGACCTCTCTTTCCCTATCCAGAGGATTACAGAGTGTCTTCCTCATTCAAACCTGCCAGATAGCAGAGAGGGAAAAGTTGCCCCCCACTAAAATTTTTGTCTATTTCTCATTTTCAGTGCAGCATCTAACTGAAAAGACACCTGTCACCACAAGGTAAACTCACCAGAAACAGTCAAAATAACTTTACATGTTCCAAATTGAATATCATGACCCATTATAAATCGTCACAGCTCTGTGGAAGCAGGCTTCCCAGCCTCTTCCACATGGAATGGCACACCGTGCATGTTCTGTGGACACAGTTTCATTGGCCAGTCCCTGTGTTGAATACACATAAGGAAACTGAGATCTGGAGTGATTAAAAGAATCTCACAAGGCCATACAAGTCATGAGTGATGGAGTCAGGATTTTAGTCCTGTGACTGTGTTCAGCACTCTTTTCACTGCACCACATGTTTTTCATGTGAGTTGCACATAGGTAATTCTTAATAGGTATATCTATACCATGGGATAAGGGTTGCTTGGAAATGTGATAACTCAGTTCAAAATACACGAGTACAAATCTTTTTCCAGGTTATAGCTTAAGATATCATAGAGGAATTATCAAACAAAGGAAATGAAGGGAAAAATATATAGACTTTCCAGCCTTACCTCACACTACTGTCTTCCATGACCGCTATACTTTATCTAAACTGACCTTTACATTGTTTCCTATCTTTACACCTTTGCAAATCTTTCTCCTGATGAGTGTATTGTCCTACTTTCATCTTCTTAAACCCAACTCAGTCAGAGTCTAGCCAAAATGGCACCCATTTCTTGAATCCTGCATATAAACTTATCCTTCTCTTGTGACATTCCATTCCATTTTGCTTCATGGCTGTTGTATAATATTGAATAATTGTGTGTATATCTAATCCCGTTTACTAGATTATACTCTATAGATTTATATCTATATATATATATAGTGTGTGTGTATGTGTATATATATACATATATATATATATATAGTATAAGGACCAAGACCTATGTAACTCTGAATATATCCCAACATCTAGCACAATGTGTTGTTCTTAGAAGTTCCTTGTAAACTGTGGAAGAGAAGATAATAATGACACATGTATATAGCACTTTGAGGTTTACACAGTAGTATCCTTACAAATTCATACACTATGAAATATGTAGCATAATAATTTCCATTTTACGGATGAAGAAACTGAAGTTTATAGAAATTAATTGATTTGCACAAGGTAAAAAAAAAACTAGTCTGAGACAGGATTTGAACCTAGATCTCACTGGACTGCTTGCACAGTGTTCCTTTCACTATAGTGCATAGCCTTTCCAGAAGAAAGAGTCAAAGATAATACCTTATATTTATTTTATACTACAATCTCACAGGTCAGAATAAAAGAGAAGACAGAGGGAAAAGGTTGGAGGGCTGTACAGGGGGAATACTGTCTAATCAAAAAAGCCATGAAGAAAAGAATTGACATTTTAGCTCCTAGATAAGTATTCCATCTCTTAATAAGTTAACTTTAGTAAATTATCATGCAATTGTTATGTAAGGACAACAAAATGCTATTTAAAGGCCATCCTTGTGGCTTGTTTTCAAATTGAATTACACAACACAACACGATTCCACTTGTTTCAGGTTTTGTTCAACATTATTTACAAGAAAAAAATTTCTGAAAATGAATGATGGAATTGTGATTTGGGCTCTGCTTGTACATGTGAGGCAAATCAACTCAACCCTATCTTCTGATCATATCTCAATGTACTTTGGGGTTGTCTATTTGTATCTTTCAGCAGCTATAAGAAGAAATTATTGATGAACTAGCAAACAGATCATATGATCCAAATTCAACTGACCATTTGCAATATGACTAATTTATCAGCAACTGACATGCTCAGACAGATAGACAAGGTAATCAGGAGGTTGGAAAGCTTTGGGACTGATAGGGAGAGGCATATGTGCTCAGTATTTCAAGAATTAGGAAATTTCCTCCACCAGTGTAGGGGCAAGTAGGGAGAGGACAGGTTTGTTGCAGTTCTACATGAATATTCAAGAGTCCAAGGAAATGCTGGGATATTACAAAAGGTAGAGGATGTGGAAAACAGCCTTGGTGTGAAGAGATTGTTGTTAAAAAAAAAAAAAAGAAAGAAAGAAATGTGAGTCAGGGGGCATATGGTGGAAGGAGCATTGTTTGTCTGGGGTCTAATCTTCCTCTGTAGGCATAGTATGTGTGTGTGAATG
The DNA here is from genome assembly GCF_900497805.2 of Vombatus ursinus. NCBI lineage: Eukaryota > Metazoa > Chordata > Mammalia > Diprotodontia > Vombatidae > Vombatus > Vombatus ursinus. The sequence continues at coordinate 7,082,776 of NW_020954671.1, read as the reverse complement.
GAGGAGAGGATGGGGAGAAAATCAAGAATTCATAAGTGTTTGTGGTAGCTGAGGATAGAGGCTTGGCTGCCCTAGCTAATGCATACCAGTGTGGGAGCAAGCATTGAGAATAGCTGTGAGATCAAATCCAATCATGTTTATCTGAATAATAAGCATTAATTAACTGCCTACTATGTGCTAGGCATAATACCAGCAACTTGGAATACAAAAAGAAAAGTGAAAATATCTCTGCCCTCAAGGGGCTTACATTCTAGCCAGAGAAACTGAGCTTGTGATCATCAAAAAAGATGTGGGTGCAGAAAAACTATGGAGTCTGAATGTAGATCGAAGTATATTATTTGCTCTCTCTCTCTTTTTCTTTGTTTGTTTCTTCTTTCTTGTGGTTTCTTCCTTTGTTTCTAATTCTTCTTTACAACATGATACCTACATCAGATTGCACACTATCTTGGGGTGGAGGGAGGGGAGAGATGGGGAGAAAATTTGGAACTCAAAATCTTATGGAAGTGAATTTTGAAAACTATACATAAATAGAGAGAAAGATTGATAAATGAATGAACAAATGAATGAATGAATAAAAGGGAAAAGAAAGAAAGATGTGGGGATAGGAACAGGAAGAGACATGATAATCTAATAAATACAGCCTTTTACCAAAGTTATCATTTAAAGTATATCCATTCAGTCTTAAAAAGTGACTCAAAGTAGGGGATTACCTGTAAACGCTTTTGTTCTTCACATGTTTTTCTTTCTTCTCATATGACAAATGGTCCAACAGAGACTATTTTTGGCAATAATATATACTGCTCATACTTCTTCATAGGATATTCACCATGTTCTCAAAATATACAAATATTTTCTTCCTACACTTGAAAAAAAGTCATCTGACAATTAACCTAGTTCTTTGACCCCAAGGATCAGAGACTGGGATGGCATAACATTTTAGGAAAGATCTCTAGGGCAGAAAACAATGTTCAAAACAGGCCATTGAAATGTTTACTTTCCTGTTCAGCTTCAGAGGATAAAAATAATATTACTTTGATGATAGTGCATTGGCTTCATAATCACAATGGTGGATAGAGTGCTGGGCCTGGAGACAGGAACATTCCAAATCTGGTCTCAGACACTGGCTATGTGACTCTGGGCAGGCCACTTCACCCTGTCTGCTTTCATTTCCTCATCAGTAAAATGAACTGGAGAAGTAAATGGCAAACCATATCTTTTCCAGAAAAACCCCAAATGGGGTAACAGAGTCAGACACAACTGAAATGACTGAAGAACAAATGCATGTGTGTGTGTGTGTGTGTACACACAGACAATATACATATATGTATGTGTATGTATACCTATGTGTACACATGTGTTTATAAAGTAAGCACTTCATAAGTCTTTAGGATATATACACACATGTAGGCATGTGTGTATATACATATCAAAATAGTTTTGTGTTTTGTAATTCAATTTGAAAACAAGCCACAAGTATAGTCTTCAAATAGAAATTTTTTTCCTTGCATGAAAAATATGTAATAACTTACCAACATTAACTTATGTATCATTGAGAGGTAGGTTGCCTATAGATATTGATGTAGATATAAATATAGATAGATACAGAATCATATACATATTACATATATTTTTAAAAGTGAGATGCCCATATACATACATATGTAGATATGCAAATATCTATGTGTGTATATACACTCATGCATACATATATACTAAAGTCATATAAAGTGCTTACCTCAAAACAACCCTATGAAGTAAGTAGTGTAAATATTCTTGTGCCCATTTTACAGAGTTAAGAAACGAGCTTAGGGAGCCTATGTGGCTTGCCTGTGGTCACATACTCATTAGCAGTAAAAGCTAGAATTCAAACCCTAGAAATCTGAAACCAAATCTATTGCTTTTTTTTTTACTACACTAGGCTGCCTTTCTTGTTGCATCTTATGGAGTGGGAATGGAGAGAAATAAGCTGAGAGGGGAATTCACAAAAATAAAAGTTGACATTTCATTTTTTAAAAGGGAAATAGAGACATAACAAAATTCATATGGAAAAAATAAGTGAGAACTATGAAAAAGAAAATTGGTGAAGGGGAAACTAGCACTACTAGCTATAAAAATATACCATAAAGTAATAATTATAAAGGCTGCCCTGTACCGGGGAATGAATGCAGAAATAGAATAATGAACCAGAATAAAGAATGCAGAAATAGAGCTCAGTGAATATAAAAGATTGTAGTTTGATGAACTCACAATTAAAGAACACTGTGGAATGTCACACTATTCTATAAAAATCTGATGGGAAAACTAAGTTGCTACAATAGATGGCAAAAAGTGGGTTTAGATTGATACTTAACATCATATATCCCAAAAATTGTCTAACTAGATCAATGATCTAAATATCTTAAAAATAATTAAAGTATTGGAAAGAATAAATAATTTATTTGACTCGACTAGATTGAAGAGGAATATTTGTATCGCTCAAACCAATAGAAGAAATAACTGAAAAAAATGAATGGATTTTATCATGCAAAGAAAAAAGAATTTTACACCAAAAAAGCAGTATCTATAAAAATTAAAAGAAAAGGAAGATTCAATATAATATTTCGTATATACTTAGATATGTGTGTCATATGTTTATCTGATATAAGATAAAAGAATCACTTTCAGAATCTATAATATATAGATTATAAGCTTAATGATTTGTACTCCTCAATGGAGAAATAATTAAAATAATGAACAATTTGTGAAGAAATGCAAGCTGTTAATAGTCACACACACACACATACACATACACACGCATGAACACTCATAGTCCCTAATAATTAGAGGTAATATAATCAATTTCACCATTTGAAGCAATTCAAGACCACATTGTATAATGTCGTATTAATCCTTCAAAAGCACATTGATGCTCTGACTGATATGAAGAGCATTATTGAGCAAAAGTGGCTTCATGTTCCTTAATTAAGGGGATTAAATGGTCCTTTGTCTATCACTCCATAGGCCCCTATATCCAATGAAAATCGCTGTGAACCTTCTTTCCTACATTAAATACCTTCAATTTCATAATGCCAGCGACACATGTGTAAGCCAGGTTTCCCATGGTTGTTGCCCATGAAGACATGAATCCGTTCCTAAAAAAAAATCTCAAAGTTGGGCAAGGGATGTTTCTCTGATATGAAAATATAGTTGAGACTTAACTGAAACCTAGGGGATCTAACCCTGGCCTCACATAAAAATTCTGTATTTCTGTATTATGTAGGGCAGCTAGGTGCAGCAATGAACAGAGTGCTGGACCTAAAGTCAAGATGACTCATCTTCCTGAGTTCAAATCTGTCCTCAGATACTTACTAGCTGTGTGACTCACGGCAAGTCACTTAATCCCTCAGCCTCAGTTTACTCATCTGTAAAGTTAACTGGAGAAGGAAATGGCAAATCACTATGGTGTCTTTGCCAAGAAAACCCCAAATAGGGTCATGAAGAGTTGGACATGACTGAAACTACTGAACAACAACTCCTATATAACTAAAGGAAACTATCATTTGGCACAGGTCATCTATCTCTTTCCAATCTAGAGAATATGAGTGAATTTCATTCACAAATAAGGAGTCTGATTCTTATGACAAGAATATTGTCTCAGCTTCCTGAACAAGTGAAACTCTAGTGTATGTTCAAGTTTGTAACTCTATACTATGTCATTCCCTGTACTTAGTATTGCTGCACTTTTTCTACAGTGTTCCTCTACTACCAAAGAACTATTGTAAACCGATTTCCAAGTATTATCCATTAACTGGATTTTTGTTAATTATGCCTAGTATCAGAGAAAATTCTTACTAAATTGTTCTGATTTTGTGCAAGTATAGGTTATTCTACAATCCACAAACAATTTTATTATGTCAGTCAAGAGCTCTATACATTTAATCTCACACCCAAGATTTACTCCCATCACTTGTAATCCCCTATGGATATCAGCATTCAAATGAAAGTATTTTGTAGCACCAAGGCATATTTTTATAATAAGGATGCATAGTGCCAATATTTATACAATCACCAGAGGGTTATCCACTAATTGATGAAAACCAGTGAGCCAAATTCAAAAACAAATTAGCATAAATAACAGTTATAGCAACTATAAGCAAGGCAGACAAGCAAATAAACAACTTGACAACATTAGCATTCCACTTGTATATCAACAAGTAACTAAATGACACTAATTACTTTGGCACCATCAAATAATAAGTATTAATGTACAACTGAAACCTAAGGGTACAATAGATTGAACACAGAGAAATTTAGTGTGCAGATTATAAAAAAGTAAAAAATCTAAAACCAATGAAATTGACCAATAAATTAGTATTCAAAATGAAAACCAATTAATAATTTTAGTGAGAGAAGAAAACAAAATATAATAAAGGGAAATTAAAACTTATTTCAAAAGGAAATCATATCAAAATTGAAAAATTAGGCAAATTCAAAATTTAATTTGAAAAATTCAATATTCAATAATTTCCCTTTAAAAAATATTTAACATTGGAGTAGATTAAACTCAAGTCATAAATAAAAAAATGAACTGACATTAAAAAAGAAAATTCAAAAAAATTATTTTTAGTACAAGTATACTAAATGCATAAAGCAATAATGCATGAATTGCTTTAAAATAATAAAAAAAATTAAACAGTATCTAAACTCTCAGAGTAGAGAAAATTGTAAAAGACATCAATTTAAAAAAAATATCCCATGTGTGAGCTTCTATTTGTAACCAGCAGATGGCACTATGAGGCAAGGTTTGCTGAATAGGTAAGGTGAGAAACCCTTAGAAATATTGTGAAGGTCCCTAAATACCATAGCCATACTTCCCAAACTCAAACTTCCTCTTTTCTCTGGGTGGCCCGTAGAGCATTCTCTTCATTCCTGCCTCTACTCCAACCCTCTTTCTAAAAACTAAAAGATTCACTGAAATATCAAATGAATGTTGCTTAACCATTAGTAATCTATTTGTTGTTGTTCAGTGGTTTGAGTTGTGTACAACTTTTTGCAACCCCATTTGGGGTTTTCTTGGCAAAGATACTGGCATGGTTTGCAATTTCTTTCTACAGCTCATTTTACAGATGAGGAAACTGAGGCAAATAGGGTTAAGTGACTTACCCAAGGTCACAAAGCTAGGAAGTGTCTTAGATCAGCTTTGAACTTAGGTCTTCCTGACTCCAGGCCCAGTACTCTATTCACTGTGCCACTTTGCTGCCTTACATAGCCCAGGGAGGGGGGAATATCCCTAGTCTTGTGGTTAGTTGATGTTCACTATTTAAAAGGTTACGAATCATTACCAACATCAAAGACATAATATTTTCTTTCAATTGCTTCTGTTTCCCTTTGGGGGCAGGGAAGAAAATAATTGCTTTCCCTGTTGCCCCCATTGGAGTAGCAGGAAAAGTATTCAGTGCTTTGTTCAGTACCTGATACATAGTAGGTGCTTAAAATAAATTAATTTTAATTGTATTGATAGACATAGGTGATTTTCTCTCTCTCTCTCTCTCTCTCACCCCCAATCCCATGCCACAAGGTATTCAATGGCTTCATCTATTATGATTGTCCATGAATCACAGAGCAATAAGGATTGACCATGGTTTTAAAGGAAACAAATCGAGAATTAGAAACAGTTTAAACAAGTATAACAATTATATAGAAAATAGAGGTGACATAATTGTAAGGGCATTAAGGGATCATTTCTCATAGAATATGAATGAGGAAAACATACTAAAGGTATGAAAAAATTTAGGGTTTATTAATCCCTTAAAAAGACAACCAAGGGGGCAGCTAGATGATACAGTGGATAGATCACTGGCCCTGGATTCAGGAAGACCTGAGTTCAAATCTGGCCTCAGACCAAACACTTGACATTTACTAGCTGTGTGACCCTGGGCAAGTCACTTCACCCCATTGTCTCACCAAAAAAAAAAAAAACAAAGACAACCAAGAGAACATCAATAAATACCAATATGTATGCTTCCCATCTATAAAAAAAAACTTTATGAGATGCCACTATATGGGAATCAAGGTCTTCTTTAACAAGGGTATTAGAGGGAAACAGACAAGCTTTCACTAATTATATTCTATAGTGGACCATATCTTGTTAATATCATAAGTGACTGAAAAAATGTGAGGGTGTAAGATCCCACTCTGCTTATTTGTTCATTATTTGTAAAGCACTTGATTCAGTAGAGCAAAATGCCATCTCCCTTCCAATAAAGTATTTGCCATCCTTCTATTAAAATCTTTGAGATACCTTAAAAAGATATCCTGAATAATCTTATTCAACTGACTCTCTGATCACAAATATCAGGCAAGCCATAAGGCAGGGAGATGTATGCTCACCAAAGGAGCTTGCCACTATCATGGAGGAGGGATCCAGTGCAAATTCCAAAGAATCATTCTTGTGGATGATGAGTTCTTCCAAATGCTCCTGTTTTGAGATGACTTTATATTATTTCTATCAAGGCCATGACCTCGCAGAGCCTCTTGGCAGAGATATAGATCTATAACCATTCAGAAGTGTTTAGCCTAACCATTACCAGAAGGAAAAATATCGAGTAAAGTCAAACCAACAAGCATTAATTGAACACCCACTATTAACATTACGCTAAGTGTTAGGGATGTAAAGAAACACATACACACACACACACACATACACACACACACACAAACAATTATTGCTGTCAAGGAGCTCACAATAAAATGAGGAAGACAAAATGCTAACAATTATGGACAAAAAATAAAGATATATATGAGATAAATAGAGGCATGTAGATGGCATAATGAATAGAGGGATGGACCTGGAATGTGAAAGTCCTAAGTTAAAATCCAGTCAAGGAACTTATTAGCTATATGACCATGGGCAAATAATTGAACCTCTTTCAGCTTCAGTTTTCTCATCTATAAAGTGAGGATAGTAATACCATTTACTTCCTATGGTAGTTGTGAAGATAAACATGTATTCTGCTACTTTGCTAAACTTATTGCTTCAACTAGTTTTTTAGTTGAGTTTTTGAGATTTTCCAATTCTACCATAATGTTATCTGCAAAAAGAGATTGTTTTATTACCTCATTTCCTATTCTGATTCCTTCTAGGGATCAATGTCATATTTGTTTCATAGAAGGAATTTGGTAAGACCTTATCTTTGCCTATTATTCCAAATAATGTATTATCATCTCTATGTTACATCATTTACCAAGATAAGATAAAAAATTATGCATGACCTAGCTATAAAGAGAGGTATTACAAGAAACTTTAACATACATGGAATATATTACCTATCAGACTTATGGATAGGTGAAAAATTTATGAATAAACAAGAGATAAAGAGTAGTGTGAGGTGTAAAATGGATAATTTCAATTACATTATATTTAAAAAGTTTTGTACATATAAAACAAATGTAGCTAAGATCAAAAGGAAAGCAGAAAATTGGGGGGGTAGATTTTATAGACAGACTATCAGATAAAGGCCTCAAACCTCAAATATATAAAGACAACTATGTCAAATATATAAGAATACAAGTCATTCCTCAATTGATAAATGGTCAAAGGTTATGAACAAGCAGTTTTTCAATGAAGAAATCAAAACAATTTAGAATCATATGCCTAAATCATGATGGATTAGAGAAATTCAAATTAAAATGACCTTGAGGTATCATTTCATACTTATCAGATTGACTAAAATGATTGGAGAGGAAAGCGACAAATGTTGGAGGGGATGTGAAAAAATCGGGACACTGCTGGTGGAATTGTGAACTAATCCAACTATTTTGGAGAGCAATCTGGAATCATTCCCAAAGAGTTAACAAAGTGCCTATATGCTTTGACTTAGCAGTGTCAGTACTAGATCTGTTTCCTAAGATGATTAGGAGAAAAGGAAAAGAACCTATATTTTCTAAAATATTTATATCAGGTCTCCTTGTGGTGGCAAAGAACTGGAAATTTCAGGGATTCCCGTCAATTGAGAGATGACTGAACAAGTTGAAGTATATGATTGTGATGGAACCCTACTGTGCTATAAGAAATGATGAGCTCAATGATCTTAGAAAAACATAGATAGACTTGCGTAAAATAATGAAGAGTGAAATGAGCAGAATCAAGAGAACATTGTATACAGTAACAACAATATTGCTTTAAGAAAAACTTTGAGTGACTAAGTCATTTTGACTACTACAAATACTCAAATTAACTACAAAGGACATATGAAGAAAAATACTATCTGCATCCAGAGAAAGGGCTGATTAATAGAAGTATGTATAGAATGCTTTTACATATAGATTGTGTGTGTGTGTGTGTGTGTGTGCGCGCGTGTGTGTCTAATGGTAGCCATCTCTAGGATGAAGGGGTGGGTGAGGGTAGAAAAAAGGGGGAAAAGAAGTTACATCATAACTTTATTGTACATTTAAAAGGAATAACAAGTTATACATTATAAATGTGCAGTTTCATGTACCGATCATCTTTTTTTCTATTCTACTATGTTTTGGAAATGATTGTTTTATTTCTTAAGTTCAGAATAAAATAAATGAAATAAAAAAATATAAAAACATAAATATGATAATTAAATCCATGGGAGCTGATGAGATCATCAAGTAAAATAGTATAGAGAGAAAAGAGAAGAGAGTCCAAGAGAGAATCCTGTGGGACAGACATAGTGGGTATAACCTAGATGAAGAAGCAGCAAAAGAAACTGAGGAGTGGTCAAAAAAAGTAGGAGAAGAGCCAGGAGAGAATAGTTTCCCAAAAACCTAGAAAGAAAAGAGCATCAAGAAGAAGAGTGTGATCAGCCTCCAATGCCAAAGAATGCAAAGAGGTCAAAAAGGACGTAGATTAATAAAAAGCCATTAGTTTTGTCAATTAAGAGATAATCAACAACTTTGTAGAGAGGTTTCAGTTGAACAATGAGGTCAGAAGGCAGACAATAGAGAGTGAAGGAGTGAGAGGAAAGGAAAGAGAGACACTTATTTTAAAAGTCTTCTCAAGGAGTTTAACCATGAAAGGGAGGAAAGATATGGGATGATAACAAGCAGGAATGGGTGGATCAAGTGAGGGTTTTTTGAGGATGGAGAGACATGAGCATGTTCATAATTAATAAAGAAGCAAACAAGGAAAGAAGATAAATGAGAGAGTGGGGATGATACAGGAGGCAATCTGCTGGAAAAGATAGGGAATGGGATGATTTGTACTATGGAAGGGTTGCCTTTGGAAAGAAAAAGGGGTACCTCTATTTGTGAGTCAAGGGTGAAGTGGTCTTCTTTCATGACATGTATACCTTTATTCCGGGCCCCAAGCAACATAAATGATCACTTTTCAGTGCCATGCATTCCCATCCCATGCCAAGCTTATGCAATTCATTCATAGTCAGTAGAATTTTGAACCCATATTGCTGCTAAACTCCCAAATCTAAACATTTTTTCTTCTCTACATTTTATGTAAAGCTGAGCACATAAATATAGTAAAAAGCAAAATACACCCTGAATATAGTCTTTATGCATATCCAAAGCTACTCTTTCACAAACAGCAGGTTGGGAAGCATCTGTCCTAAACCGATTTTAGTTTGAACTAGCATTTCCTTGTCAGAACATTCTGTCTATATAAGAATTCTGAAGACTTTTAAGACTCTTTTAGTGATGGGTATTTGAGGCAATACTTGTGTTCTCACAGCACTCTTCAAAAAGAAATGTTTATTGCCTTCACAGCTACTTTGCTACCACTTAACACTATAACATATGGAGTGAAAGCAATATCCTAAGGGCCCCAATCAATTCTAGCTAGGCTAGTTTTATTTTCCTTGAAAGGTATTGGAACTATCTATGAGACTTAATTGCAATGGGGGAATGGAACCATCACCATCTTGATTTTTGTCTCATCACTAGGCTTCAATGACTCTGAAAGAGAGAGTGAGATTGACAAATTTGCACAGTTCTAACCTCACTTGAGTCCAATTCACTCACAAGTCAAGACATCACCCTTGTAATGTCATCGGTCCTCTTTGAGAACAAAGAATGAACAACAACAACAAGTGGGAAACTAAGGCTTGGGCCATTGACATTGCTTCCTAGTCTTCCTACACTTAGGTACAAAAAAGACAGGGTACAAGGAGTTATGAGTCTAACCCTTCCACAGGCTTCTGAACATCAAGGGGATCACAGAAGCAGCAAAAAAACCACAACTGAATCAATACTGTATCCTTGCTAAATCAACATTTTTTTTCCTATCTGATGACAGAAAATATCCTCCCCTGTTATTGCTAAGTAAATCTCTTTATAAAATTTAGTTCATTTTAATCTTTATTCAAAATATACTATAAAGTACAATTTCCAAGTTAAAGCAGCCTTAGTTAGATAATTGGGAAAGCCTATTTTCTGTGCTGACTAATTCTACATATAAAGGTATCAAATTTTACTCAACATGCAGGTAGAACTTCCAGAAACAAAACATCAATATACACAATACACAATAATGACTAGTTTATAATTTAGCAATCATTGGTTATTCATAATCTGCACAAAAAGAGACTGAATAGTATGAAAGACTGGGCTTGGAGTCAGGAAGACCTGGGTTCATGTCCTGTGTCTGACACATATTGATTACGTGATTATGGACTATGGACAAATTACTTAATGTTTCAGTGCCCTGGACAACTATATCATACTGCAGATAAGTAGCTAATCTGAACTGGTGGAAGGATTAACATTAATCAGTCATCAAGTAATAAACAATCATTTATTAAGAATTTGGTATGTGTCAGGTACTTGCTAAGTTCTGGAAATTCAAAGAGAGGCAAAAAAAAAAAAAACCTTTGTCCTCAGGGAGCTCATAGTCTAATGTGGGAGACAACATGCCAACAATTATGTACAAACAACATATATAAAGAATAGATTGGAGATTAAAGGAGATTGGTAAAGACTGCTTGTAGAAGGGATTTTTTTCTGAGACCTGAAAGCAGTCAAGTGATAGTAATGAGAAAGGAGAGAATTCTAGGTTTAGGGAACAGCCAGTGAAAAGCATGAAGCCTGGAGATGGAATGACTTGTGTGAGGAACAGCAAAGAACTCAGTGTCACTGGATCACAGAGGAGGGAAATAAGTTGAGGAAGACTAGAAAAGGCTAGTTTATAAGGGGCTTTAAAAGCCAAACAGAAGATTTCATATTTGATCCAGTAAGTATTAGTGAACCAGCATAGTTTAATAAATAAGCAGTTGAGATGGTCAGACTTATGCTTCAGGTATTTCAGTTTGATAGCTGAGTGGAGGAGGTACTGGAGTGGGAAGAGACTTGAAGCAGGAAAAGCAATCCATGGGGAAGAGCTAAGATGGTGGTGTAAAGGCAGGGACTCACCTGAACTCTCCCCTAAACTCTTCCAAATACCTTTAAAAACGACACTAAACAAATTCTAGAGCAGAAGAACCCACAAAAAGACAGAGTGAAACGAATTTCCAGCCCAAAGCAACTTGGAAGGTTGGCACGAAAGGTCTGTAGCAGCAAGGTGAGAAGGAACCCCATCCAGCACAGTTCACACCAGTACAGACCCCAGCAAACCAGGAACAGGCCTTGGAAGTGACTGCATCAGCTGTGGCAGTGGCTGCTTCCAGAGCTCTCAGCTCTGGTAAGGGGATTATACTCAGTTTGGCTGGGTAGGTGATTCTTGGTTGTAATCCTATCTCCTTTGCCTTCCATAATATTACATTCTATGCCCTGTGGTCCCTTAATGCAGAAGCTGCTAAATCTTGTGTTATCCTGATTGTGCTTCCACAATACTTGAATTGTTTCTTTCTGGCTGCTTGTAATATTTTCTCCTTGACCTGGGAACTCTGGAATTTGGCTACAATATTCCTAGGAGTTTTCCTTTGGGGATCTCTTTCAGGAGGAGGTTGATGGATTCTTTCAATTTCTATTTTGCCCTCTGGTTCTAAAATATCAGGGCAGTTTTCCTTGATAATTTCTTGAAAGATGATGTCTAGGCTCTTTTTTTGATCATGGCTTTCAGATAGTCCAATAATTTTTAAATTCTCTCTCTTGGATCTATTTTCCCAGTCAGTGGTTTTTCCAATGAGATATTTCACATTGCTTTCTAACTTTTCATTCTTTTGGATTTGTTTTACAGTGTCTTGATTTCTCATAAAGTCACTAGTTTCCAATTGCTCTATTCTAATTTTTAAGGAAGTATTTTCTTCAGTAATCTTTTGGACTTCCTTTTCCATTAGGCTAATTTTGCTCTTTAGGGCATTCTTCTCCTCATTGGCTTTTTGGACCTCTTTTGCCATTTGGGTTAGGATATTTTTTAAGGTGTTACTTTCCTCAGTATTTTTTTGGGTCTCCTTTAGCAAGCTGTTGACTTCCAATGTGAAGAATGTACTGTCCCAAGCTTTGGGGGTTTGTATAGCTGTTTTCAGAGATACTTTTAGGGACCTAAAAATTTTCGGTCCTTCTGAGGTGGTATGATAAGGGGTGAAGTGTTTCCTCTCCACCACCACAACAAGCTCCACCACTCCAGCACTCCTCCTCACCCCAGGACCGCCCCTCAGAACTGTGACCCAGATCCAAGCACAGGTAAAGCAAGAGAATCCTGCCTCAGTACTGGCAAAGAGATCCTTGTAATCCCCCTCTGATGAGCCACTCGATTCCCCCTCAGTCTGTGGGCCAGAAGCTCAGGAAACAGCCACGGGCCTGGGCCGCGCTCAAGACTTGTGGCTGAGACGTAGCTCCTCTCTCACTGCAGTCACAGACTTTTCCCACTGACCTTCCAAGTTGTTTTTGGCGTTCGTGGGTTGAGAAGTCTGGAAACTGCCACAGCTGCCCCTGATTCAGTCCTCTGAGGACTGTTCCAGGTTTGCTGTGCCCTGTGCACCCACTCTGAACTGCGCTCCTCTTCCCACTCAGCGCGATATACCTTTATGATCAACCATCCAGGTTATCTTTGGCTGGAAATTTGTTTTGCTCTGTCTTTTTGTGGGTTCTCCTGCTTTAGAATTTGTTTAGAGCCATTTTTTATAGGTATTTGGAGGAGTTTGGGTGGAGAGCTCAAGCAAGTCTCTGCTTTCCCTCCTCCATCTTGGCTCCGCCCGAGATAGAGTACTTTCAAGCATTCTTGATGAAAAGACCATAAAAGACAAATATTAGGGTGGTTAAGAGTACAGATAGAGGGCACAGGTGTGAGTTGAATATGAAGGGATGATATTTAAAATATAAAATTAAGGGTTGAGAGAGGAATGTACTGGGAGAAAGAGAAAGGGAGAGGTAGAAATTATCTCATATAAAAGAGGCAAGCAAAAGCTTTTACAGTGGAGAGGAAGAAGGGGGAAGTGAGGGAGAATGAATGAACCTTATTCTCATCAGAATTGGCTCAAAGAGGGAATAACATACACAATTAGGTATAGAAATCCATCTTTCCCCATAGGAAAGTAAGAGGTGAAGGGGATAAGAGCAGGAGGAGTGATAGAAGGAAGGGCAGATTGGGGAAGGGGGTAGTCAAAAGCAAAACACATTTGAGGAGGGACAGGGTGAGAAGAGAGATAAAAGAATAAATGGGGGGGAATAGGATGGAGGGAAATACAGTTCTTGCATTTTTTCCCTTTTGTTCTGATTCTTCCACCACAACATGACTAATGTGGAAATGTGTCTAATAGGATTGTACATATACAGCCTATATCCAATTGCACGCTCTCTTGGGGAGGTGGGAGGGGAGGAAAGGAGAAAAAAATTGGAACTCTAAATCTTATAAAAGTGAATATTGAAAGCTATCTTTAACATTTAATTGGAAAAATAAAATACTATTAACTGCAAACAATAATAAAGTGGGTTTCATAAGCAAAAAAATAAAAAAAATCAAAAGGCTACTGCAATAGTCTACACAGAGATGAGGAACCAGTGGCCTCAAGATTATGTGTAGCCCTCTAGATCTTCAAATGAGGCCCTTTGACTGAATCCTTCTGTGAAGTTGGGCCACATGTGGCCTCAAGGGCATAGCCATGTCAGAGAAGAGAAGAGGAGATATAGATAGATGTAATGAAGGTAGAATCAACAAGATATAACAACTGGTTATGTATTGGGGGGGCAGGGCAGTGAGAGAGAGGTTTGCCTTTTGCAGGAGAAGATCCATCTCTTGATGTGAGACAGAGTAGAGGAAAAGATAGTAACAGAAGTCTTCTGATTGATATGAGATTAGAGGAAGGGGAAAAGAGTGAGCTCTCAGCAAATGACCTCATTTTTTTTTTCAATAAAATACACGCCAAAGTTCTCAATTAAGAGGAGAGCCATAAAAGGTTTGAGTATGGTCAAAAAAGTTTGCAAGAAGCTCTGTGGTGAGTTGGATAATCAATTAGGAAATTGTAAAAGTATTTCCTTGCCATAGTGAGGATCCATTTCAGATTATATAACATGAATTTGTAGTAAACCCAGTCAGTACAGTTTCATGAGTTTCTTCAGCTTCATTCAGTAGTGTATCAGTTGGCGCAAAGACAGCAAATGGTGGAGTGATCCAAAGTTGAGGCTTACAGAGTAAATGCATTGATAAGATAAGAGGGAAAGGGAATCAAGTTGAACTGGTTCATTAAGAGATTAAGATGAGAAGAGAGGAGAGTATAGCTAATGCAGAGGTGATAGACTGCAAGGAAAAGAACTGAGGGATGGAGGTTGTGCTGAATACAAAGAGAAGAATATGAAGAAGAGGGTTATGGGTTTCAAGACAAAGGGAGATGTAGGCAATAGATTATGATCAGCTAAGGGAATTTCAGAGTTCACAGAGAAGTGTCCTGAAGTATGGTAGACAACAAGGGAGAGGGTGGGGAAAGGCCCCTTCTCAAATAGTAGCCTGAATGGTAGCCTCCCATACCCAAAAACCCTTCATGAGAGCATAGAATTTGATTCCTAAGAGCTACTGTAAGATGGGCTTTGCACTGCGAAGAAAGGATGATTTGACCCTCTAAAAACTCTTTTGGCCTTGTACAGTATGTTAGAATGAGCAGAAGCTTCCCAGTCAATCAGACGCTGGAGGTCTTTCCAGATTACCCCAGCTTCTGCAGCTATTTGTGCCCCCCACCCCCAAGCACACTTTCTTACATTTATTTGGAATATATTTCATATATGCTTGTAAGTATGTTGATTCTCCCAATACAGTGCTGTCTTCTTAAGAATGGAGACTTTCATTTTAGCATCCCAACTACCTAGAACAGTGCCAGACACATACTAAGCACTTGGCAAAAGCTTTCTGATTGAATGATTAGGATTGTGGGTGTTTTCCTGTCCTTTTTCTTCTTGTTCTTTTACATTAGACTTTAATGGTGAGTGACAGAAGAAACTGCTAATGCTCCAATCATAACTGGCTGTGATCCTGGTCTAACCTCTGGAGTAACCACTATTATTTCTTTTAAAAATATTGATAATTTTGATAATTCCAATGTATTTTTAGTTCATACCTTGCTCAAAGGATTAATTCCCAGGTCTTTTTTTCCAAGCAAAATCATATTGTAAACTTGTAATATTGTAAACACCGAAATTACTCTCCCAATACACATGCATGCTTGTCTCTCAGATTGAGGAAGGCTACTGGCTATATATCCCCTTCAAGGTACTAAGGGCACCCCTGAATTATTGAGGATGTTTTTTATAAAGCTATCAGCTCAAATCCCTATTTTGGGGGCTATTCAGAAAGTTAACTGCCAGTGACTATCATTTAACCAATTAAAATCAATATAGCAAGAACAGAAGTTATAAAATATTTTCGTCCAGTACCCTGAGGCACATCTATCCTATACCATCTCAATCCCTGGGTAGAGTAAGTTTAAACTTAAAGCAGTTTGCCCTACCAAGTTCACTTCCAAATTTGATATAACCAATGGCTAAATCACTATAGCTCCCTCTTGTCTGCATTCAATCTGTGCCAAGTCAAACAGTTGCTTGGAGTTTCACTTCTCAAAATATAGCATGGACTTTCATTCCTAGGCCTCTGACAGCTCCCCATTCTGACACAGTATGAAATTTCAGAAATAAGGCAAAATCTCCAGGGCATAGACTCTGGTTCAAGCATCAAAATGGAAAAATCTGGGAAACTGGGAGTAGAGTTAAACATGGATGAGACCTGTCTGAAATATTGGGCCCTCATCAATCAGGACAGGGGACCCCAGGGTAAAAGTTCCAGAAATGAAAGGGTTAAAATCCTCACAGCACTCATTCATCCATTTATTCATGCCTTCCATTTGTCTGTTCATTTGTTTGCCCAGAGAGTGTGTTGCCAGTTGGCCTGGACAGCCTCTAACTCACCCAAGTACTTGATTAGAGTAGTGACTGTGGTACATGAGTTGAGTATAGTAAAAATTATGAATAGAAACTATGATTTTGGTGAAAGCTTATGTTTTGAGTGGATGACTAAACTGTTTTCTCTCAAGAGAATTCTGCATTGGGCAGCAAGATTAGCTGACCATAGGAAGTCCAACATCTGAGATACCATTTAAGGATCTAACCTACATAATCTCCCTTCCCCTCTGACTGGGAGTGATATATCCTAGAAAGGCAGATCTTTTCCTAGAGGATCATGAATTGTATAATGCAGAAATGGAACATAAACTGGAGATCCTAGTTCTACATAATATAAGAAGGGAGATCATAGAAACTAAAAGCTCATTTCAGGAACAGGTAGTTATCCTCAGTGTTAGCAAGAGTTTTAGAATCAAGGAGTTAATAATCCTTCTTAGTCATGATATCTATCAATTCTAGAATAACATGATGCCCCTAGAGTGGGAGTAGATCCACGGAGAGTCCAAAGACTACTCCCAAGAGGAAGGAGAGAATTACAACCATCCCACTGGTTTCCCTATGGTCTGTTTATCTTACCAGACTGAATGTGCCAAAAGATGTTTCATCTGTGGCAACAGATGAAAAATCCTGGGGGACTATAATCAGAGTCGAATCTATCCATGTGTTCTGCTGGTACAGTCTCATGACAGAAGTGGACATTTAATAGGGGGATCATACAGAGGCAAATGAGTATAGAGATCATACAGAGGCAAAAAGTATAGAATTCAATATCAGGCAGGCCCTCCTTCAGACACAAAGGTCCTACCAACTTGAAGCACACACAGTGTGCTTCTTATACTTGTCATTGGTAGATTTGACCTGGTAGGTAAAATCTACAGCGTTTTGAAAAGTTTATGGTTCACTACTAGGTCTATATCCCAAAGAGATCAAAGAAGGGGGGAAAGGACCTATTTTACAAAAATATTTATAGGAGCTCTTTTTGTAGTGGCAAAGAATTGGACATTGAGGGGATGCCCATCAATTGAGGAATGGCTGAACCAGTTGTGGTATATGAATGTAATGGAATACTATTGTGCTATAAGAAATGATGAGCAGAATGATTTCAGAAAAAAAAAACCTGGGAAGATCTATATGAACTGATGCAAAGTGAAATGAGCAGAAACAGGAGAACATTGTACCCAGTAAGAGCAATATCATAAGGATGATTAAGTGCAAAAGACAACTACTCTGATCAAGACAATGGTCCACAACTTCCAAAGGACCCATGATGAAAAATACTATTCACCTCCAGAAAGAAAGTTGATAAAGTCTGAGTGCAGATTGAAGCATACTTTTTTTAACTTTATTTTTCTTCTGTGTGTATGCTTCCTTTTGCAACATGGCTAATAAAAAATGTTTGACATGATATTACATGTATAATTGATATCATATCGCTTGCCATCTCAAGGAATGAGGAAAGGGCAGAAGGCAAGGAGATAATTTGAACTCAAAATTTAAAAAAAATGAATGTTAAAAAAATTACATGTAATTGGGAAATACTTAATTGAATAAATAAAATTATATTGAAAAATAGTTTGTTGTCTGCAGAAGGACCTTTGAAGTTGGTTGATCCACCCAGTGTTCAAATTCTGGTTTTTCCAACATCATATATGCTCATAGATTGTGGCTTCCTAGAACACAGAGGTGGGTGAAGTGGAGACAATTAAAAAATAACATTCATTGATCTGACATTGATTTAGATGCTAGATCAATCTGAAAGTGCCTGTAGTTAATCTACTTGAATTTAATGAATCCACACTCCAATTCAAAGGTATCATACTGAGTTATAATTTATTGATATTAAAACAAAGGATGCAATGAGACCATGTGACAGTCACTTGGGTCTCCTTTGTTCTGAACTGGGGTCACATCACAGCACATATAAGGTTTAGGTACAGGGGTGGGGAACCTGTGGCCTCAAGGACACATATGGCCCTCTAGGTGCTCAAATCAGCCTTTTTGACAAATCAAAACTTCACAGTTTCATGGCCTTCAAAAGGCCACACCCAAGGACCTAAAAGGTCACATGAATCCTTGAGGCCACAGGTTCCCCACCCAGCAGAAGCTAGCATAGGTCTGGTCTAGCAGACTTGAGGGGCAGCTGGAAACTGGAGCTTACTCTGTTTTATGCTGAAGAAACCACAAGGAGCTAGTAGAAGGGTAACCCTTTATACATGTATAATCTAACAGAAGTAGACCCAGATGACTTTAAGTACACAATCGTGAGTAAGCTGGAGACAGAACTGCACAGAGGTTGTTACCATAAATCTTTTTGGTGCTAAGTGATTATAGTTAAGGATTCATCAATTATTCCAGCAATTTCCGTCTATAATCTTCTAACCTCCAAAAGGGGAAAGGTTCTTAATCTGATCATACTTCCTCAGTGTGGATAATGACAGGATACCTTGCTCCCTGGAGATTGTTATGGGGGACAAACACACAGTAGAAGGCTGCCACGTTTCATTGTTAGTCTGTATCAATCTCTCCCTGACAAGTGCTATTGGCTTTGTACCTGAGGAAGGTATTTGCTGTAATAGCTGTTGTCTCTGCTCAAGCCACCTTGTGACTTCACTGCTTTTTTGCTGGGAACTACTTCCAGGACAAGACAAGTGGCTGAGCTATTTCATTGGACTGCCCCTCTCCTATCCATCACCCCCATCCCAAACTATTAGATCATGAAAACAAAACCAAAAACTTCTCCCTTATAACAAATAAACCTAGTCAAAGAAAATGAATCCATACAGAAGCCATGCTCAGAAATGTATGTACCATTCTGTATCATGACTCCATCACTTTTCTGTCCTGAGGTGGATAGAATGCCTCACCATCATTGGTCATGAATGGTCATTCCATTGATCAAAGTTCTCAAGTCTTTCAAAAGTTTTTCTTGAGGGCAGAGCCAAGATGGTGGAGGGAAAGCAGTGATTGTCTTGAGCTCTCTCCCAAAGCCCTCCAAATACCTAAAAAAAATGGCTCTAAACAAATTCTAAAGCAGCAGAACCCACAAAAAGACAGAGTGAAACAAATTTCCAGCCAAAGACAGCCTGGATGGTTGATCAGAAAGGTATATCATGCCGGGAGGGGAGAGGAGCGCCAGTTTGGCGTGGGTGGGCAGGCCACAGTGAACCTGGAGCAGGCCTCAGAGGACTGAATTTTGGGCAGCTGTAGCAGTTTCCAGACCTCTCAACCCACGAATGCCAAAGACAGTGTGGAAGGTCAGTGGAAAAAGTCTGTGACTGTGGTGAGAGAGGAGCTAGGTCTCAGCCACAAGTCCCGAGAGAGCCCTCGTGGTAGCAACTGTTTCCTGAGCTTCTGGCCCACAGACTGAGGGAGAATCGAGTGGCTCATCAGAGGGGGATTACAAGGATCTCTTTGCCAGTACTGAGGCAAGAATCTCTTGCTTTACCAGTGCTTGGATCTGGGTCACAGTTCTGAGGGGTGGCCCTGGGACTAGGAGGAACGCTGGTGCGGTGGAACTTGTTGTGGCTGTGGAGAGGAAACACCTCGCCCCTTATCATGGCACCTTGGAAGGACTGAAAATTTACAGGTCCCTAGAAGTACCTCTGAAAACAGCTGTACAAACCCCTGAAGCTTGGGACATACTCTTCACATTGGAAGCCGACTTTTACCTTAACAAAGAGTTTAAAACTCAAGTAATTGGTTGGGATCATGAGCAAGCAGCGCAAAAATAGTCAGACTATATTATCTTACTTTGGAGACAAAGAAGATCAAAACATACAACCAGAAGAAGACAATGAAGCCAAAGCTCCTGCATCCAAAGCCTCCAAGAAAAATATGAATCAGTCCCAGGCCTTGGAAGAGCTCAAAAGGGATTTTGAGAAGCAAGTAAGAGAAGCAGAGGAAAAACTGAGAGTGATGCAAGAAAATCATGAAAAACAACTCAACAGCTTGCTAAAGGAGACCCAAAAAAATACTGAAGAAAATAACACCTTAAAAAATAGCCTAACCCAAATGGCAAAAGAGGTCCAAAAAGCCAATGAGGAGAAGAATGCCCTAAAAAAGCAAAATTGGCCAAATGAAAAAGGAAGTCCAAAAGCTTACTGAAGAAAATACTTCCTAGAGCAATTGGAAACTAGTGACTTTATGAGAAATCAAGACACTGTAAAACAAATCCAAAAGAATGAAAAATTAGAAAGCAATGTGAAATATCTCATTGGAAAAATCACTGACTGGGAAAATAGATCCAGGAGAGAGAATTTAAAAATTATTGGACTATCTGAAAGCCATGATCAAAAAAAGCACCTGCACATCATCTTTCAAGAAATTATCAAGGAAAACTGCCCTGATATTTTAGAACCAGAGGGCAAAATAGAAATTGAAAGAATCCATCGACCTCCTCCTGAAAGAGATCCCCAAAGGAAAACTCCTAGGAATATTGCAGCCAAATTCCAGAGTTCCCAGGTCAAGGAGAAAATATTACAAGCAGCCAGAAAGAAACAATTCAAGTATTGTGGAAACACAATCAGGATAACACAAGATTTAGTAGCTTCTACATTAAGGGACCACAGGGCATGGAATATAATATTCCAAAGAGCAAAGGAGACAGGATTACAACCAAGAATCACCTACCCAGCAAAACTGAGTATAATCCTATAGGGGGAAAAATGGTCATTCAGTGAAATAGAGGACTTTCAAGCATTCTTGATGAAAAGACCGGAGTTGAATAGAAAATTTGATTTTCCAATACAAGACTAGAGTGGAACATGAAGAGGTAAACAGAAAAGAGAAAATTATAAGAGACTTATTAAGGTTGAACTGTTTACATTCCTGCATGGAAAGATGATATTTGTAACTCATGAGACCTCTGTCAGTATTAGGGTAGTTGGAGGGAAAGAATTATAAGTATGTATATATAGATAGATAGATAGATAGAGGGCACAGGGTGAGTTGAAGATGAAGGGGTCATATCTTGAGAATAAAATTAAGGCGTGACAGAGGATTATACTAGGAGAAGGAGAAAGGGAGAGGTAGAATGGGGTAAATTATCCTACAAAAAAAAACAGAAAAGAAAAGGCTCTTACAGTGGAGGGGAAACGGGGAAAGGTGAGAGGGAATGAGTGAATCTTATTTTCATAGGATTTGACTTAATAAAGGAATAACATACACACTCAATTGGGTATGGAAATCTGTCTTACCCTACAGGAAAATAGGGGGGGAAGGGGACAAGAGAGTAGGGGACTGATAGAGAGGAGGGCAGATTGGGAAAGGAAGTAATCAGAAGCAAATACTTCTGAGGAGGGACAGGGTCAAAAGAAAGAATAGAATAAATGGGGGGGTGGGATAGGATTAAGGGAAATAGAGTTAGTTTGTCACAGCACGTCTAGTATGGAAGTGTTTTGCATAACTGCACATATATAACCTATATTTAGTTGCTTGCCTTTTCAATGAGGGTGGGTGGGGAGGGAGGAAGGGAGAAAATTTGGAACCCAAATTTTTAAAAACAGATGTTTAAAAAAATGTGTTCACATGCAACTGGGAAATAAGAAGTACAGGAAATGGGGTACAGAAATCCATCCTACCCTACAGGAAAATTGAAGGGGAAGGGGATAAGAGAAGAAGGGGAGAGATAGAAGGGAAGGCAGAGTAGGGGAATGGGTATTTAGAATGCATGCCATCTTGGGGTGGGGGGAGGGGTGAGATGGGGTGAAAATTTGGAACTCAAATCTTGTGGAAGTAAATGTTGGAAACAAAAAAATAAATAAATAATTACCGTAAAAAATATCAAATAAAACAAAAAAATTAAAATAAAATAAAAGTTGTTTTTCTTTAGAATGTTATAGTCATTGTGAAAATTTTTGTCCTGGTTCTGCTGTCTTCACTCTGTATTAGTTCATACAATTCTTACTTGGTTTTCTCCCATTTTCCATTCTTACAGTACAAAAAAATTACATTACATACATATAAGATAATGTGTTCAGTCATTCCCAATTTGATGGTCACCCCTTTAGTTTCTAGTTCTGTTACAAAAAAAATTGTTACAAATATTTGTGTACAACATGGATATTACCTCCTTTCTTTGGTCACTTTTTAGCAATAGTATTGCTAAGTCAAAGGATATGCACAATTTAGTGACTTTGGGGGTATAGTTGTTTTTCAGAATGGCTAGACTAATTTAGAGCTCCATTAATAATGTGTTAACGTACTTGAACTCTCAAGTCTCTTGCCACAATTGTTCTTTTCCTGTTCTGTCATCTTTACCAACCTGATGATAGGCAGTAAGTGATGTGTCAATGGTGTTTTTAATTAGAATTTCTCTTATTTAAGTGATTTGGAGTATTTTTTTTAATATGGTTGTTCATGTCTTTCACTTCTTCCCTTGAAAACTACATGTTCATATCCCTTGACCATTTAACTCATGAAAAATGACTCTTTTTCTTACATATCTGGACTAATTCCCTGTATATCTTGGATATCAGAGATTTTTAAAAAAAAATTTCTTCAAAGATTTTTCCTCAATTAACTGATTTCCTTCCAATCCTAATTGTACTAATTTTGTGCATGCAGAAACATTTCAATTTTAAGTCATCCAAATTATTCATTTTATCTCTTGTCATCCTCTCTATTCTTTGTTTATTCAGGAATTCTTCCCCATCTGTAGTTCTGAAATGTATTTCCTTCTCTGATCTTGCAGTTTGCTTATGGTGTGACTTTCAATATCTACATATGTATCAGTTTGAAGTTTATTGAAGTTACACCAGATTTCTGGTACCAGGGTTGGGAAAACTGCAGCCTCAAGGCTACATGTGGCCCTCTAGGTCCTCAAGTGCAGCCCTTTGACTAAATGTGGATGAATGGATTCAGTGAAAGGGCTGCACTTGAGGACCTAGAGGCCACATGTGACCTTAAGGGCACAGGTTCCCCACCCTTGTTAGAGTGTTTTATAGTTTTCCCATCCATTTTTTAATGATGAGTTCTTATCCCCTGGTTAGGATATTTTGATTGAACATGGTACTATTAAATTCATTTGCTTTGGGATCTTGGGTTTCTGATCTGTCCCACTGATTAACATATCTATGTATCTATAACTAGATGGAGATCAAAAGTGAGATAGAAGTAGATGATAGAGATATTTAACCAATAACAAAGAGATTTAATGAGTATTACTTTGTGCTATATTTTGATATCAGTGAGTGCTAGGCCCTTTCCTTCTAATTTTTTTCATAATTGTCCCTCAGATTCTAGACCTTTTGATCTTCCAAAAGAATTTTGTCATTTTTTCTAAGTCTATCCAGTAACCATCTGTTAGTTTGATTGGTAAGGTGCTGAATCTGTAAGTTAACTTAGCCAATATCGCAATTTGTATCATATCATCATGGCTAACCATGAGTAATTAATATCACCAGTCAACTCTTTTTTTCTGGAAATAGCTTTTTTTTTGGTAGTTGTAATCATCTACTCCCTCTCTATGTGCTAATAATGAGCTCTCAGATGTTTTATATGTCCTATAGTTATTTTAAATGGAATTTCTCTTTATATCTCTTACTACTAAGTATTATGGGTAATTTTTAAAGTTGATGATTTTGTGGGTGCCATTTTGCTAAAGTTATTTCAGTTAATCTTAATTAAATTTCTAAGGTTTTCTTATTAGATGATCATAACTTTGAAATAATGATATTTTAGTTTCCTCTTACCATATGCTTATTCCATCAGTTTCTTTTATTTTTCATCTTTTTTGCTATAACTAGAATTTCTTTAAGTGTGTTAAGTAATCTTGCTTTACCCCCCCCCCCTTTACTGTCATCACAACAGCCTCCAACATTTCTCTATTATATATGATGTTGGCTCTCAGTTTTAGAAAGATACTTTCTATTTGTTTGTTTTTGCTAGGCAATGGGGTTAAGTGACTTGCCCAGTGTCACACAGCTAGTAAGTATCAAGTGTCTGAGGCCAGATTTGAACTCAGGTCCTCCTGAGTCCAGGGCAGGTGCTCTATCCACTACACCACCTAGCTGCCCCCTAGAAAGATACTTTTTTACTATACTAAAGAATGGTTCATTGATTCCTATGCCTTTGGGTACTTTTAACAGAAATTGGTATTGTATTTCATTATAAAATTTTTTCTGCATTTTTTAAAAACAACATATATTATTGTTTTTCTATTAATATAGTCTATTATGTTTATAATATTCTTCATATTGAACCAACTCTCCCTTCCTCGTATAAATCCAACCTAGTCACAATGTATACTATTTTTACTATGTTCTTTTAACTTCTTTGCTAATATTATATTCAGTATTTTTTCACTCCCTGTTATCTCAGGGAAGTCTTAGGCCATGGAAAGTGTTCAATGCAGTGGTGTTGAGACTGAGCCTCTTCAACAGCCCAGAGCTGGAAGTAAGTGTTTTCAAACACCCTCAAGGAACAGATGGTCAATTATATTCACTTGTAGGAATGTAGCATGATCACCAATGACTTGTCCAATTTTTAATCCATACTGATAACATTCTTGAGGTGGGGACAGTATAAATCTCATGTGTGCAAGTTAATGAAAAATCAAAATTGAGTATTTGAAACATAATGACAAACTAGACTTTAACGAGGTTAATTTTTTTTGTATTTTGAATCACAGAATCTTTAGAACTTAAAGGCCTCCTCTCTTATACATAGTTCCTCCTAAACCTGCTGCTAGCTCTCATCATGATCTCAGCCCCTCCTTTTTTCTGATTCAACCACCTTTATTCTGACTTCACTTTCCTCTCTTCAGTCCTGACATTATGATTAGTCATTTAAATATGTTCTACTGGGCCTTTGGATTCCTAGATTGCTTGACTTTCTTGTTTCCACCATGCTAATCTCCAGTCCTTGATAACTCCCACCATCTGCCATCTTTACTCCTCCTTTTCCCTCTGTAGTCTATTCCTTATTGAGTCAGCCAGTGCCAACACATATGTCCTACTGTAAATAGCCTCAGACCTCAGACCCAACCAAACTTTCGCCCTGGCCTTCTACTTGCCATCCACTTTGCTGCCCCATACACACTCTTCTTCTATACCCATTGCAATTTAGAAATTGATGTTTATATGATGTAGGTAAGAAATAACAAACATTAAAGCAGGCAAACAATATGACAACCTGGTACATGCAAATAGCCAAAGCCAGCCTTTTTCATTCTTTCCCTTTCATATAAAAGAGAGAGAATTTTTAAAATTTTGGTTTCTCCAAGGAAAAGAAAAAACAGAAAAGATTTGCAAAAACAACTTTAATTAACTGTTTTTTCTATCGAGCACTGTAGAACTACCCATGCTTGACTAGAACATCATAGTCCTAAAGCTCCCAGATTGAACCAAAAGGCTATTCCAAAAGTCTTAGTGTGGTTTTGAGCTTTAAAACTGAGACAGAAACAGTGTTAATCTCTGGGAATATAAAAACAAGCAAAAATAAAAATAAATCTCTGCCCTCAAAGAACTTACATTCTACTGGGAAAAGACAATACTTATAAAGAAACCGAAAATCAGAGATAAAGAACACCTCATTATGGAGATGTAATCCACATATTCATAGGTGGTCTAAGTTTGATATGAGCATGGCTGCCAAAGATGTCTCCTCAAGTGAAAGTTCCAGGGAGGAATTCATCAATTGGAAGAGGAGACTATAGTAGTAGAGGCATAGCTGGCATGAGAAGGCAACTGGGATGGAAGTGGAGAAATAGTCTGGTGAGTCACAGGCTGGTCCCAGTTTGAAGAATCATGTTATTACTAGGTGGTATAAATGCACTTCAGTTACGATACCTCATACATGTGATGATACCAGTATACATATATTCTTGGCCAGCACTAGACTCTGTTCAAAGTTGACAGGATGATGTTTTAGCACAAAGAAGCTGGTAAGTAATACAATAAAAACAAAATCTCTTCAGGTAAAACCAAAGAGACAAAAATTAATTAATTGTGCAATACTCCAATGAAAATAATAATCCTTGCAGCCATCTGTTTGAAACACAATCACATATACCCTGGGACCAAATTCAAAAGTGAAGGCAAAATAGCAGCACTGTCTAAGTATTGGATTCTTGCCCAAAGTCCCATCACTTCTAAATATGGAGATAAATATTGAAGGTTCTGGAACATTTGGATAAACTGTCCAGATTGTAGCATTCTCATGATCTTGTTTTCCCACAACACAAACGCATGTGTCCAGGGTGCATTCTATGTCTCAAAATACCATATTCCATGCAAAACATACATCAGATAAACCAGCCTAAATTTAGTAGACTCAGAGAATTTTTGAGCTGAAGAGGATCTTAGAGCTGATCTACTCCATTTTTTTCCTTTCCCAAAATTCATCATGATTCAAAGAAGGTACTCTGATTTTATTTCTTTGATCTAGAGAAAAATGAGAAGTTTTAATAATCATCTCATTTGGAAAGCAGAAATAGCTAAAGTTGTACAATTTATTTAGGTGTATTACTTATTATTTGAGGGTGGGGAAATTTGACATCATTGGGAATTTAGTCTGAGTATGTTTTATAGACTAAGAAAATATAAGATTATATTCCACTGTAAGGAGGAAGAGAAAGTTAATGTTGCTAAATAATGGAATAGCTCCTATTTTTATCAATAAGCAACACATACAAACCTTTAGTCTTTGACATCTTCACAGAGAATAATCATTTATTTTGTGGGAGGGGAGGCACAATGCTTATTTAATTCTTGTGGAATTATCAATAAACCCCCAAAGAAGGAGCTCCTTCCACCAATGCAGGAGAATAATTGTCTCAGAGAGTTACCTGGGGCATTGGTGGAATTTTAGAATCAATGTGACCACATGGTTTAACTTTATTAAAATCTTACTTACGGT
The DNA here is from genome assembly GCF_900497805.2 of Vombatus ursinus. Classification (NCBI taxonomy): domain Eukaryota; kingdom Metazoa; phylum Chordata; class Mammalia; order Diprotodontia; family Vombatidae; genus Vombatus; species Vombatus ursinus. The sequence continues at coordinate 7,055,641 of NW_020954671.1, read as the reverse complement.
CTTTCACGAGATTTTGTGTCCAAGACCCAACTCAAATATTACCCTCTCAGAGCCATGACTAGAGCAAGGTGCTTGAGGTTTTGACACGTGGCATGGAATTTATAAGATGCTAAAAGTATTTAAAGTCTTTCAGTAAAAGAAACAGCACTGCTTAGCACCTAATTAACAAGAATAATTAGTTAAAATAGAAAGCTACCAGATGGTCTGTTTCAGTGTCCCTCACATTCCAGGTGAGCTCCTAAATTTCTGATATACTCTCCCAATCCCTGAGGTAACCAGCCCCAAAGTGCCCGGGAGTCTCCACCCACATGGTTCCATATGCCAGATTTAGGGTTCATTTTTATGCCTCTTGCCACGGGCATAGGTTGTACTACACCAAGTGCAAAAATGTAGAGTTGTAACTTTTTACCCTCTCCATGAAATCTTTTTTGATACCTCTCTGCTAAAAATTTCCTTCCTCTGATAAGGATTTCACACTCCTCTTGAGCACTTCTATTTTAATTTGCATTATAGCTGCATGTCTTATTACATGCTGCATTGTAAACTTGTTGAGGGTATGACCTTAGTCTTCACTATTTTTGTTTCACCATCATTCTTCCACCCCATCTTCCTCTAGCAACATGTACTGTACATTTATGATACTTGAATGATTGTAAAATGAATAATGGATTATTTTCTATAATCATTCCACTTTTTTGTCTCAAGAAGGAGGAACCACAATTTTAAATAAGCTATATCCACATTGACTTGCTGTCGAATGGATGGATGCTTCCTCTGTGAATCAGCTGCTGCCTAAGTTGCCGTGGTTTATTATCAGAAGGCTGATCGTTAGGTGATAATTTTTTTCAAACATATATAACAACACTTATGGATTGGGTCCTCAGATTGTGTTTATAGCTCACAAACCCTTACTTGCAGATTCCTCTTTAAGTAAGTCAATAGATAACATTAGCTCTTAGCAAAGACATTTACTGAGATGGAATAGTAGAAACAGCAGCTATAAAGCATTGTTCCCATCAATGTAGGACTCATCTCCTACAAATACACACAACTTCTCTAGGAAGAGTGGGCTCAAACTCAGAGTTATAATGGTAACAAGTCGGACCCACACATAAAATATGCATAGGACAAGACAACTAACAAGTCCTGGTATTACAGGGCCTGAAAGTCCTTCTCTCTTCATGAGTCCTCACATAGCTCCTCTTGGGTGCAGTTTCTGCTGAATATCTGGTTCTCGCCTCTGCTGCCAGTGGTTCTATTTCCATTTCTCCAACTTTTTCCTCCCTCAAGCGTCTGCCTCTCTGTATTTCTATCTGCATAGAGTGGATGTCTCCAGGTGCAGTATCTCCTAACAATGGAATAGGCCCACTTGAAAGTGACATGGGGATTGTGGAAAGTGAAGAGAAAAACCCTTTCCTCCTCTCCAAGAGTGGTTCCCTCTCAGGAAGGGAATCATTTTCTCCTGTTCTGGCTCATGGCTTACAACTTTCTGGAACTCCCCAGGAATTAACTATGTAAAGTCTCCAAGGATGTAGTTTCTTACCTTCTTAACTCAGCCAGAAAAAAAAAAGAAAGAGTAGTAGGTGTAAAGAGCAGCACCCAGAAAAATCTTCCAGGAAACTCACTATGAGAAGAACCTTCACATTCAAGACTGTTAGTGATTCTAGGTATTTACTTTAGATAATTAGAACTATAGAGATTTACAAGAATCATTAGATATAATATTTACTTGTTCACACATTTTTATTTTCCTCTTTTAAAAATTCTTCCATAATATTAAGAAGTGTGTGCTTACAGGTGGAAAGTTTATCATAGTGTTTCAAAAATTATCACATGTGAATTTTTCCCTAAGATTCCTGAGTGGTAGAATATTAGCCAAGACAAGTGAGAAAACTAAAATATATCTCATAAAGAGATAGAGGACTAACTCATTTCTACAATTCATTTAATACCTCATTAATGCTTTTTATTATATGCTGAGTAATCTAGGCTTGGTGATGATTAAATATCAATTCCCCTCTATTTAGATAAAGTAGTCCTTCTATATCTAGTGGTAAAGACCATCACCGATTTCATAATAGAATGTATCCAGAGATTATAATTAATTGACATGGTCTTTAAGAACTCAATGTCACCACAATGAGATATCTATAAACCTTTATTTTAAATCTTTCTTTTTTTAAAGACTGGGTCTCTCTGTCTTGCCCAGACTGAAAACGCAGAGGCCTGATCAGCATGGGATCTTCTCCATTTCTAAACTGGGTCACTTCATCCCTCCTTAGGCAAACTAGTATCTCACCCCCTCCCATGGCTTGTCACATTAATGACAAATTTAGTACAATCCCCTATTTTCATACCCCACTGCAGCTCAGAACTACCAAGCTCAAGCTGATCACCAGTGCCAGCCTCAGCCTCCCTGGTAGCTAGAATTACAAGGTGTTGAGTCACCACACCCTTTAAGAATTATTTCAGTAGAGGCACCTTATAGTATATTACAAAGATATGTGTCAGTGGTCTTACACACTTTATCTCTGAGCAAGAGGTAATGGTATTCCCTTTAGAAAGAGCTGCCCAGATGGGGTTTGCTATGCCTGTTGACCAGTTCCTACTCTGCTCATTTAGGCAGTAAATGCAGGAACCCAGAAAACTGCAAGCAGAAAAAAATGATCAAAGCTGTCTGACAGCCTTAGATGTAACTGGATATCTAGTATTGTAGGTATTAGGATCTCCCTGCCCATCTCATCCCCTCTACTCCTCTATCGAGTAGTTCTAAAGGAACAATGTCCTACCAGGGGAAGTTAGCCCACATCTCCCTCCTCTGCTGGTAACTGATAGAGATGGTTGACAGCTTTGGGCAATTAAAAATGCCACTCAAATGTTTAGAGAATTATTTGAAGAGTAATTAGGGTGCTTTGTGAATCCTGAATAAATAGGAAGTATTCTTTAGGTGAAAAAAATACTTTTTATATATGGCAGAGGGAGAACGGACATAAAGATTTGTGGTAATTGTATCTAAAACTAACTTCCTAACAGATCTTCTCAACATTGTGTGTGTGTTTGTAGAATTTAATATGAAATGATAAAGTACTACAGAATCGTAAGGTGATAAGATCATAAGACCACAGGGTCGTAGATAGCTTGAAGAGAGCTCAGAGCCATCTTGTCCAAAACTTTCATTTTACAGATAAGAAAACTGAGGCTCATTGGGGTTAAATGATTGGCCCAAGGTTACACAAGTAGTAATCATTAGAAATGGGATTTAAATCCAAGTCTTCTGACTCCAGAGTCAGTGCTATTTCCCCTGTGATAAACACACTGCACAGGGAGCCATATTTCCTTTGAAATAAGAAATCTTAAGTTTTTTGTTTTGTTTTGTTTTGGTTGGGATGTGGGGTGGGTCCCACTGCGGTAGCAAGAAAAATAGTTCTAAGTAGCAACAACTTCTGGGAGCAATGAAGAACATCAAAAGAAATTATAACAGGGAGGCACGACTGAAAACACTGCATGTCAACCCTTTCTGGGAGTAATAGGAGCTACAGAAAGAATCATACCACTGGAATCATCAGAAAGAGTAGTAGGTGTAAAGAGCAGCACCCAGAAAAATCTTCCAGGAAGCTCACTATGAGGAGAACCTTCACATTCAAGACCATTAGTGACTCTAGATATTTACTTTAGATTATTAGAACTATAGATTTTTACAAGAATCATTAGATATAATATTTACTTGTTCATACATTTTTATTTTCCTCTTTAAAAAATTCTTCCATAATATTAAAAAGTGTGTGCTTGCAGGTGTTTCAAAATTGATCATAGTTTTTCAAAAATTATCGCATGTGAATTTTTCCCTGAGATTCCTGAGTGGCAGAATATTAGCCAAGACAAGTGAGAAAACTCAAATATATCCAGGCCCTTAAGGCTATGGAACTCTTAGGCAAAACATTTTTGATGTCTTTCTATTCTACCAAATAACTGAAAGCACCAATACCTCCCCTTCTCTTTCTTCCAATATTTCAGGAGCGTTCTATAGACACATTTAAAGATTCCTGAAAGGAATATAGAGAATTCTTCTTTTCTTATTTTTACTCACTGCTTGGAGTCTGATTTTTAAGATTTCAGGGTTACCCCTATACTATTATGAAGCATCAAAGGAGGACTTTCATGGAAGAACTCTTCAGTGTATTCTGAAAGTATGTCAGTGGTTCCTCCTCCATAGACCCTAAGGAAGTAGCAAAGGCTAAAACTGACTAGTGTATGCTCAAACTAAAAGACCATCTGATATAGTGAACCCCTTACCCCCAGCACCACCAAACGGGAAAAACAAGAGGTCCAAAGATGAAAATGCATTTTAAAAGAAACAAAACTGCCAGTGAACAACATTTATTGAGTACCAAATATGAACAAAACACTGTATGAGGCACTTATACAACATATGAGATTGTCATGCTAGCTTGGAGAAAAGACCAACAGATCCTCTCCTATTAGAGTTCAACCCTGTAGTGGAAGGTTTTAGTGATATGCATACAACACCTTCTATTATTTCTATGGTTCAGTTGTTCCACAATTATTTAAGTAAGAATTGCAGTTTTCTCCTTGGTCAAAGTCTTTGCCTTCACTGGTATGCTGGATGCTGATGACCCAAATAATTGGCTAATTTGCTTATAATTTTGATTTTTTTTTAATTCTAAAATGAAGTAACTCGCTAAAGGAGTATGCTTCTTCCACTGTTGAATTCTTCCGATCCAGTTAAACTAATAATGCTTTGACTTGCTCACTTGGGTTCAGAAGCTCTTATGATCCCCATAATTCTTAGAGCCTATTGTCCTTTAATCGTAGATCTAGAGATCAAAAGGACCTTGGAGGTCATCTAGTCCAGTGCCCTTGTTTTACTGCTGAAGAAACTGAGACCCAGAGAGGTGAATTAACATGCACAGGGTCACATAGGAAGGAAGTGACCGAGCCAAGACTTTGCTTGGTCCTCTAACTCTAAATTCTATATTCTTTCCGCTGTACCACATTCAAAACCTACGCTTAGTTTTGAATAGATTGTCTTCATTCTGCTCTTTTGGCAGGAAAAAAAATGTTTCTGATTCTGAAGCTTGTCATGGCATCATGTCTTGATATGTGTAGTGATGATAAATATAACCTGTAAACCATTTCAAGGATAATTGGAAAAAGATAATCCTCCAAAAGTCCTGAGAGGACCATCCAAGTCCTTAAGGAAATTTTCCTACATTGAAAATAAAATGTCAGCTCAATGCATAACTAGGTGCCCTTAAAGCAAGAAAACTGAAATTGAAGAGACATAAGAGAAATAGTAAATGTTTGCAATCCCACTTCCCCTGCTTCATGGCTTTGTTTAGAATTTAATAAAGCACCTGTATTTCACCAGAAATAAAATGTTATTAATATCACATCAAATGTTTTAAAATACATTTACCTTTTTCTATCTCTTCATTTAGAAAATAATCCAATAAAAACTTTAATCATAACCAAGGTATTTTAAAATGTGAAAAAGTATATTTCTGATTATATAGCAGATGTATATATTCTCCAAATAAATGTTGTAGAACACCATCTGTTCGACACTTGAGTGCATTTACATAGATGTAAATGTTCTGCCTTTTCTTTCATCAGTGGTTTATGACAAATTAATGATGACATATTTCACAATAGCTATACTAACTATGTATGACCTAGAGATACCCCTGACAAGAAATCACTTGGCATGCGTGAATTTAAAAATGCATGTGACTCTTTCTCATTTACACTAATCATCCTGCTGCTTGAATCAACCTTTACAACTGAGTAGACCCAAGAGATCTATGACAAGATCGCAAACTGTAGAGTTCACTGCAGAAAGGGGCAAGTAAGTTTCTTTCCTAATCATTTCACATATGGGTTTACTGCAGGGTGCAGCCATCACAGTTAAGTCAGAGATTTAAGTTTAATGTCTAATGTCTTTCAAGTCTTTCCCAGATCTAGCCAAGCCTGAAAGTATCCAATTCTTGCTAACTGTGGACCTGGCTCTGTGCTTACCTAATGGGCCTCCCAGCTCTGAGGTTGTCCCTTGGGGTAGAGGAAGAAAACAAGAAAATAAATGGCCACATAACCATTTCCTAAACTTTTAAGAATGGGAACTCCATATATATATGACATATATACATAGATATGCTTTTCTTATACTTGATAAAAATAAACTTAAAATTACATGTAATTTTAGATAATTTCATGTAATTTATTTATGTAATTTCACCATTTCCCATCTAACATATAAAACTTTACATCATCCTTCCAAGAGGAGAGGATTTTCAGCTAGTTTGGAAAATTAGCATTATGTCATTTTTAGGTAACCCTAATTTAATGCTTTACCCTAATATCTTGTCTTTTTAAATTGAATATCTTCTTTTTAAGGAGTAGAAGGAGTCATATTGCAAAGAAAAAGGTTTTTTTCCCAAGCCTAAAAAGAAAACTGTGTCCTGCTGTGTATATTTCTGGTTGGAAAGTTCTTTATGTTAGGAGCCACAACCTACTGTCCATCCTCAAAGAAAGAGAATTATATTAACATGAGAGCTCAGACCAGAGTTTTCAACCCCAGATGGACTGCTGCAGTTGAGAAAGGGTCCTCAAGGAAAAGAAACAAGCAACCAAAACCAAAACCATATGCCTGATGTCTATCAATGGAGTTTGAAAAGGGGAATTTATTAAATTGACACATATATAACCATATACACCATAAATTTTCAGTTAATTAAGAACACTTGTTTGCATTAGATCCTACTTTCTGAAAGCTCATCAAAAGTTTCTATCTTTTTCAAATGATAGTACTTTCCCTTAAATATTTAATAAAATGAAGATAGCTGCAAAGTGTCATGTCACATTGTAGTAAGCTTATAAGTCCCAAAATGAAATTAACATTTTTATAAAGTTCTTTAAAGAAGACTGAGGACTATTGTTTCAATAAGCACTAGATCAGTCCAGGAATGACCAGATTACAGCAATGAATACTAATTGGCCCTGCTCTTAAAAATCCTCTTTCCAGAGAAAGTTCAGCTGGTACAGTAGGATAATGCTTCCCCTTAATCCTTTCACAATTACTTGCCCCATCCTAAAGTGCAGCTAATCTGAATGACCATCCTGGCCCCAGGCATTGAGGATTCTCCCAAATGCACATTGCTGAAGTGATGGAGAGCATTCAATGATTCAGCGAGCCTATGGGGGAGGGGGAAAAAGTGACTCCTTCAGCTGGTACTTAAAAGAAAAGAAAGAAAAAAAAAAGACCTGAGGCTCATATAACATACTGTCAGTAAGTGATAAATACACTCATATTATGACCATCAATGGCCCTGATACCTCACCAAGACAAATAGGGTAAGACTCACTCTGCCTGCTGTTTTTTTTTTTTTGACACAATCCTCAGGTTGTTACTCTTTTGTGACTTTTGCCCCTTTTACAACCATCTTTGTTCACGCTGATTTTGCCAGTATGAGGCAGGGAAACAGTGAAGAAGGATGAAGGGAGAGGGACACAGTGTGATTTGCCTCAGGGTTTCTACACCCTGGCTGTATACTGATTAATTCCTAATGGCAAAATATGAACTCAATCTCAAAAAGCATCAGTGCTTGGCTTCTGATGCCTTAGGGACTGAGATTCTCCCTTCACAACAGCCTACAGAGGCACAGAGGCATAAACCTATTAAGCATTCCCAGGTTTGAATAGTGGGAAAAGCCTCGGCTCCCAGTTAACAGGCCCTACCTAACCTTTGAAACATCCTTCATTTCTTGGTGCAGTGGGGCTCATTTTGTAAAACTCTAGGATGTGATTTGAGACCCGATGTAGGTTATTTTGCTGACTCATCCATACGCATGCCTTTTGCTCAATCTATCAATCACCCATTTATCACATCCTTTCATCTTCAGCCATGCCCCCAACAGACTATTTAGACACAGGAAGATTTAAAAATTTAGCACATAAATTGTTCAATTGAATATGGACTAAACACAATCCAGCATGCTTGGTGAATGCAAAGCAATGAACTAAGGAGATGAATGAGTTCTTTGTTTGGATGGAATGGACAGCCAAAGGCTCAGATGCCAGCTGTTGGTGGCAGTCAAACAATCCTGAAAAGAATCACCTCTTTCTTTTCTTTCTCTAACCTTTCTCCCTCTCCTAATTTCACTTTTCCTTACTCTTCTCCATTTGCCTTTCCTTGCTTCCTTTCTTTTTTAGCCTACTTTTCTTACCATGCCTCCAGCCTGAGAGCGACACCCACAGGCATTACTCAACCCTACCATTGATACTCATGATTGCTTATCTAAAATAACCTTCTGCATTCTACTGAAAAGTTTCAAAAGGCTTCACTTCACCCAGGTCCAAGAGGGAAAGGAGACAATGGGAACAATTAAAGGGGAGAAAAGGAAGTGTATTTAATACTACCCTGGTTCATTTTCTTTAATCTTGTTTCTTAACCCAGAAGAATAGAGGTTTCATAGTTCTGATATTTTTCTACTGGTATTCAAGTTAATGTGAAGCTCCTTATCAATGAACTATTATAATTTTTATGAAAAAGTATAAATGCTCTAAATAGATGAATTATGACCTTAAATAGCCTTTACATTTTTTATTTGTTGTAGTTTTTAAGGAAATATTTTAACATTTTCAAAGAGTTGTTCATTTTTAGACATCAGTACTTCTCTTCATAGAGGCAGCTAGGTGGCACAGTAGATGGAGCACCAGCCTAGAATCAGGAAGATCTGAGTTCAAATCTGGTCCCAGGTACTTATTAGCTGTGTGACTCTGAGCAAGTCACTTAACCTTGTTTGCCTTAGTTTCCTCATCTGTAAAATGAACTGGAGAAGGAAATGGTAAACCATTGCAGTATCTTTGCCAAGAAAACCCCAAGTGGGAAAATGAAGAGTCAGACACAACGGAACAATAACCTCTTCTTTGTATGCACTAATAGATTAGCAAGCTCTTTAAATGATGTGATATAAAATGAGACAGATTTTTCTGTTTCTCTGCCACATAGAGTAGCTGATTTCACCAGCAACTCATTCATGTACATTGAATACAAAAAATTCTTCACCTTTTCTATGCTAATTTTTCCCAAGATAAGTATATTATTCACATTTACCCTGATTTCAAGAAAATACTTTGATACATGCATTATCTAATATCATTAGGTTTCCTCTTAAAGGCAAATTAATGTAGCTTTGTCCGCAAGCCAAATATAATACCTTTTCCAGTACAAATCTGAAAATCCCCCACTACTAATTCTAGCTGGGAAAATTCCTTTTTCTGTTTCTCCTCTTACATTCATAGCCTTTGTAATAGATATTATCATGCTTTATGAACTCTAAGTGATAAAAGAGCTATTATGGGAAATGAGAGCTACTTTCTTGGCATAGGGACAAAAGGCAGGCTTTTAAGGTTTTTTGAACTTCTAGACTAAATTTGGTTCCCAGATGTTTAGTGTTTTTTTTTTTCTATTTTCCATTCAACTTACATTGCATGGGCATTAACCTCAATTCTGATTTTTCATTTTGCTGCAATGCTTTTGTCCTGAATTTGATAGTACCATTAAACACACACCTGGCAAAGTCCACTATTATGTCTTTGCAATCTGCTGCCAAGCATTCTAATTAAGATTTTAAAATCCTTGATACCAAGTGCACCCATGATCAATATGGAGTTAGTTCACAATAGGGCACAAACAACATGAGTCGAGTCAGGAGCTATAAATCTCTCAAATAGAAAATCATTTTCTGGGTGAAGTCTGCTTTCAGCATCGAGACCATATAATAACAAACCATCACCTTTTCACCAATGATGGAGTATGATCACTGAAGGTTTGTAATTTGTCACCTAAAGCAAGGCCTTTGACCATTCTGCTGTTCTGTGTAAACAGTCCCCAAAATGATCAACAAACACATTAGTAAACACCAAGGTTGCAGAAGCATCAGGAGTGTTGCTCTTCATTACTAAGCAATCCTCATCTCCAACTCTTCTTTCCAATGCCACAGCCTCATTAACACTAGTCTTTGGTTTGTTCTGGGTATACCTTTGGCAACGAGTTTTCCCAATCTGCTTGATCACTTTATTACCTTTTTCACATGACATGCTTGATAAGACAAAATTTCAAAAACTGAGGGTGGACATCACACTCAAATCTCAAATGATATAAAATACCTCAAACAACTTAACAACTCTATCTAATATATTAAATAAACATCTGTCACATTCCAAAACATGATTACCTAAACTGTTATGCCAATAGCACTCTGAAACTTTGTATCAATTAGTGCTTGAGAGTGATGCTAAGACCAGTGCAAAATTGAAACTGTGTGATCTAGAACACACTTAGAAATGGGCAAATCAAGAGTATCTTAGCGTATCTGCTGATTTATTCCAGTCTTGATAACTACAAGAAAAAAAAAACAACCAGTTTCCGGTTTGTGAAAAAGTTTGCCCACCCACCCTTTCCCCAGGCTCCACAGCCTGCAACACAAATGACTAAATAAATTAAATAAAACTATCACTATTTAGTAGTGACCCACCACAAACTGTGACTGGTGACAAGACCCAGACATAGGGTTCACTAAATTTTACTGCTCAACAACAAAGGCTACTAAGCCAGGAGATGAGTAAAACTGAGCATAATTTAGTGGAGCCATTTAAAGTCTCTTTCCCCCCACAAAAATCTGTTTTATTCTGAATTTACAGGATCTGCTGCCCCATTTTGAATTCTAGCTCTTGGGGCTGAGAATCGTGCCCAGCAAATGCTTTGGCACAAATTCTTAGAAACACACAAAGCATTTCTGAAAGTACCTTCCCGCTTTCTCATGTTTTAAAGGATGCTAAATTCAACCCACCCATTATCCTCATTGAGACTATACTGTTAGGTGAATCTGTTCCTTTTTTCAGTTTTTTTATTCTCCACCCATGGTGGTATAACAAATATAGATGAAAATGTCTAAAAATCTGCATGAACAACTTTACATTAGAAACCATATCTTAAAAGAGATCTCAGCTTCCAAAAGCACTTGATCTTCAAACTTTAGAATGTATGGTCATAATTTTGATTCAATATGATGATACTAAGGACTGCTAAATATTAATCCAAGTACTCCTCCATTCAGTTCAAAGTGCATCTCAGCTTTGATCCCAAATGCACTGAGCAGTCAGTGCATTCTGTTCATTTCAAAACAGTTCAGGCATTTAGAAACAAAAATAGGAAATCAACCTAACAGTTGCTTTAATTCATTTTATAAATAAGCAACTGAGAATTTTGCTCCAAGTGGCTGCTAGTGTAGCCCATTCCATAAATGGCATTCTCCGCAGAATAAGGCACAATATGGTACGAATGCAGCTCTTCATAATAGAGTGACTGAGAGCAGCATTCTTGTACCATAAACTTCAGCCGTTTTCTTGTATCAGAATAAGCAGTCCTATAACAGGGAGCTTCCTTAAAGTATTCATAACTCTCTTTCTCTGCCTCCAGGTGGATCTTCCTCAACAAATTGTTGATCAGCACAGACCTTCGAAGATAGGTTTCAGGGTCTTCAAGAAACCTGAGCTTCTCTAGTGAAAGTTTTAGAATGCAGGTCCGGTCTTCTGGTAATATCAGGTGCTGCAAGGACAAAACAATCAACATAACTTTATCTTGGAAGAGGGAACACTCAGGTTTTCCTACTGAGGACAAGGTAAATAAGAAATAGCTTTGAAGAAAACAAACACTGCTTAGTCCGCATAAGGAGCTCCTATTGAAGAAACTCCCCCTATCAACCAAGGCAGATGAGAAAATGCAGGAAATAACTTACTTTTGGAAAATACCCATTGTAATCCTGATGTAAATCTTCTTCTTCTGCATATTTCCTCTTAAAGTAGGCTACTTTCGACGTCGTTAATGTAGATGGTAATACGTTTACTGGATGAGCTGCAAAAATGAAAAAGTGGAAAGAAGCTATGAGTTATAATAATGGAAATTTTTTATAGTATGTGAAAGTCTACTGTCTAGAAAGGAATTTGTGTTATAAAAATATGAATGTCAAGTCTTCATAATGCTAGACAAAGTGAGAGGGGACAAGTTATCCGGTCATATGGAGCTATATAGGTGGAGTTGATGGAGCAGGTTAAAATGAATGAATTTAATTTTTGACATAGCCCCACCAGTTCACCATTTTACTTTGTACCCTACAGGTCACACCCACAATCCATAAATGTTCCACAAAATCCAGTGACAAAGAATCAATTAAACACTTTTTTTTTTTTTTAACAAAGAGGGTTGGGTTGGGATTTGGAGTCAAAGGAAGCAGGTTCAAATACTCACTCTTCCACCATGGCCAAGCAACTTTAACAGAAACTGAGTCTCAGTTTTCACATCCATAAAATGAGTGGCTTGGATTCCTTGATAGTTAAGATAGGTTTAACAGCTAAATTTAAAGTCTATTTAGAGCTGCTGAATTAGGTAAGTGGAATTGAATCTAAATTTATGGTTTACTCTTGCTTCAAAAAAAAACATTTATCTTCATCTGTCCTTTTCAGGATAGATGCATACCTTTTCAACTGAGAATATTAAAACACATCTTTATGGATTGTTACAGGTGTCCTCACTTCCTTCCAATTTTTGATAATGAGGTAGGTATAAAGATGGGCAGGATCAACCCACAAAAAAAGAATATTACAGTGCCCCTATCTCCAATATCCCTTTGTAATGTCATAACTGATAAATGATATTCTATAGTTTGAATGGGAATGAGAAAACACTGAGTCTGCCCCTCTCCCTCCTAGCTTCTGCCAGTCCATTGTTCCCCCATAGACCATGGATGGGGTGGGGGGAAGCTTCCTATTGTTGAAAGACATAGGGCAGTATTCTCTTGATTTCAGTATTGTGAACCCTAAGGAGCCACTTAAATCTGTTCACTTTCCAAACTGAGCTTTCAATGAGACTGTGCATTGTATTACCTCTCAGCAATGGAGCTAAGAAGGGACAAATGTAACTGAGCATGGGACACAGTTTCATTGGAAGCAGTAGATGGGGAATCTAGAGTTTGGGTCCTTGACCTTTACTGTTTTATTCCTGCCTATAGGTCACTGAGGGAGCCTAATGGTTCTGCTCCTACTTCTCATTCTCCTCTCTCCCTTCCTTCTTCTCCTCTCTCCCCTTCTCCTTCTCTTCCTCTCTCTTTTATTTTCTCTTTTTGTCTCTGTCAGTTTCTGTTTCTTTCTTCCCCTTCCTTTCTCTCTGCTTCTGTCTCTCTCTTTTTCTCTCTGTCTGTTTTTGTCTATCTGTCTGTCTGTCTGTCTGTCTGTCTCTCTCTCACACACTCACACACACACACACACACACACACACACACACACACACACACACACTGCTTTCTCCCCCTCTCTTTCCTCCTCCTTCTAGATGTGCTAAGACTGCCCTTGGGCTTAAGACAATTATCAACTGTCAGACTCTATAATCCTTTTAATAGAAATAGTTGTATGTTCTCTATTCTTAGGAGTACTGTTAAGGATTTGTATTTTTAGTCACCTGAAATTCATTATTCATATATTTATATGTTGTTGGGCTAAAGATTTCACTTATGATCCATGTTTTATTGTTTGGTATATAGATAGATATGTAGGTATATACACATATGTACATATATATATACACATGCACACATGCACATACAAACCACACACATCCATTTTGAACTAAGAATTCTACTATAGTTCTATAGTAAATATTTAATCTTATTAAATGTCTGTCTTTCTAGAGCAAAACTATGTAATTCTATTGCAGGTTCAACTTTACTGATGCTAAGACCAAAGTAAAAAGATTCCAGGAGTTATGGCATTTCAACAGCTAGTAGAAACTGGGAGTCAACCCTCTCTCTCAGTCTGTGAGATTATTCACAGTATGTTTGTTGTCATACATTATCAAGCACCTACTATTTTCTTTACTGCAGGAAAGTGATGATGCCAACTCCCCCATTCCACAAAGTACAATAGTTCCCTATTATATCCAGGACCAAATATACAGGGTGTTCCAAAAATCTTAGTGTGGTTTTAAACTACTAAAGCTCAAAACTACATTAAGGCTTTTGGAAACCCACATATAGACAAGTTGCCAGTCAGTCAGTAAGTAAGAATTTACTAAGCACTGTAAATACAAATAAAGGCAAAACATGGTTTCTGCCCTCCAGGAGTTAATATTGTAACAGAAGAGAAAGCAAACAAATGACTATGTACACAAGATTTATACAGTATAAATGAAAAATCATCTTAAAGGGAAAGCACTCAAAGAACTTCACAACCTTTCTAATCACATACTTTTTAATCATACACTTCATCCATGCATGCTAAAATCCCACTCAACTGTCTTGTTTACTGTTCCTCACACAACACTTATCTCCAGCCTCCTTGACTTTGCACTGAATATTCCCTATGACTGGAAGGCTCCACTTCCTCACATCTACCTCCTGATTTCCCTGATATCTTTCAAGATTTAATTCAAAATTTGGAACTCAATTTTTTTAAATGAAGGTTAAAATTTTTCACTTACATGTAATTGAGAAAAAATAAAATTAAAATTAAGTCAATAAAAGATTCAAATCCCATATTCCACAGGAGGCATTCCATAGAGATTATTTTCTATTTACATTGTCTATATCTTAAATGTACATAGCTGTTTGTCTATCGCCTCCAGAATTAGGGAGATTCTTGAAAGCATGAACCATTTTTTGCCTTTCATTGTATCCTGCTGAACACAGTGCCTAGGACCTGAATAGCTTAATAAATGGTGACTGACAACTCATCTATACCACATAATTGTATAGGGTTGCCTGAAGCTCACAAGGATTAAGTGATTTGTCCACAAAACATTATTAATATGAGAAATGGGATTTGAACCCGTATTTCTGACTGCAGATCTAGTTCTCTAAACAACATTGCCCCTTATATTATTGTAGAAAAAATAATAACGAGTTTTCTAAGTTTAGACTGAGTTAACAGGGCAGTGAATAGTGAAAATGCAAGCTCTGTTGCCATGTTCTAAGCAATAATCTTGTCTTTGATATAAAAAGTGAAAAAGTAAACATATTTTCTCATATGAAACATTGCCAGTATGGGACTCTGGGAAACAGTCGGGTTTTGTGCTCTTAGTGTAGGTTTTCAGGGTTTTCAAAACAGTTGCAGTTTGAATGGAGTTCCCAGTTTAAACTCTGGGTGGTGCTACTGACCTAACGTAGCCAGTCTCAACAGCAAAGCAGCATTTTCTTCTTTATGGAAGTCACTGTGTTCAGAATGCAAATGCATCCCAGTACAATAATCAGTCAGGTCAATATAAGGCCAGATGGGAAAGAAATGTTAATTTTCTTTATATGTATTATGTATGTACATGTGTGTTGGTAATGTATTTTGTATCTTCCCATATATTTATATATTGCATTATATTATGTATTGTATATATTTGCATGCATGTATTGCACATATTTGCATGTTTTAACCCAGAGAAGAAAATATCCTTGTGTTTAAACTGTTTAGTTTGTAGTATAATTTAGGCTTTCTTAAACACTAGTAAAGGAAATTTACTGAAAGAAAATATAATAATAATGTCCCAATATTTTAAGAACACGGCATATTGCTACCCATCTTTTCTTTTCTGGATTCGCTGGTATTCTTTCTGACCCTCCCCTGGTAGGGTCTTTTTGTATTTAGATCATTTTTGATGAGCCATTAGAAAGGGCACAAAGAAGGTGTGTGATTCATTCCAAACTTTCTGTACTATGATAGAGAATGGCAAACCCATGATGCTTTTAGGTTAGGAGTTAACATGAATTTCAGGGAACTTAGAATTTTAACCTAATAATTGATAACTTTCATATCAAAAGAAATACTGCAGGTCATTCTCAGTTGACACAAAACCAGTAAGTGCTAGTTTCTATAAGCTCTCAATTAATTAAATGCTCTTTGATTCCATTGCAACATCAGTCATAATTTCTACAGAGTTGGAGTTCTCTCTTGGAGTGAAAATCAACTTTTTTTACTATGTTATTTTCTTCCCTTCATTTATTCTATGGCAGTCTTCGCAGAGACTGCTTGGAATGAAGGGAATTTTTTAAAAAAGAAAAGAAAACAGAAAGGTTTAGTCAGGTAATTGAGCAGGGTTTTTTCCTTTGGTTTTGTTTTTTTTGTTGTTGTTTTGTTTTGTTTTGTTTTTTTGTTCCATGATCTCAAATGCCTTTTTAACTATTTGGGGAGGAAGGAAGTTTGGTTTAGGGGATTTTTTTCACCTTTTAATGTGTCATTATTGTATCAGATGGACATAGCCTTGGATCACAAAGACTGGGTGAAAAGTAAAAAATTCATCTAATCAATCAATTGCTCTACTTAGACCAGACCAAACAATAGACTTGATTGATTTTTTTCAAACTGAATTGACTGACAATTTTATCATCACACAGACAAGGTCAGTGAGTATTTTAACTAAAATATGAAGAGTCTTCATTCTTCAACTAGAGTGCTCTGTAATAAAAGGCTTCAAAGGCTATCAAAATCATGCACTTGAGCCATTCACTGATTATCCCACAGAAGATGAATACTAATGATGCACAGCATGAGAAAAAGCTGGGAAAATGAGAAATGCCACAATTTTGCTGGAAGCCATCAATATTATCCCCATTCCTACCTTCTGACTAAAACCCTGCTAGTTTACTTTCCCAGTCACAAGATTATAAGCAACATTGTATGAAAGAGAACTGAATCTGGAGCTGAAAGACCTGGATTTTAATCCTAACTTTCCTACTTACTTCCTATGTGATGTTTAACAAATCACTTGGTCTTTTAAGCCTTCAGTTCCCACATCTGTAAAAGGAGAGGGTTGGACTAATGATAATGGCACACATTTATATAGTGCCTCAAAGCCTGCAAAGTACTAGATGATTTTTGTCCCATGTGAGACTCAATGCATACCTGCAAGGTAGGTAAGAGCAGGTGTTATAATCCCATTATAGATGAGATTCTATAAGATACTTTCTAGCACTAGATCTTAAAGTTACAGGACATTATGACTGATTGATTGAAAGGCATTTCTCTGCAAATGCAGGGAAAAGCCAACTGGATGGCATCTTGGGAAAGCAACTGTTGAAGGAACATATTGCTCTGGTTCATAAGTGACAACAACAAGAAGCATTGTGACTTCACAAGTCAAGCTTACACAATGATGCCAACCTTTTCTGTTCAAACTGCTGTCTGAAGACATTTCCTATTTAAGGAATATGTCTGAGCGCACGAAGATATCAAATCCTAGAAACACAGATTGAAGGGTAAGCATCCAGTCTAGTCCCAGCAACCAGAAGCAAGACACTGAGAACCCTTCAGCATAGACCAATCCAGACAAGCATCCCTGAGGAAAGCTGAGGTGCTAAAAGATCTTCCCAGCTGGTACAAATTCTACAGAATCCTCCTTGCAGGCTTAATAGGTGATTGTGGCATTGAATTCTAAGGAATACTTTTTCATTCTCAGCTGGATATATGAGAGACAAGGTTATTACACAGGTTCATGTGGCTGAATTATCAGAAGACTCGAAAAGTACCTTAGACATCATTTAGTTACCAAGGCAGGATGCTGTAATAATGACAGCTGACACAATTCTTTTCAAACATTATATCATTTTAAACTCGTAACAACTCTCTGAGATAGAGAAACACAAGGATTATTACCCCCATTCTCCAAATGAGAAAACTGAGGCTGAGAAGTTGTTTTTCAAGGTAACACAGCTGTTAATTAGCAGAAGTGAAATTTGTACTCAGGCTTTTCACTATGACACTGCTATCTCTCAATACGATTTGTACAACCCACCTCATGGTTGTTATGAAGAAGGTAAGATAGGAAAGGCATACCTAGGAGCTCAAAGGTATATCAGAGGTCTCCCAATCCATCATTTACAGATGAGAAACTTTTAAAGCACTTTATGAACATGAGGCCTGGAGAGGGTCAGTAAGTGCCTAAGACTTTAAGACCAATAAATAGCTAAGCTAGTAATGGAACCCAGATTTTTAGGTTTCTACCTAGGCCACTATTTTTTCCATTGTAACCCACTGTCTCCCTTATGTTATAATTAGTTGCACATATTTAATAATCGTCCAGGAAAGCCCTACTCTGATGCCAAGAGGAAGATGACCCTGGGTTCTCCAAGTCATGCCAATAGGCATATCAACAAATAGTGTCTGTTTTGTACCAATAAACAACCTGGTAGATTTTAGAGAATTTAATCACTAAAGTTCGAACAGGTGATTTTTTTTTTGCTACCATCTATGGTGAAAAGGTGTTTTGAAGCATTGAATTTCTTAGACTCATAAGATTAAAGATTTAAAACTGGAAGGGACCTTAGAGATCCTTTGGTCCTACCCTCTCATTTTAAATTTGACAAAACTGAAGCTCCTGCCCTTTCCAACCCAACCCATTCTTTGCCACAGTGTGCCAACCTGCCATCTCAAGGCAGTCGTGTGGCCCCCAGGACTGCTGCACTTTTAAACAACAACTCTGAGAGTTGAATCTCTGGCAAAGTTCTAGGGGGCATCCCATTCTCAGGGAAGACTGATGTCTTGTGCGCCCCACTCTCTTCTGAGCAACCCTCTGCTCTGGAGTGAACCCAGAATCTCTCAGTGGTGGCTGCATCTTTAAACAACTTCTTTTATTGTTCTAGGAGGGTTGTGATTGCCAGGACAATTGAGGCCTAAGAATGAGACTGATTCAGAGGCTGGAAAAGTAGAAAAGAGGACAATTGTGGAGCAATATGTATTCCAAAGGGGAGGAAAATTATGTGGTAGGAAGGGGAACAGAACTGAAGAACTGTTGCTACTATTTAATAGAACAAAGGAGGAAACAGAAAGCTCTCTAATTAAAAAAAGACAATGGAGGAATGAATAAGAAAAATAAATTTTTAAATTGATGCATACAAGAAACATTTTAAAAATTCAAAAGCATATAGAGTAAAAGTGAGGGTATAGAACAAAATAGGTTAAACTTTAAGCGACTCATTTTTTTTAAATGTTACAAAGATGGTTTGAGATACAACAGCAATAAAAATCAGCAATGTCAACACAGACAAACAGAAAATATTTTATTTAAAGATGGCCAGCATAGACAAAGAAAAAATCAAGAAATAAATGTATAGGGGCCAAATGGTATAACCATTAAATTCTTAACATAAAAGCTAGGAGATATGCAAAAATTACTTTAAAAGTAACATAATAATAGCATGAGACTTTAATATACCTTTCTCAAAGTTGGATAAATGTGAAAGAAACACAAACAAAAATAAAAATACAGAACTGAATGAATTGTTGGAAAAATTGGATTGGACTAACTGGCACTTTTATAAGAAAATTATATATATATATATATATACACACATATATATGTATATGTGTATGCATGCATGCATGTATGTATGTATGTTTTCTCCATGTCCTAAATACTTGACAAAATTTGGTCATGTACTAAGATATAAAAAGTTGATAAACATGTAAAAAACAGAAATAATAAGCACACTTTATAGAACACAAGGCAAAAAAATAGCAATGAAACATGAATAAATGATACAGTGCAAAATGGACACTAAGTAATGACAACCTGAATGAGTCATCCAAAGAATTCATCATGGAAACAATAATTATATTCAAGAATGAGAACAATGAGAAAATATAACAAAACTCATGGTCAAAGAAATAATCCTCAGAGAGATATCAACATTTTGAAAAGTAAAAAGAAAATAGAAAAACATAAAAAATCAACAAAATGAACAAGTTAAGGGAAAGGAAGAAGTTGGTGAAGTGAGTCTTTGATCAATTTTATGAATGACATCAATTTGATGAGATTATAGTGTGTACACCTTTGTCTAAAGGCATCAGAAAGGGCACCTCCTCTGGAGATAGACATGAACACTGACACTTTGCTGAGTAGACACATGAGACTGTTCTGATTGGTTCTCATTAACTTGGGTTAATGATTGATGACTGAGAGTTAGGCTTATAGATTCATGTCAAAGAAGCCATTTCTTCCACATGGTCTATAAAATTGAGTTGGTTCTGGTCTGTCTGTCTCTGTCTGTCTCTCTCTCCAAAATATTAAAAATGCATATTTGATCATTAACCTACCAATACATATGCAAGATGTATGTAAATATTCCTTACTTCTTATAAATAAAGGATATAATATATACATACATGTGTGTATGTATATCTCCTTATACATATATATAGATATACCTACATATATACATATATATATAAATATATACCATACTCACTCCTTATAGATATACAGGGAGATAAATAGAGTTCTTCATTGCTTATGATTGGACATAAATATAATAGAAATTACATACTAGGGGCAGCTAGGTGGCGCAGTGGATAGAGAACACCGACCTTGAAGTCAGGAGGACCCAAGTTCAAATCTGGCTTCAGACCAAACACTTGACACTTACTAGCTGTGTGACCCTGGGCAAGTCACTTAATCCCAATTGCCAAAAAAAAAAGAAAGAAATTACATACTACTGGAATTAATTTGTATATTTAGTACTTTACCAATTAAATTACCTAGGGAATAATTTATGGAACCAGACAAAGCAAAAATAGAATTCATTTGGAAGAACAAAAGGTCTATAATTTCAAAGGAAATGATGGTTAAAAGTATAAATGGAGTGATAGTATACAGACTTAGATTTACAATCAATCAATCTGCAAATATTTATTAAGTGTTCACTATGTGTCAGAAACTGTGCTAAGAAACAGGAAAGAAAAAGAGGCAAAAGACTGCCGCTGCCTTCACAGAACTCACAATATAATGGTGGGGGTGGGGGGAAGGAATAAGCAAAGAAAAAAAGATATACAATCTATAAGCAGGATACAGAGGAAATAATTAAAACAATAATTAAAAGGGGTTGAGAAAGGCTTCTTGTAAAAGATGGGATTTTAGTACAGACTTAAAGGAAGCCAGACAAGGAGATGAGGATGCAGAGTGTTCCAGATATGGGCTGCAGTGGGAAGACTTGAGGTAGGCAGAGTCACAAGCAGGCTATTGCAAAAGTCCAGGCATGAGGTTATAAGGGCTTGCACCAGAGCCTGAGAGACTGGGAGAACCATGATGTCTTCTGCAGTAATAAGAAAGGTAGAAAAGGGTGAGGCTTTGGGAGGAAAATAATGAGTTCCATTTTGATGTGGTGGACACCTACGCCAAGATGTCTGAAAGACAGTTGGAGATTTGAGATTAGAGGTCAGCAAAGAGGTTGTGATAGGATAGGTAGATTTGAAAATTGTATTCAGTGGTAATTCCAAGGACATTATAAAATGGTAGCCATTGAAACAACTTGGTCCTGGTTAAAATAGATAAATCAGAGGGACAGACTAGATAGTCAAGAAACAGAAGTAATCAAATACAGTAGCCCAGGGTTTTATAACCCCAAGAACATAAATTACTAGGGGAAGAACTCCCATGTTGATGAAAACTTCTGGGAAAACTGGGAAGCAGTTTGTCAGAAATTAAATTTAGAACAGCATCTAAATATGAGTCAGCAGTGCTATGTTGCAGCCAAAACAGCTAATGTGATCTTCGGCTACATTAAAAGAGACTTAGCTTCCAGAAATAAGGAGGTGATAGTCTCTCTACACTCTGTGCTTGTCAAACCACATCTTTGCCATTGTATTCAGTTTTAAAAGGACATTGATTAAAATGGAGTACATCCAGAGGAAAGCACCGAGATGGTGAAAGGCTTTAGGTCCGTGTCATATGAGGATAAATATTAGGAACTTTGAATATTTAACCTAGAGAAGAGGAGCAGAATTGCTGTCTTGAAATACTGAAGGGCTGTATTTTGGAAGAGAGATTACTTTTGCTTTGGTTGTCTCTAAAAGGGAAGAATTGAGAGCAATGACAAAAGCAAGTTTAGGCTTCATGTCAGGAAAAAAATCCCTAACAATCAGAGACACTGCAAAGTGGAATGGGCTGCCTCTTAAGTTAAAGGGGAATTATTTTTGGATATTAGTTGCCGTAGATGGGCGTTCAGGTACACCGCAACTATCAAATTCTGTGTTTCTATGATCTTATGCCATGAATCGCAAAAAGTTCAAAATGGATACGGGATCTGAATATAAAAGTTCACATTATTTAAAAATTAGAAAATAACTAGGTCAGACAGCTTTCACAACAGTGAGTCAAAGAAAATTCATGACCAAACAAGGGATAGAAAAAGTTACAGAAGAGAAAATAGAAATTTTTTTCTACATAAAATGTATAAGTTTTTGTGTGTGAGTTAAATCAAAGAAGATAGACTAAGAAGAGAAACAGTTGAATGGGGAAAATATTTGCATTAAATGTCACAGTTAAGAGTCTGATACCCAAGATATATAAGGAATTTACACAAAGCTACCACCAGAACCATTCCCTTATTGATTAGTGATTTAAGGATATGAACAATTCTTTAATGTTTTACTGATATCTTATGCCTTTAAATCAGTTATTTCCCATCCCCTCGAGATTGAACCATTTTTTATGATAAAGAAAACCAACTAGGCACAAACATCCCATACAGAAAACTTTTTGGACAATATGTACAAGATTCTCTCTTAATAATCCCCCACTTTTATGATATATGGGAGGATTTATGTTTTGTTATTTTTTTTCAAGACTTTCATTGGTTTTTATCAATACCAAGTCTTCAACTTCCTTTTAATGATCTTTTTACTTGCATTATTATAATCACTATGCATATTATTGTTTCTTTTTTCTTCATTGTGTATTCAATACAAATCTTCGTATTCTTCATCTCTTAGTGCACAATTGTATTTTTACACAATTTTTTTTTGTTCTCAGTTCTTTGCTACCACAGAGAGTGCCACTATAAATATTTTGGAATGTAGTGGACCTTGTTTCTGTCTTTGACTTCTTTGGAGTATATACCCAGGAAGGAGATGGCTAAATTAAAGGGTATGAACAGTTTAACCTTTTTGTTTTTGCACTATTCCAAAAAGAAATCTAGGAGAATTGAACCACTTCAAGTACATCCAACAGAATATTAATGTGCATGTTTTCCCATAGATTTTCAACATTGACTACTCTTTTTTGTCATCTTTGACAATTTGTATAGACTGAGGTGAAACTACAGAGTTGTTTTAATTTTCATAGGTCTTACTTTAAGTGTTTTGAATACATTTTCATAAGGCTATGAGAAGTATGATTGCCTAAGAAGGAACTAGTTCTTGAAGCATATGCAGATATTGCCAACTGTTAGCTCCTGTGGAACTTTTGTGAGCCAGTTTCTAGTTATGATGTCTCAGTTTTGGTACATGTGATGATTGAGTGTCTTTTAATCAGTTCTAGAAACAGAAGAAACAATGACCCAAGAGTGGCTGAGCTGGAGTTGAATGTGCGTACAACAGTTGTGATCCTGGCATCTCTTGATCTGTTTTCATTTGTGAGTGAGACAAGAAGTGAAATATGTTGCTGGGTAAAGGAGTAGTAGTCATCACATTGTCCCATTCAGATAACCTGTGGCCATAAGTATATGACACCACTGTTTCTTTTAAGTCTATTCCTTCATAACCTTAGGCGAAGGAGGAAAGTATCTAGGCAACCACATGAGCCTGAGAGATTCAGAGACACCAATCAGTCACTGAACATGGTGGCAGTGACCAGTGGAATGGGATTGACTAATGACAGAGGAAACATCTTCATATGGACCTGGAAAGAGGATGGTGGTAGCTTCAGGGATTATGACCTCTCCTGAGGGATTAAAGTGCTGGTTATGGATTATGGAAAGACACCAGTTTTCAAAGTCCATCAAAGAACTACACGTCAATGGTACTTCATTAATACTCTCCAATGGGAGAAAAAGACTTCTATGTCCAAGAAGTGAAAGATATTCCTTTTCCACATGTTTTCTATACATCTGCCTCATCACCACTGTATATGAAGTTTGATCCCACTTTTTCTACAGACCTTGTATATGCAAAGGAGAGAGGGCATCCCTGTTCTTTTGGGAGGGAGTGGGAGGTATTGTAAGAACTATTCATATTATTCCATCTTAGTAAATGCCCTTTACTAAAAATTGAGACTACTGATTGATAATTGAAGGAAACATACTGGTGAGGACTCATGAACAATAGTAACAAAAATCCCACCCCACAGAGATAGAGAGTAGTTAGGCTGTTAATCTCTGGGCATGTGGCCCACCAACATAAGCAGGAGTTGGGGAAGTAGCCCTGAAGAGCGAGTGTTACAGCCACATATAGTTTGAAAAAAATTTGGAAAATTATTTGGTCAAATCTGTTGACTACTTTTCTATTGGTCAATAGCTCCTGCTGTTATTTATTTGTGCCAATTTGCTTTATATTTTGGCTATGCAACCTTTGGTGGTGATATTTGATGCAAATATTTTCCCCTCTCTACAATTTTTCTTCTAATTGTCTTTATTGATTTTGTTCTTAGGAAAACTTTTTTTTAATTTATAGAGGTAAACTTTTTCATTTTTTCTTTTATGATCTCCTCCTTCCCTTGGTTTGGTCATGAATTCTTCCTCTAGCTATGGCTGGAAGAAATTACTGATCATTTGGTCTCTAATTTTTTTTTTGCTATGATCTGTTACATTCAAGTTGTGTATTCATTTTAAGTTGATATATTGTGTAAATGTTGGTCTAATTATAATTTCTGCCTAAACAGCTTCCAAAAGAAAGCTATACAAAATATAAACAACAATATTAAAACTTTTCCCATAGTTTTGTCATGGGGATCTACCACAGAGATGACAGGGAAGAGCAAGAATTACCTCTATCACTTTGTTTCAACCTTTTCTACTATGTAATCAAAATTACTGTTATTCTTACTGCTTTTTTCTACTACAAACTTTTCTTCCCTTATCTCATTTGCCTGATTGTTTTTTCACCTTTGTGTATTTTTCAAAAGTTGGGCCATTCTTCTCTTCTTCCTTCTTATGCCGTTTTCCTTTCCTTCCTTGTCCTTTTCTGATTGTTATTCCCTCAGACAGATCTTACCATTCTGCCAGTATATGCTAGAATCACAGTTTCTTTACTCAGACTTTTGTAAATCATCTTGATATCTATTTTTGTATACCAACATCATTGATCCATGGAACTTTCAGAGAATTCTGCTCCTGATTACTTGCTGAGGACCAGATAGAAGTCAGTCTCACCTCTGAACACACATTACCATTGAATAACCTAGATTAATCTTGTGCTTTACCATTAAATAACCCAGATTAGTCATGCTGTAATGAAGATGAAATCTTTCTATTGTTCTCTGATGTCTGCCAGGTAAGATGATTTTAAGCAACTTGGAGTATCAGTCAAGAGAACCCAGAAAGACTTTCTGTTTGTCTGAATGCTGTCCCATGCTCAAATAGAAGTTAAGACAGCTCTAAGTTTTCTACAGCTATCCACTTGTCTCTCCTACATAGAATTTAGGGTAGAGTGGGGTTGAGGGAAGATTTTGGGAAACTGGAGGTCATCAGCTTGATTATTGATTTCCACTGTGCTCCCTAGCTCTTCTCCAGGTAACAGATGACATGGGCTTTTTATTTTCCTCTCATCTTCATGCCTCATTTAAATATGACATATTTAATTTTTGTTGCTACATTTTAGATTTGTATCTATTTTTTTTTGTATAAGGTACCAACCTGTCTGGAGCAATAAATATATGCTGGATTTGAAAGAGGATATGACTTTGAATACAAGCTGTGTTTCTTACTAGCTTTTTGACCTTGAGCAGCTCACTCCTCCCAAGGGTCTCAGTTTTCTCCTCTATGAAACAAATGACTAGTTTGGACTAGATGACTCCTGAGTTCCTTTACTGCTCTAAATCTATAATTGTGAATTACTAACAGAAGCACAAATACATATTATAACAATTCTGGCATTTCGCCTGTCCATGCAATTTGACAAAAATTGATTTTTAAAAATTGTAATAGTCAATGCTAAAAGAATTATGGGAAGACAGACACATTGATACAAGATTGACTTGTAAACACAGTCAGCTGTTCTGGATCTGAATTTGAAATTATGCAAATGACTAAATTGTCCATATCCTTTTACCCTACAATCATACTTGAAGCATACACTCTAAGGAAGTGAAAGCTAGAAACAAAGGTTATATAACAAAAATTCATGGCGGCACTTTTTGCAGAAAGAAAGAACTAGAAACAAAATGGATGTCCACTGATTGGAGAATGGCTTTTTTAAGCTGTCATATGAATGCAATTAAATATTACCACACAATTAAAAGTGGCAAATTTGAAGAACATAGAGAAACATGGGAACATTTCTAGGAACTGATACAGAATTTAAAAACAGAATGAAGAGAATGATATATAACAATGATTACAGTAATGTAAATTTTTAAAAATCACTAAAAGAATAGTCAAATAATTAATTGGGAAATAAGTAAAGATCCTAGTGAATAGATAATGAAATATATCTTGCTTCTCAGGGCAAAGAGATAAGGGATTTTTAGACCAGAATACAATATATAACATTAGTGATATACATTTTTTTCCTCATCCTAAGGAAGGGTTGAATCTAGGGGGAGGATTTCTCCTCTACCCCAGAGAAATAACTGTGATGTAAAAAAACAAAACCAAAACACTAAGATAGATGATAATTCATGTTCATTTTGACAGTCCATCAATCTTTCTGCTTAGAGGACTTAAAGAATTTATTTTTAAAATTCATACAAACATTTAGAAGAAATATTAAGAATGAATCTATATACTGCAGAAGTTAACCCATCAGTTATCTAATTAAATTCCCATAAAATCTCATCTCTTACCACTACCATCCCCACAAACAAACAAACAACCCAAATAGAATCCAGTATAGTTTTTAGTAGATCGCAAAAGTAATTTAAAAAAATAATTTTATTTTTCCAAACTGAAGTGTTGTTTCCATGGGTCTAATGGCAGAATAAAGTTAAGTGCTACTGTACATTAAGATATAGCATAATTGGGCACTCTTCAAAGTCAGTTTGTATGTGTTTGTGTACCTCAGGATGTATATTACATGATCCATTGGGGGTAAAAAGAAAATACAAAAACTTCTATTCCGATTTTATGTAAAATAATAAATTAAAATAAATTTACTAATAATTAAACATACAATCATCCTTTGACATTGGCCTCAGTCCTTGGTGTATATGTCAGCAGACGGCAACATGTCATGTATGGTACATGAAGTATCCTGAGGGAAATGTGGAATTTACACACCATGGAGATTAATAGCAATGTTCTCATGTATCTATTCACTCTCAGCATACTTTACATGTTCTGAGTTGTATTTTTATATATTATAGTTTTAAATAAACTAATCCTCACAAAGCAAAAGTATTCCATACAAAGACTCCTACAAAGAAACTGTTGATTAAAAATACTAATAACGTAAGCAAAAATAAGCAGCAAGAAAATGGCAGAATTGGTACTTCTATCACTAGTACAAGCACTTAATAAGTAACATTTCAAGGTAAGAATAGTAACAACCTAATCAAATCTAAAAAAATTGATCAAAATATTCAAAATTATCAGTTATCTGAAATACAGATTTTCATAAACTGTAGGTAACTAGTCTCACCTTAAGTGTATCGCATGCCTTGTATATTAGTTAACAGTTAAAATCCCTCACAGTTAGCAGAAAACTAGGTTTTTGTTGCTAAAAATTATATAAATTTGTCACCTGTTAAAATTTTCTTACCTGTATGTTTTAAAAAGTTAAAATAGAATTTTCTAATCTGTTAAAGTATTTTCCAAATGAAGATTTTAGTAGGTTTTGAACCATTTATTAAAAATGCAAAAACTCAACACATCCAGATTAGTTTAGAACAATTGATGGACATAGGTCAGAAAGAAATTTTCTCACCAAATTTCAACAAAAAACCCTGCATAATTAATGGATCAGATTGAAAAATTAATATCATGATTTTACTGTAGTAAATGTAGTCCATGATACACTTCTTCCAGTTGTATCTATGCATCTTTATGAGTTATCTTTTTCAACCAACAGCCCCAACCAAATATCAAAATATATTGAACAAGACCTTCAAGAGAGTTTTAAAAGTTTTTTTTAAATGATAAAGCATATTTAATCATATTGAATTCATTAAAATTATATCACTGATCACTAATTAAATTACCAAAAAAATTTTACTGAATTAGAAAAAAATAACAAAATTCATTTGGAAGAACAAAAAGTCAAGAATATCTAAGGAACGAATGAAAAAAACGTAAAGGGGAGCAGCTAGGTGGTGCAGTGCATAGAGCACTGGCCCTAAAGCCAGGAGGACCTGAGTTCAAATCCAGCCTCAGACTAAACACTTGACACTTATTAGCTGTGTGACCCTGGGCAAGTCATTTAACCCCAATTACCAAAAAAAAAAGAAAAGAAAAGAAAAGAAAAAGAAAAAATGTAAAGGAAAGTGGTTTAGCAGTACCAGATCTTCAACTATACTCTAAGGTAATAATTATCAAAAATATTAGTGATATGGTTTTAGCAAGAAGAAAAATGGTTTTGTACTATCAATAAATAAAATAAAAAATATATTTTAAGACATTTATTTCAATATTATCTCACTTTCAAAATCTCATTTGTATCATGTTTTATCATGTACTTATTATATTTCTATATTAATACATTTATATAATTTAGAAATTAAGACTAAGCTTATGAGGTTGGTGCTATAGGGAAAATATGGATAAGTAAACTCCCTTTACCAATACAAGTGGGCACTTTTTATGAAACTTACAGTGTTAGAGAATTTCCTAGGACACTAAAAGAGCAAGTAATTTGTCCATACTCATTTGGCTAGAAGGTATCAAAGTTAAGACTTGAACCTAGGCCTTCCTAGCTCTGAGGCCAGCTCGTGATCCACCACTCCCACTTCCTTTGATTGTGATAATGTAATTTAATAATCCTTCTGACTATTGCAGATTTAAGTGGGAGGTATCAGAAAAGTTATCACATGAATAAAAGTGATAACTTCTAGTAGATAAGCATTCATAGTGGTCATTACTTTGGGATTTAGTGACCTAAATTCTTTCTATTATTGTGAAGCTGAAATTCACCAAGTACTATATTATTCACCCCACTAATAGGGAAGGTGAGCTGTATATGATTTATTAGTAGAAATGAAGAGCAGATAAATGGATGGATGCATGGATGGATGGATAGATGGATGGAAGGATGGATATTGGGGTATAAAGCTTTTAATTGATAAGGGTATTAAATCAAAAAGTTTGGACACCACTGGTAGAGAAAAAAGAGCACTAGATATGAAATCAGAAAATATTTAGATTCAAATCATAGCTCCCATATGTACTAGTGGAATGACTATAAGCAAATCATTTAAGTCTTCTGAGTCTCAGTTTCCTTATCTGCATGGTGGGTGCATAAAACTTAAACACACACAGATGTTTAAAGAAAGGACTTTGTAAATGCTAAAGCATTAAAAAATGAGTTCTTTATTTTAGGCAGAGTTAAGCAAACAGAACTACAAGAGCTTGCTTCATCTAAATTTATGTCCTTATAATTTTGGTGATTATCTTCTGGTTTGCCAGCTGGATGGCATGGGAAATTCCAGTAGTTGGCTCTCATTAGCTTAGGTCTCATCATATCATAGTTTTAAAGTTGGAAATGACTCTAAAGTATCACATAGTCCAACCACTTCATTATACAGATGAGATAACTGAGGCCAGAAAGATAAAGTTATTTGCCTGAGGTAATTTGAACGCCAGATCTCTTATTCCAAATCTACTGTTCTCTCTAAGAGGCTTCTCTTCACTTAGAACTTAATCTGACAGATCCTGAGCACGTAGAAGGACTATGCTAGAACAGGTGCTTTGCCTGCTATCCCTCGTAGTTTTATTAATAATATTTCAATAAGCCATGTGCTAGAAATTACCTAACAAGGAGAGATGTCTCCATCATCAGAGCTTCCAAGCACAAACAGATAACTGTTAATTCAAATAAGTGATTCATACATGAATCTTTATTATGGTAGAGTAGAAAGTGTACTGTATTTGTGGTGAGAGAGTCAGAGGGTAAATATTGGCTCTGACTTATTATGCACTTAATCTTGGGCAGATCATTTTGCCTCCTGGGGTCCCAGTTTCACCACCTATAAAATGAAAGTTTTCATCCAAAAGATCTTTAATGCCCATTCCAGTTTTAGATTTCATTGTAATACTTTTCCTTATTCTACTGTTTCTACAAAATATTAGTATTGGCCAAAGGAATGATTTTGGCAAATAGATTGGGGCAATGTGCTAAGAAAAAAATCATCACCAAATATTTTATAAATATATCTTGCAGAAGAAGTCTTGTCACTTGACAATGGTACACCTGATACACAGAGGGAAAGACACAGGTTCTAATGACAGATGCACAACATATTTGCCGCTATGGTACCTTGAACAAATCAGTTGACATCCCTGAGCCTCAGCTTCCCAGGTTCTATAGGTTTCCCTTTGTGTTCAAAGATGAAATAATTCACAGTATTATTATAAGAGATGAGTCTGAAAAAAAAAGAAAGAAAGAGTGACTCATAGCCCTTTCTACATCTTCAAAATGTGCTTTAGTTTGTGAAAAGCTGCTGTAAATGTAGGCACTTTGGTCTCCATAATGTTTTTGTTCAGAAAGAGACATCCCATCTGTGATTGCTGGGTGCCAAGAGAATCTGTTAGTTGCTGCTATTTCCCAGCATGCCACGATTTGGCTGCTTTGCTTTAAATACTTTGGTGTGACCTTATAGAACAGTTTTTGTTCTCCTGATTTACAGGGCCCTCCTGTTTAAGATCCTAATTCAGTCATTTTTCAGTCATATCTGACTCTTCATAACCCCATTTGGGATTTTCTTGGCAAAGATACTGGAGTGGTTTGCCGTTTCCTCTTCCAGTTCACTTTACAGATGAGGAAACTGAGGCAAACAGGGTTAAGTGACTTGCCATTTAAGCGTCACACAAATAGTAAGCATCTGAGGCTGAATTTGAACTCAGGAAGATGAGTCTTCCTGCCCATTTAAGATCACTTAGAAAGGAATCTGTTTTCCAATAAAGTCGTTCTTTAAAGCCTCATCATAGCATTAAATTGACCCTGGATTCTAAACAGTTATGCCTGTGGAGCAGAAGCTCTGATGGGCCCTAATATACTAGAAAGACTTTGAATATGGACCTGGCAAAAACTTGATGTGTACCATCTGAGGACCAAAGCAGCTAAGTTCAGAATGTAGCCCCTCAGATGAATAGATTGGGGGCAGCCATGCAAACTCATAAGTAGAGGACAGTTTACAACATACAAGAAAATGGAACAAATAACCACCTGTAACATCATGGGTCTTTCAAAATATGAAAATTTTATTTCTGATACCAGTCCCTATGCTTCTCAGTGGAGTTGTGACCTATATTGATGTGAACTATGTATTCCAGGACTTGTCACAGATGATCCTAGAGCATTCGGTGTAGTGAAAATGCCTCTGGACTTAAGAGACAGAAAGACCTTCTTGATTCAAGTCATGGCTCTGTCTTTTGGAACACTCTTGGTTCAGTTCCTGGCCTGGTCCTTTATTGCTGGTCCCTTATTAACATAGGGAAAGCAATTTTACCTTTATGAACCAGTTTCCTCATCTGTACAACAAAGTTGTTACTTGTTCTGCCTACCTTGTAGAGCCTCCATAAAAGTCAAAGATTAGTTACAAATATCTATTGATTTGTAAACCATAAAGTATTATAGAAATGCAACCTATTGAACTTCTGGTTAAGATGACAACTTGAAAGGTTACAATAGAAGCCCGACTCTCCGACACAAAACTTAGAAAATATCTGAAAAGAGTCCCTAAAAGACCAAGAATAAGGAAAACCAAAAAGAAACCAAAGTAGATTTGTATATCCAGGTCCAAATTACACAAAGGCAGAGCAGCACAAAAAGAGAGAGGAGTTAGCAAAAGCTCCTACAAATGAACTTGAAATCAGCCAGAATTATGATCAGAAATGTTAAAAGCCAAAGAAAACTTCAACAAATAGGGAACCAAACTCAAACCCCAGCCCTGGCCTGATAAACCAGGAATAAATGATGGAACTAGTCCCCATAGGTGGTACACAGGGAGACATGGTCTTGCCACACATATCTCAGATCACTGAGGGCCACAGCAGTAGAGTAAATTCAGCAACTGGTGCCAGTGAAGGTGGGGCACCATGCAGGAGGCCTGACACAAGTATGATCTCCAATATCTCACTGGAGTCTGTCAAGGAAATAGCAAGTAAGAAAACCAGTTCTTCATTGGGGAATATTGATAGAGAGGAAGATAGAAACTGACTGAAGCCAGAAAAAGTGGACCACCAGTATACTGGCATAGAAGCCAGAGACTGAGACAAAAGATGGAGTCTAATACCAATAAGTCTATCGAGATCATGATCAGTACTGGTGCTGAAACTGAGAGTGAATAGCACAAAATAAGGCCTATCCAATACATCCAAGAATGCTGGAGAAAACTATTCCAAGAACAAAATTCCAGATGAAGAACAGAGGCTAAAAATATGAAGAAGAAAAAAAAAACAGAAGAAAACATGAAACACAAATAAAATGGATAAAAACTATGGGTTAAGAGAAGCCTAAGAGGTAAATCCAGAAGAAGAGAATAATTCCAACAAAATGTTAAGCTGAATCTCAAAGTAAAACCATAGTTTAGCCACAAAAACTACAATAGTGACTGGAAGAAATATAACAAGATATTAAGAAAAAGAAGATAGAAATGAAATGAGAACATGAGAGGAAAAACTGAAAGGTAAATAAAAAAGCTTTAAAAAAAGGTGGAAAAAGTTCACTCTATTAATGGACTCCCTGAAAAATAGAATGACACAAATGGAATTCAATGACTCCATAAGAGAACAAGAAATTTAGGGGAAAAAAAAGTCAAAAGATTTTGCCAAAACCAAAATACAAAGCATCCAAAGGAAAAAAAATACTTCAAGTAACCAGAAAGAAACAGTTCCAATACCAAGGAATAACAATCAGGATCACACAAGAGTATAAAGTAACTCTATAAAGGAGAAGATATATTGTAATAAGGTTTTTTTTTTCTAAGGAGGAAGAAGAGAAACAGAGAAGAGAAGAAGGAATTGAAGGAAATAGGAAGGGAGGAAAGGAGAAAGAGAAGCTTACAACTAAGAATAACTTACTCTGAAAAACTGATTATAATATGATAATACATGGAGTGGGGAGGTGGGAATTGATATTCAATATAAAAGAGGAATTTCAAGCATTCTTGATGAAAAGACAAGAGAGAAGTAGAAACTTTGAAATAATCACACTGAGTTCATGAGTAACCTAGAAAGGTAAAAAAAAAAACATTTGATAAAATGGAGGGGATTAAATAGTGACAAACTATATAGATTTAAATAGTGGAGAAGAGAACAATTCAGAATATTAATATCATTGGGTCACAGAGGGAGGCAAATAAAACAAAGATAAACTCTGGGTCTTGTTTTATGCTGTTTTCTTTTTAAGAGAAAAGAAAAGGATGAGTGGAAGGAATAGAGTAGATAAGAAAGAAGAAGGAGGAACTTATTTAACATAAATGAGTTATGTGAGAGTGGTGGGAGTTGGGGGGAGTGAACATCTAATGACCTTGATCTTATCTGAACTGAATAAAAGAGTGTTGGGCAGGTAAATACCTCAGTGAATAGAAAGCCAGGCCTGGAGTCAAGTCAGGAAGACAGGAGTTCAAATCTATCCTCAGACACTTACTATTTGTGGGACTCTGAGCAAATCACTTAACACTGTTTGCTTTATTTTCCTTATCTGTAAAATAAACAGGAGAAGGAAAGGACAAACTATTCCAGTATTTTTGCCAAGAAAACCCCAAATGGGGTCATGAAGAGTTTAACTGAAACATCTCAACAACAACAACAACAAACACACCTGTGTATACACACACAGAAACACAGAGTTTGGTGTAAAAATACATTAAACTCATCAATGAAAGACATAACGACTGAAAAAAAAAGGAGAGGAAGCTTAATTAAAAAAAGAGTCAGAGAAAGAATAGTCACAAGCAAAAGAAGCTTCAGATTTGAAGGGGGGATGTTGAAGGGGGAATTAAAAAGAGAACAAGAAGGCATAACAACCAAGATTAGGAAATGAGGTAAGTGAAAACAGCATGGACAGAAGAGTAGAAAAAGACCACTAAAATTACAGAATAAAACTTTTATTAGATTATTACTCCTCATCAACCCCTTCTTTGAAAGAGAAGGACAAAAGATAAAAGAGGGAAATGTATAAGAGATTAGATGGAAGGAATATACCACAAGCCTAAGAATGAATAAGAATGGAATGAATTTTCAGATAAAATTAGTACATGAAAATATAAAGATTCATACAATCTTAAAAATGATGTGCAAAGTAAAACTTATTATGATTCAACCATGAATAAGGGAGTAGCAATCATGATCTCAAATAAGGCAATAATAAAAATAGACAAAATTAAAAGATTTAGGCAAGAAAATTACATTATGCTTAAAGACAACACATGTAATTAAATATTATTAATATTTAACATGTATGGGCTGATTATTATAATATTTAAATACTTAAAGGAAAATTAATTTAGTTACACAGAGAAATGAACAAAAACAATCATACTGGGAAAATTCAATGTGCTACTTTCAGACATAGACAAATCTAACAAAAACAAAATAAGAAAGAAGTTAAGGACAAGATGGATCTTTGATGGTTACTGAATGGGAATATAAAGGAATATGCCTATTCTTAACTTTTCTAGGCACCTTTAGAAAAATTGTCCATGTGACAAGGCACAAAATACAAAAGTAAATTCAAAAAAGTACAAATATTAAAAACACTCTATACTAACCACAACACAATGAAAATTATAGTTAATAATAAAGGACCTTTGAAAGAAAGATTGACACTTAAATGTAGACTAAATGATTTAATCTAAAAGAACTGGTGAATCAAAGAAAAAATCATGAAAGAATAGATAATTCCATTGAAGAAAATTACAACAATGAGGAAAATATAACCAAAGTTTGTGTATGTAGCCAAAATAATTCTTAGAAGAGAATTAACAACTTTTCACCAATAAAATAGATAAAAAATAAATCAATTAATTGGGATAAATGAAAGGGGGAAGACACACATATAAAAATACTCATAACAACTCTTTTTGTCATAGTAAACAATAGAAAACAAAGTGGGTATATATTAATTGGGGAATCATTGAATAAATTTGATGAATCAGGACCATTCATTTTTCATCCAGATGCATGATTTTGTCAATGTATGGAACTTAAGATGTAGAAACTCTTTCCTCAGATGCAATTTATAGAGATGCCTTTTGGACTGAGAGATTAACTATCTTGCTCATCATCACACAGTCACCATGTATGAAAGGCAGAACTTGAATTCTGTTCTTCCTCTTTCCAAAGCCAGTCTGCTAACCAAATGGCCAACCCCATGTACATCAGTAATGAGATCATTTGTGAAGATAGTTTTGTGTCTCACTGCAATAGTAATGTGTGGCATTACTATTGTCTTGCAGACTTTTCATTATCTCTGTGCATTGATGCAATACAATATTCAATCAGACATTTTCCCTCATTCTCTTCATGTTTTTCCAGTATATCCCTAGAGAATATACTAGTGGGTTGCTAAATTTTAGGAAAGTTTTCAATTCTGTATTTGTTGGTGAAATTCTTTACTGTCAATCTGCAGTACTCTGCTAACTCTATAAAATGAATCATGATTTGTTACATGTTCTTGCACCTTGTCTCTGCCACTTATGACTTGTATGACCATGAACAAATGAATTGGTTTCACAGCCTCAGTTTCTTCATGGTGTGCTCTTGGCAAGGAAACCTTCTAATTAGCCTCCACAGTTTAAACCAGATAATGGTGTAGCAAACACAGTATGGAGATCTTGATATGGTTACTGCCTCCTCTCTAGATGAGCTTTTTAAAATTCAGACATTAGCTTGTTTTTCCTCATCAATGCCTTTGGTTTTCCTAAGAACAAGTGTTCCTTTCAGTCCCATAAAAATGATATTGCCAGTAATAGATCAGTAGGTGGTATAGTATATGAAGTGTTATACTTTAGATTGTGAATTCCTTGAGGGTAGGACCTGTCTTTTGCCTCTTTTTGTATCTTCAGTGTTTTAGCAGTTGTTGTTGTTCAGTCATTTCAGTCACATCCAGCTCTTTGTGTCCACATTTGGGGACTTTCTTGGAAGATATTAGAGTGATTTGCTATTTCCTTCTGCAGCTCGTTTTACAGATGAAAAGCTGAGGCAAATAGAGTTAAATGACTTGCCTACAGTCATATAGCTAGTAAATATCTGAGGTCAGATTTGAACTCAGGGAAAGATGAGTTTTCCTGACTTCAGGCTCAGTGCTCTATCCACTGTGCCATCTAGCTGCCCTGTAAATGTCTATTGACTCACTGAACTGGAGTCATGAAGACCTGAGTTCAAATCTTGCCTCAGACACTCAATAGCTATGTGACACTGGGCAAGTAGTCAACCTCTCAGACTTAGTTTCCTCACCTGCAAAATTATGATATTAACTTTATCAATGAAGATCAAATGAGATGACATATGAAAAGTACTTTGAACACCTTAAAATGCTACATAAATGCTGGATATTAGTATGTTTACCAAATTGTAGTAAATTTCACGAAGCTAGGAGTAATAGCTAATACATTGGATAACAAAAATGGCATCTAAAGAGATATCAATAAGTTGGAATAAAAGACAAATCTAATAAGATTAAATTTAATAAAGATAAAGTCTTATACATTGGTTCAAAAAATCACTTATGCATGTATAAGAAAGGGGAGATATGACTAGACAATAATTTCTATTTGAAAAAAAAAAGACCAGAGGGATTTTATTTTACTGCAATCTCACTATAAATCAACAATATCATGACAGTCAAAAAAGCTAATCAATTATTTTTATTGGAGATCAGAATTTTCCCTGCAACTTGTAGTCTTAGATTATCTGATGTCACTGTGAAGCTAAATGATTTGTCCAAACATATGTAGTCAGCATGTGTCACAGGTTGAACTTGAAACATCTTGACTATAAGGTCAATTCTGTCTCTGTTCCGTACACTAGGCTGCAGTAATGAAAGTATAGTGTTCAGAAGGAGAGAGGTCATGTTCTATTCTGACTAGACCTCATCTAAAGAATGATGTTCTGTTCTGGATGTCACATTTTAGAAGAGACATTTGCAAACATTATTATATCCAGAGGAAGGTGATGGAGAAGTTGTGGCAATGGAGGGACTCAATACCATGTCTTATAAGCCTCAATTGAAGGAATTGGTGATCTTTACTTTAAAGAAGAGAAAGTTAAGGGGGAACATTATCACTGTTTTTAAGTTCTTGAAGGGCTGTCATGTGGAAGAGGGATTACATTTACTGTGCTTGAGCCCAGAGCAAGAAGTGAACAAGAGATAAAGCTCAGCACAATGGAAAAACCTTCTTAATAATTAGAATTCTCCAACAATAGAATGAAAAGCATTGAAAGGTAGTCATTTCCCTCATAGAAGTTGTTCAAGAGGAGGTAAGATGACTATTTACTGGGAATGTCGTGAAGGTGATATTTACTTTAGACAGAAGATAAATGCCATCTGTGGCCATCCCTTCCAGCTAAAATTCTATGATCCTCTAAATAATTCATATTGACACAATAATAGTGGATTCCAGCCCTAAACATTGTTAAACAGGTTTCTCAGGTAAAGCTCCTAAAGCATGATTTTCCAATTAAATAAATCCTTTAGTGCCAAGAAAGTACTTTAATGGCTAATCATACTATGTATATTCACTTTTTCAAAATTTCTGGCCCATTCCATTCATCTTGTCTTTTTCCTTTTTTGGTCATGCTCAAACAGAGACTTCAGGGAATCAGAGACAACAGATCACTCACATCAATTTTAGGGTTTTTATTTGACTTCTGGCAGATAAATATCTCTATATCACAAGAAATAACATCTATATAAGTGTTCTTTAGCTCTGCACCAAAAGGATGAGGGTGCATGTCTATGGGGATCCAACTATACTCTCAGTACCCCTATTAAACTGTAAACCTTTTGACAAAAAGGACAATTTATTAAAACTCTGTAACTCTTCAATGTGTCTCACATGCTCTATATAATAACTATGTTGGCACCTCACAAAAGAAGCATGAAATGTACCCAAAGCTAGTTTTATGGCATCCAAAAAAGCTAATCAAATATTTTTTTAGTGAAGAAGATTATCATTGATACAGGAAACTCCTGATAGAGAAAACTTTTCTACCAAAGCAAATCACTTACAGTCCTATTGCAGAAAATCAAATTTTTAAGATAAATTAAGTTGGGGGTAGGGTCAAGCCAAGGCAGAACTCACCTGGAGTGAGACCCTGGGTGTTCATGGAAAGAAAGCATACTATTGGCTTACTAGGTACAAGGCTAGGTGGCACAATGGGTAGAATACTGTACTTGAAGTTAGAAAGGCCTGAATTCAAATACTGCCTCAGACATTTACTATCTGTGTGACCCTAGACAAGTCACTTAACCTCCCTTAGACGGTTTTCTTATCTGGAAAATTGGGGGTAATGACACCTACCTCACAAGGTTGTTGTGAGTGTTAATAAGATTATATATGTATACATGTATGTATGTATGCATATACATCTATGTTTGTATGTAAAGTTCTTTTAAAATAGCCAAGTGATATATAAATGCCAGCTATTATTATTACCATCATCATCATCATCATCATCATCATTATTATCATTACTATTACTGCTACTACTACTACTACTACTACTACTACTAAAGTGATTTTATAGCTCTCTAAATTTCAGCAACCCAGTTACCAAGTACGGTTATGACTCTACTCTGAACATAATATGCATTTGATGTTCGTTGACTTGTGAATGATTGACCGAGTGGTAGAATGATGATGAGATAAAAGAATTACCTGTAGTTCTTCATTTTCTTCAAGTCACATTTCATATCTCTCATAGTGTAACTTACTCAAACTGCTCACACCTTCCAACACCATTTGCCCAGAGGAAAATGGAATTACAAGCATAAGTTAAATAAGCCACTGGGAGTACTTGGAAAGAAATCTCTATTGTTGGTCCTTATAGAAATGGCCAATGCCCATGTGGCTTTTCCTAGGAGTTTTCCTTGCCATGATTCACATTGCAGTGCTTTTCACGATAGTTTTTTTTTAATTCTATATTTATGTGGCACATTTCTTCTGAAGAGTTAGAAGTATTTTATTTTAAAATTGCTAAGAACTCACACTAACCTGGTAAATTTATGGATATTCTTATCCCACTTTTCCACATGGGAAAAAGGAAGGCACTGAAAGGCAAAGCAATTTCCTAGGATCCATATCAAAGTATCAAGACGGAATTACAGTTTTAGTCCCATGAGCCTCAGTTCTATCTACTGACCATTAAATCTGCATGTGTCTATGGTGTTTAAGATATTGTAACAAAAACTGGATAAAATAGAAGACAAATATGCAAAAATAATCAAGCTGGGGTAAAGAAATCATTGGAGTAAATGCAAAGACATTATTTGGATAGAAAACACACTTATGACAAGGAAATTAAAGAGCTTTGGGCTGCTTGATATGGAAAGGTATATTGTCCTCTCTACCAGAACTTATTAACTATGAATTTATTCCCTCTCCTACGTACTAATCTTTAATGTTCTATTTTAACCGTATTTATGAAGTTCAATGTTTTGAGCAAACAATTCTATTTTGAACTAGTTGTTCTTCAGTTTCAAAATTACTTTTGAGATTTCTATTTATGGACTAGCATCATAAGTCACCACTATGACTCTCAGTTTGACCGATAGCTACATTATCAGCTTCGACTTTTTATTCAGGCACACTCTGGATCTCATGTAATTAACATGGTTACAAAAATTACTGTGGCATTTTTGTACTTACACAAAATGTCACAAATTGTTGCATGGAAAAAAGGCTAAAATTAGAACATTGCCCTCTTCCCAGTTCCCTATTCACTCAAATACTGCCTCTTTGTAATTCATTCCCCTCAAGAGAGCTGCAGAGGTTAGTTCCCATTAGAATAAGAAGAGTTATTAGCTCCTTAAATTTATCTGCCAGAAGTATCAGAGTGAATCTATTCTTCCACACTAATCTACATTTGAGATTAGTGTGGAAGAATAGATTCACTCTGATACTCCTAATTTTGATTTCATCAAGGTCTCAAAGACTTTGATCTCATGTCATAACTTCATCAGTGTCTTTTTTTTTCTGACTCAATCAATACTAAATATCCTACAATAATGTTTTCTGATGTGCCAAGTGGGAAATGACATTGTCCATCTAAACTAATCTGGGAAATGTGTGGATTTGTGATGGAATCAAAATTGAAATTCAAGAACCTCTTTCGTTTGACCTTTTTGATTGCAACAATGGTCTTAATGAAAGGGCAGACTCACATAAATTAAAGGGCATAGAGTGATCTTAATGTCTATGCATATTATATAAGAGACAGGATGCATATAAATTACTAATGCATGAAACTAACGCATATAAATGAACCACTAATCATGACCAGATCACTCAAACTTTTCTCAAATTGATAGCATGAGCAAAGCTCTGTCTAGAATATGAACTCTGTACACACTTTAAGGCTGATTACAGTAAACCACATGTCTCCTTAGATTCCTTCCTCACTATAAAGTATAATAGGCACCATAGAGGAGAATTTAAAGCTAATAAAACCAACCTAAGTGTCAAAGATCTTTTGTGTACTTGTATAGCAAATGCTAGTCATTTGAATAAAAATAAAATGCTCCAGATTTTGTGTCAACCAGGACTATGGATAGTTCCAAATACCTTCCATGCATCTTTCAACATCTATCAAAATTATTCAACTTTTTTTTTCACCAAACCAGAATTAATTTTGAAATATGTTCTGGAAAGAATTTATCTTTCTCTGGAGGGAGGAAGGTTAGAGTCTTTATTCTTTTTTAAACAAAGTTGGTGAATGTGTGGGAATAGTAATATCACATCATTCCCAAGAGTCATCTGTAATTCAATGTGATATTTGCCAACATACAGGTAATAGCCATTGATAAATGTTGTTGTTGTTTTTTTTCTTGTTCTTGTTGTTCAGTCACTTCAGTTGGTTTTGACTCTTTATGACCCAATTTGAGGTTTTCTTGGCAAAGATACTGGAATGGTTTACCATTATATGTCATGGTAGGGGCTTAAATTGAATTCAAAGTCTTTAGGGACCTTTGAAAACCGAGTGCAATTTAAGACTGCTTTGTGTCTTCTAGACAGCATCTGATTTTGATGCAGATTAAATTCTTCCCAAAAGCAATTTTTGCAAGCTCTTCTTTACATCTCATAATTTCACTTTATTTCCCTTTTCAATTATTTTCTTTAATTCCTATGAGGAACAGTGTGATGATTGACTTCCTTTACAAGCTGCTAAACTCTGTTATGTAGCCATCCCTAAACACTCTAGGCTTATCGGGGAAATCTACAAAACCACAAATGTCTTTTCTAGAGAAAACATATATTGACTTCTACCCAGCAATCCTCTAAATTACATATACAACCCCTTGTATTGATCTTATAAGTTATGGTAATGCTACATTAGCATTTATTTCTCTTGATACATATTTAAACATAAATTTCTTTTATGCTAGTAATTACCTGGTAATGCTGAATCAATCTGTAAAATGTGTTTCTAGGATGGCTTCAGAAAATCTTGTAAGAGTTCCCTTTTGCACAGCCAGCATTTCTTACAGTATAAGTCTGCTGGACTGTTACCTGGCATCATAGAACAAGGAGTCAGACACAAGTCACATTTGACAGAGTCAGTGTATATACTGGCATTGAGACAAGATACTTCCCATCTTTGGATTTATGGTTGATATTCAAAAACTCTAATGTTTTTACCAATTAAGTTGCAAACACAAGAAACATTGCTCACATGAATTTGTATTTAAAACATTTGCCTTCTATGGTCCACCTGGAATTAGAGACTATGAAATCCCAACAATTATTTCCTTGTGATATAGCTTATCTTGGTCTTACATCTTTAATCAATTGTAGTTGTATATTGAACTTATCTTCAGTCATTATAATAGATTACTTTTAAGTCCTAATATGATATTAACTATTGATATTTTGTTTAATTTCTGAAAATGTGAAAAGACAAAGTCTAAGATTTCACCTCCCATTTTAAAAGTTGCATATTTCTGATCGGAATTGTAATACAAAATGCTTTTCATTGAATGTAGTCTTTTAATTAAAATGTTTGGTAGTGAACTGGACAATTTCTATGCAGATGAATGGTATACAGATACTGATATCATCTTCTATATTTAGAGAGATGATCTTTCCAAGAGGAAAATAGACAGCCAATAAGGAGGATCCCATCAAAAGAGAGGTAAGTTACTATGGTTACTTTTCAAGGGCTTAAGTAACAGTGAAAAGGTGCTCCAAGCCAAATGTACCCATTCCAGAGCAGGACCATGATTGTAGCATGCATTTTGACCACACATAGCTGCTAAATCAGCTTGGGGCTACACTCTGTCATTCCAGCATGACCTGCATGCATTCCTCGGGTTGCTGGCTGCTTTGAGTCTCCCAGCAGCACACAGACAGGGTTACAAAGTCAAATGGGTTGGCCGAGGGAGAGGGGGTTTTTAAAAAAGGAAAAACTTCTTCCAAAATCGAACCTAACAGTGACGTACAGGGTTCTTAATATGAACCAGTCTTGGTTATTTACAAACAGGACAATGCTCTATATAGCCTAGAAGAAGCTCTGACTTTCCAGCAGAAGTCCCAAACAACATCCCTAGCTCTCCTAGCAAACCAAAAGGTGGCTTGGCTAAGCCAAAGATAATACCTAAAGAGCGATAAGGAGCTGATTGACATACCTTGCAAGCAAGGGCCACCAGCCAGGAGTCAGATACGTCCACCTGTTTTGCAAAGATGTAGGTGATCTCCTTGTGTTTTGCGTTTGCACTCTATAGTCTTGCTTCGATTGGGGCTGTTGCTCTTCCGGCTGACTTGCACACAGGCAGCAGTCCAGTCGCAGCGACAGTAGTGGAGGGCAGCGCGGCGGTAGCAGCAGCAGTACCAGCAGCGTGGACTCACAGCCCTTGGCTCCTGCAGGTTCTTTCAGTCACTGAAACCTAGCGCCCCTCCCCTCCTTCAGATCAGGAGGCGGACCCCCAGCTGTTCTCTTCTCGTATTGGACCAGAGGGAGCAGATGTTACCCCGTTGCTAGGAGAGTTGCTAGGAGGTGATGACGCCCCTCAGCATCTCAGAAGCAACTTGTGTAGGTTTGATTTTTTGGCCTGGGGTACCCGAGTAGAGCTGAGGCAGGAAACACGGGGTGGCAAAGGGGAACGAATAGGCAGAAATGGGAGTAAAGGTAGTGACTGCCCGGGACGAGGAGAAAATTTAAAGCTGAAAAGCAGGAAGTTGGAGATGAGATAGAGGAAGGGCTTAGATGTTTAAATCGGGCTTGGGGCCGAAAATGCAAGCTAGAGTTTTTAAAAAATGCGAGAATCTGGTGGGAAAGGAGGATAGGGGAGGTGATGGGAGAGAGAAACGTACAGGCTTGCTAGATGATCGAAGAGCAAGGCAACATGAGAAGTGTTTGGCCTAACTAGGTACTCAAGAAAACCTGCTGATTCCTCAGCCCCGCACCCCAGAGTGGGATTGTTCCCTCTACCCGTAAATGGAGACAAGAGGCATCTCCTCTCGAGCCTCAGCGGGGCCGGAGAGAGATGCGGGATCCTAAGCGATCCTCTGGGAAAACCTCATAGTCTATCTGCTCTACCACACGCCCGGCCCCAGCGGCGCCTCGTAGGCCCCTAGAGTCAGTTCCCGGGTCTATAGAGGTTGTCTCCGGGGAGTCTTGCTGTCAAGCCTGGGAAGAAGAGGCACAGTTCAGGGAAGACTCAGTTTGGGTGATTTGTCCCAGGCACTGAAGGAGAGGGAAACTGGGAAGGAGGGTGGAGGTGGTGGGGTGGATGAGAAAGAAAGAAAAGAGAGGTAAGAGATAGAGAGGAAGGGCAGAAAGGCAGTGGGGAAGAGGGTGCCCAGGAAGTGGGGAGAAGTTGCAGAATCTGTTGTTTCTGAACCTCCAAAATGTAGGAGAAAGAGAGATCAAGA
Organism: Vombatus ursinus; assembly: GCF_900497805.2. Lineage (NCBI taxonomy): Eukaryota > Metazoa > Chordata > Mammalia > Diprotodontia > Vombatidae > Vombatus > Vombatus ursinus. The sequence continues at coordinate 7,011,417 of NW_020954671.1, read as the reverse complement.
GAGAAAGAGATAAAGATGAAGAGAAACAGAAACAGAGACAGACTGAGATAGAGATAGAGACAAGAAACACAATAAGAGAGAGAAAAGCAAAGAAAGAGACAGAAATAGAGACAGAGACAGTGAAAATAGACAGACAGAGACATAGTTTCAAGTGGGCTCTATCACTTACTTGAGTATATCATCTCTATAACCCTCAATCTTTCCATCTGTAAAATGTGACCAATATTATTAATCAGCTTGCATGATGGACAAAATTACCTCCCACACTTAATAGCACTGTGACCCTGAGCAGGTCACTTAACCTAAGCTCCTCATCTGGAAAATGGGAACAATAATAGAACCTACCTCACAATACTGTTGTTAGGATCACATGAGATGTTATGCGCAAAGTGTTTTGCCAACCTTTAAGTGCTATATAAATGTCAGCTATTTTTATTACTCACAATACCCTGGACAGTGTGACAATAATTGGCAAAGATCCAGAGGCTGTTACAATATTAGCTGTTAGAACTACCACTATCACCAAACAGCGCTTCCCTTTCCCCTCCCCAACCCTCTCCTCCAATGTATCTGGGGAAAAAAAGTAGAGATGAATTGTAGGGGTTGTCATGGAAGCAAATCGGATCTTGCTCCTGACATTCTCCTTCATTACCCTCCCATCACCACAAAAAATACATTTAGGACCAGGTTTCTCAGCCTGTGTCTAACCTGTATCCCATGTACTAGCTCTGACCAGCACACTACTAAGAAAAAGCTCTAGGACTTCAAAGGAGGAGCCCAGAGGTTGCCTTATATAGTGTTAGAATGGCATCAGAAGTATAATTAAAATGCCTTTGGAACACAGCCCTTCTCCAAAGTAGCTGCCCTATAGTGTTGGAAATATATTATTGTCATGCTGCCTGGAATCCCACCAATTAGAGAAGCATTTGTGTTCATGACTATCTTCTTTCAAAATGCAAATACCCTATCCCTACAAATGAGTTCCTGGAACTGGAAAGAATGTAGGAGACTATCAGTCATTCACACCTTAGTGTGAATTTACCTAACCCACTACTTTTCCCCCCAATTCCTAAATAAGAGAACGGATATTCTTAACAGAATGGGAGAGGTGGAGAATGTAGGGATACTTTAGTAGCCTGGGGCAATAATCAAAAGTCTTCATAAAGGCATTCAGGGTTAGAAAAGTGGCAGGTAAAAAGAGGAACAAGGAAAAGGAAATAAGAGAGTAAGTAATAGAATTTAGCCTGGGGCTACACTTGTAGTAGATCCTCAAAATGTCTTCCCTGATGCCTGAGAAGATAAGTGACTAGGGGCAGCTAGGTGGCACAGTGGATAGAACACCAGCCCTGGATTCAGGAGGACCTGAGTTCAAATCCAGCCTCAGACACATAACACTTACTAGCTGTGTGACACTGGGCAAGTCACTTAACCCCATTGCCTAGCCAAAAGAAAAAAAAAAACAAATGAATAAATAAGAAGATAAGTGACTACACGGTGGGCAGCAGGGGTGAAATCAATGAAGAGATGACTGGAATCCTAGCAGTGCCACTTTCTACCAGCTGAGGACCCTCCACTATGGAGTGAATTTAAATGCACTTATGCCTCAGCTCTGCCTCTTAACATCCTTTGATTCTCTCAGGTCTCAGTTCAAGTGCCATTTCCTTCCTAAAGTCTTTCTTAAATATCAACCCCTCAACACAGACAGGTTAACACTTTCCTCAGATTACATTATATTTGCATATCTGATTAAAAGTGGTATATGGCTTAGAATATAAGCACCTTGAGAGCAAAGATTGACTTTGGTTTTCTTTATTCTGCCAACTTTACACAGTGCATTTTAGACAGCTTACTAAACCATCTGATGAATTGAATTGAAATTTATCACGTAGCCCATGGAAAGTCCAAGGATCCCTACCCAGGCTCTCAGTCTCATTCATAAGTGCCCTGCCCCAGAGCTTGGCTACATCTCCCCCTCAGAGTTCTAGGTGTATCCCTAAAAGATCTCTGAGGTGATTTTCTAATGCCATAAGCTCAAAGACCCCTCAGCAAGACCCACCTCCACTTTATAGTTGATAATTAGTCAGCCTTAAGTAGGTTTTAGAAAAGAGCATTTACTATGATGGTACATTGAGTAGTGGGGCCATCACCAGTTTTCCTGACCTATGTCTTGCCACTAAACTCTGAAGACTCTGGAGGGGACAATGGGACTGATGACTTTGCACAGCTCTCCCTCCATTAAATCCAAGCCACCTGCAAGTTCAGATATTACCCTCCTGATGTCACTGGTCCTTTTTGAGAATGAAGTATGAACAACACCAAACACCATTAAGTAGTTGATTTTAAAAAAAATTCCCTCACCAAAAGTCTCTGTCAAGCTCTCCATATACACAGAGTCCCAGGAAAAATGAGTTTCATATGATTAGACAGCGCATATGGAAAGGGAGTAACTCACAGGTCCTGGTTGCCACAGGCCCTTCACCTTAAGCACCTTCACTAGGTCTGTCCTTGGTTCCTAATGTAGATACCACCACTAGCCACTGCTGGCCCAGGGAAATGGTGCTAGGATGCCAGTGAAAATGTGGGAAATATAAAATCATTTAGACCCTTCAAAGCCCCAAAAGTATTCCATCAACTAAGGAAGGGGAAACCTTACCAAAGTCAAATCTAAGGTCTTTCTTCCCCTCCCCCCAAACCTGAAAGATTTCTTTTGAGAAGAGTCAGCTAAAACTTGCTCCAATTTCTATAATGAATTAATTTTCAACTAGGTTGCTAATTAATAGATAATCCCAAATTTATAGACAATTTGGCTTTCTGAGACTGTTTTTGGAAGCTCCTATGGGGGAGAGGTCCTTCCTGGGGCATGGACAAATGTAGTGGGAATAAGTATGTTGACTTAGAATAACCAACTCCATTTTGTCTTAATCCTCCATTTTGTGATTTAGTTGTGATTTAATTGTTTTCCCTACTGAGTTGTTCTTCTGTAAGTTGTTTTCAATAAGATAAGCACTTGTATGGTATAGTTTCATAAACAACATGTGTATATTCCTAAATAACTGAAAAGCATATGTGGTCCTTCAGATAGGAAAGGCCACCAATGAAAAAATTATTGTAAACAATTTAGTTTCCTCTTTATCATCAGTTTATGTAAGAAATTACCAATCAAATTATGTGATAAACAAATTACATAATAAACCACATATCAGAACTTGGGAATAACTAGCAAATACCCTCAGATAGAAATACAAAAACCTACCTGAAGCCCCAGTTATTGGCCTGCTCCTGGGTCAAGACTAGGGTAGACTCCTCTGTTCGACACTCAACAGATTCAAGCACCCTATATTCCTTTTTTTTTTTTTTGGCTAGGCAATGGGGTTAAGTGACTTTCCCAGGGTCACACAGCTAGTCAGTGTTGTGTGGATTTGAACTCGGGTCCTCCTGAATCCAGTGCCTGTGCTCTATCCACTGTGCCACCTAATTGCCCCACCTATATTCTCTTAAGAGAAGTGCTGATTGGTTCAAATTTGTCAGGATGCCACCACCTTGGGAGGGAGACACACCTCCGGCTAGGCAGAAGGGGAACCTTGAACACTGGTTCCCTAGCCTACTGGGATTTTTAGGAATCAGGTTGGTGGCTTGTTTCTAGAGGGGTTGATGTTTGTATTATTAAAGAGATAATAAAAATAACTGCATATGCACTGATGAGTATAAGTCTGATTTAGTGTTGTAGTCATACTAGTGGTGTGGTAAATAAACAGGCTAAATTCTATTACTTGCTCTCTTATTTCCTTTTCTTTGTTCCTCTTTTTACCTGCCAGTTGTCTAACCCTGAATGCCTTTATGAAGACTTCTGACTATTGCCCCAGGCTACCAAAGTATCCCTACATTCTCTACCTCTCCCATTCTGTTAAGAATATCCATTCACTTATTTAGGAATTGGGGGGAAAAGCAGTGGGTTAGTAATGGTAATGGTAAATCAGCTTAGCTGAATAAGCCAGTGAATCATGTACCCACCATCATGAACCTACCATAATTACAAGTTTGCTCAGCCTATCCAAATGCAAGAATGCGATTCTCATAACAAGGGCTTTTTCACACTTGGTCTAAGACTTATGAGTAAGATTGATTGGAGTCAAGTAAATCAATCACTCCACTCTTCCAATTATCCTCTTTTAAAGGCCTGATTTGGCTCATAAACCACCTGAGACAGTGACTGTTTCTGCAAACACACCTCTCCATTAAGGTTGAGGCAGGTTGGTGTGGTAACAAAAGCACTGGACATGTCAGAAGTCTTAGACATGTCAAACTTTCCCTATTCCAGGTCCACCACTAGTGACCTTGCGGAAGTCATCCCACTTCTCTGAATCTCAGATTCATTTCTATAAGAGAGGGATAACAGAATGTAGCATAGGCACTGCAGTTTCTGCTATAAAGATAGCAAACAGGCAGACCCAGAGTTAACCCATTTGGTAATGTCTTTGATTTTTTAGATTGGATATTCCTATCTCACCCAGGCTGGAAATACAGTGACCAACTTCATCTAAGTAGTGATCAACATGAAAGCTTTAACCTGCTCTTATTTTCCAACCTAAGCTGGTTCACCCCTCTTTACCTAGCTTGGTAGCACTCCACACCCCAAGAGCTCATCATATTGTCGTAGGAATCAATATAGACACCTAATTAACTTTAGACACATTATAACTCAGAACTTCCAAATTCACATGATCCACCAGCCTTAACTCTCTCCAGGAGCAGGGATTAGAGGCATGTGCCACCATGTTTAGCACCATCTACCTTTTATACATCTGAAACTAGATGTAGACATTTCAAACTCAATATGTTCAAAATAGAATATATTACCTTTTCCCCAAAATCCTTCTCTCTTCCAAATTTCCTCATTACTGTTGAGGATACTACCATCTTCCCAGTTACCTAGGCTGTCAACTAGAACTTCTTTCTCAACTTCTCCCTCTCAGTTACCCCATATATCTAATCCATTTCCAAATCTTGCCATTTTTGCCTCTCTCACATCTGTCCTCTTCTCCCCATTCATATAGTGTCCACTTTTGTACAGGCCCTCATCACATTTTGCCCAGACTATTGCAGTAGCCTTCTAAATTGATCTCCTTGCCTCGGGTCTCTCCCTACTCCAATGCTTCCTTCATTCATCTGTCAAAGTGATTTTCCTGAAGTCCAAGTCTGACCATGTCACCCCAAAAACACACACACACACACACACACAAACAGAAGTGTGCACATGCTCATGTGTATGTGTGTGTGTGTAGCTAATTTAAGAAATATCTATCGGACTTCTATACTTTTCCTGATGTATTAGTACTGTGCAAGACATAGTAAATAAAAATAATAATAATAGCTATCATTTATATGGCACTTTAAGATTTGCAAAATGTTTTACTTTGCAAATGAGATAAGATATTATCTCATTTGATACTCACAACTCTGGGAGGTAGTGCTATTATTATCTCCATTTGATAGGAGAGAAAACTGAGGCAGACAGAGATCAAATGACATTCCCAGGGTCATACAGCTAATAAATGTTAAAGGCTGGATTTGAACTCTGGCCTTCACTCTAAGTCCAGCACTCTATCCACTGCACCACTTAACTGCCTACAGTATGAAGCAAAGTGCTTGAAGAATAAATGGAATCAGTTACAGTGCTGAGAATAGAAAATAAGTTTAAGACTCCTATACTCCTTTTATTCAGATTTCATAATGGTACCTCTTCTGATGAAGTTACTCTTTTCTGAGGGTGTTTATAAATTCCTCAATATGGTTAGTTTTTTAAAAAATAGTATTTGTGTAGTAAGAGGTTAAGACAAATCTTTCACTAAGCTTTTTCTGATTTTTAAAAATTAAATATTAAAATGCCATTAAATCCAAATTAGGATTCATCTAAGTTTTAATCTTGCTGCAAACAAATCTTACTACTCCCTTGAGAGAATCACAGACTTAATGCTAATCCCATCTGCTGCCCCATATCTGTTTACTAAAAAGAATGAGGTGTTTTTTATTACAAAAGAATGCAAAAGAAATAACACTGAAATTCATCAATACTCCAGACCTTTATTCCAAGACTTCATTTTGAACCATTTCTCCAAATCTTACTGGATGAGCCCAAGGGAAGCTTTAGTGAAACTGAGAGACTTAGAGGAATTATAATGTGATTTTTATGGCATTAATAAATGTCTGCATAAGACTTTTAGGATGAAAAAAGAGGAAAAGACCTATTTGTACAAAATTATTTATAGCAGCTCTTTTTGTGATTGCTAAGAATTGGAAATCAAAGGGATGCCCACTAATTGGGGAATGTCCAAACAAGCAGTGGTGTATGACTGTAATGGAATATCATTATGCTATAAGAAATGACAAGCAGGGTGGTTTCAGAAAAACCTGGAATGACTTATGTGAACTGATGCAAAGTGAAGTGAACAGAGCCAGGAGAACATGGTACACAGTAACAGCAGTATTGTTAGATGAACAATTGTGAATGACTTAGCTATTCTTAGCAATACAATGATCTGAGACAATCCCAAAGGACTAATGATGAAGTATACTATCTGCCTCCAGAGAAAGAACTGATATTGATTAAATACAAACTGAAGTATGTTATTTTTCACTTTCTTTCATTTTTTTCTTTTATTCAGCTTCTTATACAAAATGACTAATATGGAAATGTTTTACGTAATTGCAAATGTATAACCTATATCTGATTGCTTACCATCTCAGGGAGAAGGGAGGAGATAGAATTTGGAACTCAAAACTAAACAAAAATGTTAAAAAAAATTTTTTTTAAATATTAGCATGAAAAGATGCCCTTTTTTTTTAAAACTACAAAAACCATCAGGAACCAGAGAAATAGTATTGCATTTCTCAATTATTTTGACTTTTAGGACTAGTGTTAAGAATAGATATGGTTGCACTCAATAAGTGCTGGGAATGTCCAATTCTCTGCCAAGTTGCATACTTAGACAAAATTTTAAAAGGCATACACAACAAATGTCCTCTATAGCCCTAATACCCTGGAAATTTCTTCCTTGTGCAGAATGCCCATATTGACACAAATCTTTCCATATGCATGTCTACACACATGTGTGCAAATGCTCCAATCTGAGGAGGTTATGGGCTCAAAAATAGATACAAGTGTATTTATTATATGTGTATAACACTATTATATATGTATTCTATATGGGTGTTAGACAGGAAGATTTGAGTTCAAATCTACCCTCTGAGAGTTACTATATGTCACCTTGGGCAAGCATTTTAATTTCATTGTGTTTCAAACAATGATCTTGAGTTTCTCTACTAATTCACAGACAGTTGAAATTTTCATTGGTAGAGGTAGCTCTTGGCTGATATGACACTGAAAAAAAAGTCATAGATCCTTCACTTACACATTTTTGTTATCACTTTGCCCAGTTATTTGGAAATACGAATTAGACAGGTTGTTTTTGCAGCCTGTCAAAATGGAGGGAATCTAAATTAATGAAGGTCAGCCTTGAGAATGCTCAATCTATATGAAGAATGGCATATAAGAAATGATTCCTTCTGTTCTCCCACAAGTGTTTTTGAAGTCTAATTTCCACATGATTCAAATTAGCCCAGCATTTTTTTAAAATGGAGTTATGCAAGCGTGGAGGAAATTAGCATTTTTTCTTGCAACACCCTATAGAAAATAATTTAAAGTAAATGTTCCAAAAGATTAAAAGGGACAACTCACAATTGTCAAATCTGATGGGCTTCTCTCCATCTTCATCTTCTTTTTCAACCTCTCTGCATCATTGTTACCCTCTCCTCTCAGTTTCATAACATCTCTCTTCCTCTTTGTGACTATTCCTTCTCCATTTTCTTTGCTAGATCATCATCCATATCCCATCCCCAATTTTGGGTGTAGCCTCAGAGCTCTGTCTTTGCTCCTCTCCTCTCTCTCTACTCTATTGCTTGGTAAATTCATAAGCTTGCACGGGTTCAATTATTATCTCTGTGAAGATAATATCCCTATCTATATCTCCAGGCCTAGTCACCCTCCAGTGTGCTAGTACTGTCCAACCGTTTCCTAAACATTCCAAAGTGGATACCTTGTAGACATCTCAAATTCAACATGTCCATAACTGAATTCATTCTCTTTCTTCCCAGACTTATTCATCTTCTGAAGTGCTTAATAAGATGAAGTGCATCTTATGTGATCCTCACATAAATACTGAGGTAAATAGTACAATGCAAATATTATTATCCTTTTTTACAAATGAGGAAACTGAGGCACAGAATGGTTGAGATTTGCCTCAATTCATTTGGCTAGTCAGTAACCAAGACAGGACTCTCAACTTAAAGTACAGAGCTGTTCCATTATAAAATGCTGCCTCTCAAGCCTTCATTCCCTTTCTCTCCTCCTCCTTACCTCCTCAATTGCTACTTCTATATACCCAAGAACACATGTGAACAAGCTTGTTAGATATGTATGTAAAATAAAAGCAAATAAATGTGACAAAGGACTTACTGGGTTCTTCCCCTCACCCCCCCCCAAAAAAGTGGTCTGAAATTTAGCCCTTAAACACTTAGAAACCAATTTTGGCGGCTCATTGTCTGGTTTTAAGATACCTTGTACGTAGCTGAGGTTGCTGGATGAGTGACTTCAAAGAAGCAATATGCTGTATAATATTTAAAAAAATGCAAAACTCTTACCAGCTCAAGAATCTTTCTCTTCTCCAACATTTCCAGTAAGGTTCTTAACTGATCATTTGTGCACTATATAAAAATAAATGCCACCTCTCCAATCTGACTCTCATGATAAACATAATGGACCACACATGGTATTCATACACAGATACTTTGCTTGTACCTACAGTTGGCATAGTTTAAATTTGAAGGTTTTTTTTGTCTGTTCTAAAATAAGCAAAATTCCAAAATCCAGGCCCATAAAATTGCATGTTAATGCAGCAAAATTGAATCTTTTTAACATTAAAAAAAAGTTAAAAACAGATTTTCACACATATACATATAAGCCATCTGCTCCAACTTTATTGATAAAACCAGAAGGCGCCGTTTTTACAAAATATAAATGTTTTTTAGTTTGGATCATAGTCTGGGTGCAGTAGTCACTGGTACAAGCTAGGCTGGATGCTTATTTTAAGGTAGCTCTATGTATTTATGTTTTTAATAAAATACAATCGGAATTTTTATGTCCAGGCATTTTAATTACACTAGAGAGATTTGGGGAATCTGCCCTCGTAGGTTTTCTGACATTGCTACTTAACTGAAGATCTATTTCAAGAAATTAATTACTCTATTCCCAAAAAGAAAAAAAAATTCCCCTATCAGCACCAAGTCGCCTGGTATGGTGGTACATGCTTGTAATTCCTGCTACTTGGGGAAGTTGGTACTGCTGAATTGCATGAGGTCAATAGTCCTTGAGATGCAATAAGGCTGATAGGTAAGACCAGCCCTATTGACCCAGGTTGGAAGTAAAGTATGTCAAAGCTTCCATGTGAATTAGCAGTAGTGCTGTGCCCTTGAATAAACACCATACTTCAGCCTACATGAGAGAGGAAGACCCAAAACAAACAAACAACTAAGTATAATCCTTCTGATTATAAACCTTATTCTTAATTACAGATACATAATTTTGTTTCTATGTACTGTTTCAAAATTCACTTCCAATGAATGACCATTCACTAACATTCTATGAGTAGCTAAACTTCCCATTTAACATACAACATCCTTTAACATAATTTTGTTATATTGAACTTTATAAAGGAGAAAACGGATTCTTGCTCTGTATTTTCTTGAATTCAAACACACATCCTCAACTTTTCCCTATATTAAACCCATGGTGCCAAAACTATCTGATAAATCAGAAGTGTGTTATTTCAGTAACTTTGACCAGATGATCCAAAGGTCCTTTGCAGCTCTAACCTTCTTGGTGACACTGGATTTTTCCTAACACAATTTGCTTAGGTAATGCAATAGATGGTGTTCATGCTTCTTGAGTAAATTATCACTCTCTTAGAATTTTGTACTACAGAAAACATATGTATATCTCAATGTAATCACCTAGAATTTTAGGAAATACATATAAATCAAAATTTCCACACTCCTTGGGGGATGAGGGAATTCCTACTACTTCTGGGGGGAAAGGCATAGTGGCTACTGGCTATACCTTTTTCTCCCCCAATGTGTCATAAGCATGCAGGGAGGAGGAAATGGTAATTGTCATACACACACACACAACTTGGGATTTGTAATCAACTAGTTAATCTAAATAAAAAGAAAATAACAGCTTTAAATCCAATTACTCACTTTTTATGCGGATCATGAATTTTTCTAAAAGTGATGCCTGTCAAAATACTAACCATCATTTCCAACCAAGATGGAACAGATTAGCCTACACAAATAATAAGCTAAATATTGTACTGGGGGAGGGGGGAGGAAGCAAGTTTATAAAGTCAATACATTTCTAGCATCCAGATGTAAATGAAGAGGACATGATGTGCCAGAAACATTATGTTCATCCAATGCTGAGTTTAATAAAGACAACTAAAAATAACAGTATGTATGTTCAAAATGAATGAATCATTTGAATTTGCATTTCAAAAAATTCTAATGCCTTAGGGACATACTAAAAATTTAAAGTATAAAGTATATTTAACATAACATTCTAAAAGTCTGAGAAGCAGCCTAGCACAGAAGATAGAAGGTTGTTGGCCTTATAGTTAGGAAAATCAAAGTTCATGGTCTGCCTCTGATTCAAAATAGCTGTGTGACCATGAATAAGTCACTTGACCTCTGTCAATGACCCAGAAAGTCCTTCAAGAATACAATTTACAGACCAGCTTATGAGCTAAATGAGAAAAGGAAATTTTTACACCAGGAGTTAGCTGGTGAAGAAGTCATAAGTCCTTCCATCCTCCCAAAAATATAAAATTCACTTAAAAAGACAGAGTATTCTGCATGTGCGTTAAAATGTAAGTGTGTGAATAGAAACAACTGTGTTCCAAATGCTACACATTGATAGCAAAAAATTTTGAAGCAATCTGCTCTATCTTGAACATCTGAATATAATGAATAAAAATGTTGCTATGAGATCTGAGACATGCTTGAATTATCACCTTTGCCCATCAACACTTTAACCAGAAGAAAATGAAGGGAAATTAGAAAGAACAAAGTGGTACTAAACCACTTGGGATGATGGAGAGGCCTGCTGCCTCTAAAAAAGAATTTGATTTTCCCTTTTGATTTGGTTATTTCCACACACTGTATTTAAATTTCCCTTATGCAAAAGAGTTAGAAAATTATGTCAAGGTATTCAAGAAAGTAATAATTCCTTAATAAATTCAATGGATACAAACCCCAGGGAAGAATTGATTTGTGATTTAGTCCATTTGCCAGTGTACTCAAAGAGGTTTCAGTTAAGCAATGGCATTGAATATGATTAGGAATACCTTCTAATTTCTACATGTGCAGTAGCAGGATTTTAACAGAATCAGTCCAATTGTAACCTTGAGTCAGGGATATTGATTGCAGTCTATCAATGTAACTGAGAAATTAGTATTGCTCACTATTCATATTTCTATGTAGAATCATAAAATCATGGATTTAGGGTTGACAGGGACCATCGAGTTTAACCCCCTCATTTTTCAGATGAGGAAACTGAGGCACAGGGAAGTTAAGTGATTTACCCAGAGTCACATAGCTAAGTAAATATCTAAGCAAGGATTTAAGTACAAGTCTTCTTTAGGGCTCTATCCATTAAGTCAGCTTACTTCTAGGATACAGCTAATAAGTCAGATTCAATCAATAATCAATCATGTGCATGGAAAGTGTGTGTGTGTGTGTAGATTCATAGAGCATAGATTTAGAACTACAAGGGATTTTAGAGGCCATGGATTCCATTGCTCTAAGAGAACCTCAACTTGCTCAAATTTACGCAAGCAATGATTGGCAGAAGTGGGTCCTCTGACTCCAAATCCATTGATCTTTCCTTTATATCACCTTACATTTTGTACAGCAATCCATACAAAATCATCTCCATATATAGCATCTCACTTGATTCTCACAACTCTGTAAGTCAAGTAGCATATCACTGACACAGTTAGGTGGCATAGTGGTTATAGCATCAGACCTAGAGTCAAGGAAGACATGAGTTCAAATCCAGCCTCAGATCCTGAGCAAGTCATTTAACCTCTATCCATCTATCCTCTCTGTAAAATGGAGATAATAAAGGCACCTATCTCCTGAGGTTGTTGTGAGAATAAAATGAGATAATACTCATAAAGTGTTTTGAAAACTTTAAAGTACTACAGAAACGCTAGATGTTAGATAGCAAATAAAGGGGCAGCTAGGTGGCACAGTGGATAGAGCACCGGCCCTGGAGTCAAGCGGACTTGAGCTCAAATCTGGTCTCACACCAGACACTTGATACTTACTGTGTGACCCTAGGCAAGTCATTTAACCCCAATTGCCTCCCCCCCAAAAAAATGAGCAGGAAAATTCTATGATTTCTCCTCATTTCAGAGCTAGTCAGTAGTTGAACCAGGACTGCAGAGTGCATATCTTAACTCCTAACCGAATCCTCTTTCTAGTATGACACAATGCTTTCCCCAGAGTAACGCCAAACAAAGGATGGTCTTTTGCACACGAACAGTGGGGAAATGGCTTATGGATAATATGATGGTCTTTTCAGACAAGCCCCTACATACAGAAAAGAATAATAACCATTAGTAGCATCACTTTCCAATATAAAGGAATAAATGCTTATTAAATAGAATTGAATATGTACACTGCACTCTTCAATGTGGATAATGAAACAAATAGAAATATCATCATTGTTTAAATCATTAATTAACTTTTTAATAGTACAAAATTTTCTAATCATTGAAGTTCTATCAGTTTTGATCATTCACATAAATTTAAAAGAAATTTTATTATTTTTCCATTAAAGTATTCAGAGAAGTTATAAGATCTATGTTACCTAATTTATACAATTTGTATAATAATTATAACAAAGAGTTATTACAAAGCTTTGAAGGAATAGCTAGCTACATATGAGCACATAAGATAGTTGCAGGAAATAGTATCATCAGGAATTAGTATTAAAAGAATTAACACCTTTTATCAATGTATATGTAAATCATTGCTCCATATAGAGAATCAAGAAATTTAGGAGTCATATCTACAATAGCCATAGATTTCTGCTCTTTTTCCAAGAGGGAAAAAATCTAGAAGGAATAATATATCCTCAATATTGTGCACAAAAATGTATTATAAAAATACCATGAAATTAATACTTTCCATAAGCTATTAGAAAATGCCAGTATTTTTTATAAATAACTGTAATTCATTGGTAATCAATTGATACTATGAAGTTGGAAAAATGTTTGATTTCTCTTGGGAAATTATCCACAAAAAATCCACCATTATAGTTAGAATTATAGAAAGAAACATGAATCAATCATAGATTTTCATGAACTCTCTTGGTAGTTCAGGCCAAATCCTAATTTTTACAAGCATTACAACAGAACTCTTAAAAATAGAGATTTCCAAGCTCTTCCTGTGAATACACAAATTCCAAACTCTCATCTTTAGGGACACAATAAAATTCCAAGACAACAAAGATCTGCACTTTTAAATTCATTATAATGGTACCTGATCTGTAATTGCATTCTTGCAGTGGCATAAGGAAAGCATGCCATGTTACTTGGCCAGGTTTGAATTTTAAAAGATTTAAATCCTTTTAACATGTCTTCCAAGGGACAAAGGACTAAATGCAATGAGGTAATGAGGAGAGCCCATGATCAATTTTGTGAATCTCCAGATAAATTCAATTATGTTACTGGTCATGAACCGTTGTCTAAAGGGCATGCCCCAATGAAATAGATAAGTACCTTTATTCCTTTCTAAAACTAAAGATACTCCTTTGATTAGGCCCGGGTGACTCAGGCTTCCTCTGAGATAACTGAGGATTGTGGGAAGCAGACTCTTCTTGGAGGAACCAGCCCTTCCCTGTTCTGTGACAGTGAACTGTGAAATAGCTTGCCTCTTTTCTCCTTTTTTTCCCCTCACTTTCCCCAAAATGTGGTAAGGGGAAAGAAAGGAAGGAATTTCTCCTCATCCCCACCTCCAACCAAGAGGGGTAAAATGATGATCTTTAGGAGAAATATATGGAAAGCATACAATGCTTGCCCAGAAGGCAGTTCCTGGAATTCTGCTTCCTAGATGCTTTCTTCTACCTTTTTGTTTCCACTTATGAGCCTAGTCAGAGACTAGCATTCGTGCAAATGCATGTTTCTAGCAGTGGAGATTATTTCATGACTTCCTTGAGTTTCCAGAAGGAAATGATTTCCTACTTTTTAGAGGAGAAGAATATCCACCACAGAAGATAGATTTGCAGCTAGAGAGCCAAGCCATGTGCCATGACAGACCAGGAAACAGTGAACTTGCCAACCTTCTATGAGATTGTTGTGAGTTGCCCAAATAGTACAGGTCTGAGGTAAATGAGGAATATTTTCACAGCAGTTCCAGAAACTGCCTTTCCCTTCCAGGGAGCATATGATGGGCTATTGAGTATTTTATTATAGAAGGTATGCTGCATGTGTAGGTTATAAATATTCACATAAATAGTCTAAATTTGATTCATGAGGAAAGCATTGATAAATATCTCTGAAATCTTGCCCACCATACTCCAACAGAGTCCCTCTGAGGGGAACAGGCAAAGGGTCCACCAAGCTGGTCAGTCTGTTCTCTTCTAGCATTTCTTTCAATTATGAGAGAGTTTTGGACTATAATTTTCTCTCTCAGTTGTAAGTAGTGTGAGGGCATGGTAGTTTTTTGCTGTTGTTGTTGTTGCTGTTGTTATTTTTGTTTAAGATTCAAAAGCAATAAAACTGCTAGCTGCCCTGGTTGGTAACTCTCAGGAAAGAAGCCATAACCCCAAGTTTCTACTTTCAGGCTTGCCTCCTTTCCACCATACACTAGTTGTACAAAAGACTTCCACAACTAGTAAATCCTTTTATCCAAGCAAAGGGCAAAAAGAATTATAGAGAAGTTCTACAGATTAGAATACACCAGAAAATACACAGAGTGAAAGAACTCTCCACCTGAGTGTGAAATATCTCAGGTCATCCTAGAGAGAGAGGTCTCAATCTCAACCAATGGGAAATTCCCCAAAGTCTCTAGGAAGACAAGTTGGAGATAAGGACATGATGAGGAGCTGGCTTTTTCCTATGTGTCTACCTTCCAAAGTCTATCTGTCTGTCTCTGTCTGTTTCTCTGTCTCTGTCTCTATGTCTCCCTTTGTCTCTCTGTCTCTTTCTCATTCTCCCTCTCTACTTCCCCTCTCTCTTTTCTTCTCCCTTTCCCTCCTTCCTCCCTCCTTTCTTCTTCTTCACTCCTCTTGCCCCTTATGTGTATCTCCCAGAAGAGGATCTGCAGCCATATGAATCTCTCTCCAAAAAGAAAAAAGAATGTATTTCCTTCCCAAAGCTCACATAACAAGTGTACGTCTCACTCAGTGTTGTCATCATTTTCTCCACCAATCCAGTATTATGTCTAAGCGTAAACAACAGTTCCCAAAACAGCATGGACTTGAAATCCAGGTTACATTATCATTCTGTATTTGTCCTGTGATATCTTTATATTTTATTCAAAGTCTGCATAATAAAAGCAGTCCTGTATCTGATATTTATTTCATATTGCACATTGTCTGTATGGAAAATAGGGATAATGGTATACATTTTTTAGGAACTTAAAAATGAGCCAAAAACCTAAGTTTTATTCAGGTTTCACCAGAATTGGATTAGGGTTAAAGATAGAAACTTGCCCCTTCGGAGTCAGTCACCCCAAATCATAATAGTCCATGCCGTAGGAGGGGAAGAGGGTTGGACCGCAAGTCACACACACACACACAGACCCCCACACACCCACACACACACATGCATGCACACACACATGCACACACACACACACACCTTTTTTTTAAGGATAGAAATGAAATGGGAAATTGAGACTCAAGGTGGAATGTACAAATTTTAACATCTGGAATCACCGTTTTCTTCTATGTGTTAATTTTCTAATCAAGAGGATCACTTGTGGAATTCTGGTGCTTTTTCACAAATAGTAAAATTTCCCCAAAATGGATATTTATAGTAAGGCTCAAAAAGTAACTATCAAATTGGCCTAAAATATTCTATTCAGAAGTGATGCCTTGACCCTTGCAAACTCTTAGATTTACTCTACACAGTACTAAGAGGGTCCTTTTAAAACATGTGCTCCATAGATTTTTGGTGCTTTGGATTTGTTTATTCATTTGGGTTTTTTGAAAATTATTGGCAATAAACCCATTTTACACATTAGGCTTAAGCAAAATATATCTTTGGTATAAAATGGAAAGCCTATAAAAGCACATGGTCACTGGGGCAAGGAATTGCTCCACATGAAGAATCCTTTTTCATTGTACCCATTCTTTTTAAATGTTTCATGTTGTAGTAAGTTGGGTAGAGAGAAGGATGGAGGTAAAGTAGACTTCTAGCTAGTTATTCTTTTGACTTCCTCTAGATATTACTGTCAGTAATAATTCTTTCAATAAAAATAGGGCAGCTGCAATGCCCTTCACCGTCAACATAGCAAGTATGTAACTTGCTGCACTTTACATAATAAAGCTTGCATTACAGCACCTTGCAAAGGACATTGGGACATTCAATTATGAAAGCCCAAAGAGTAAATATTGTGGATGTTTCACATTATCACTTAGAATATTATTTAAATGAAACTCAACATTTCTGTATTCAAATATAAAACAGATATTAATTAACATGTAGGTTGACAATATATCTGTGTATGCATATATATATTTCTTAAAGTTATACCTTTCCATTCTACTGATTCCCCCCTCCCTTGCACTAAAAAAAATTAGCTAAACTGGGCTTAAATTTTATAAATTAATAAGCATGATTTTAATTGGATATTGGTGGCAAGACTTGTGATTTCATCAACATAGATAGCTTCTTCCACCAAGACAACTGGCAATTCTTCAGCAATTTATAATCTTAGAGAGTTGTGTGAAGTAGTGGGTTTCAAACTCAAATAGAAATGAGATCTTTACTGGGTGCATACTGACTTGGAAAATGACAAATTAACATTATCTATGTTTTATTTATTTTGTTAAGTATTTCCTAATTACATTTTAATCTGGTTGGGGCTGTACTTGTGGCCTGCTGGCAGCATGTTAACACCTTGGGTTTCCGTATAGCAACACTTGAACCTAGATCTGTCTGACTTCAAGGTTGGTGAACTACCAGCTATATCATGCTACATCCCAACCTTAACACTTCCCTAGAGATTTTATTAGAAGCTGCTAAAAGTACCCAATTAATAGGGTAATCCAAAGTGCATAATTTGGATTCAGGAAGCACTGTTGAACTTGGTAGAAATTATGTTGAGGGTGGAGAGGAATGAGTATTAAATGCAGGAAAAGATATGGTTTTTTAAACCAGTGACATAGCTAAGGTGGCAATTTAAAAGAAAAACTAGTTTCACATTATCCACAAGGTAGACGTGATGATTTTTGTCCCAAAAGAAGATTGATGGAAACTCACAGAGACACCTGAACCCATTTTAAAGAGGCAATTGATAGTAGCTGGACATTAGTTAAAGTGTTGTACTTCAAGAATATTCAAAAACAACCTAATTTCAGTCAGGCTGCTTTCCAGTTTTTCCAGCAGACCTTATCAAATAAAGAGGTCTTTTTTAAGTATTATGTTTTCTATCTTATCAAACACAGGGCTATTGAGTTTCATCATTAGGCTTACTCCAAAACCTTACTCCATATTCTACAAAAAAAGCTAAATGGATACATGATCTTGATATCGAAGATTATACCATAAAAATCAGAAGAGAAGCAGATAATATACTTTTCATGGCCATGCATAGAATACGTGTTCTTAACCAAACAAGAGACACAGGCAATTACAAAAGATTAAATAGATAAGTTTGATTACATGAAACTGAAAAGTTTCTGTATAAACAAAATTAATGCACCTAGAATAAAACTGAAAGCAGTAAAATAACAGGGAAACTTTGTATCTAATTTCTTAGATAAGGGCTTAGTATCCAAGATATATACACCTAAGATATACATATATATGATATATATACATTTAACTAAAAACCATTCCCTAATACATAAGTGGTCAAAGAATATGAACAAATAGTTATCAAAAGAATTGCAAACTATCAACAGCTATATAACAGATTGCTTCAAATGACTAATAATAAAAGAAATACAAATCAAAAGTAACCCTGCAGTTGTTGCACATATGGCACATTGGCAAAGATGATGAGATGGAAATTATCAGTGTTAGAGGGGTTGTGAGAAGTTAGGCACTCTAGTGCTATGTGAGCAGAGTTATGAATCTGTCCAAACATTTGAAAAGTAATTTGTAATTATGCAAAGAAAATGCATAAAATTTCTATATCTTTTGACCCAGAGATTCCACTAGTAAGTCTATACCCCTGAAGGAATTCATTGATAAGAAAGTCCATATTTGCATGATATTTTTAATCACATTTTTTGTGTGTCTTAACCAAGAATTAGAAACCAAGTAGATGCTCATTAAATGGGAAATGCCCAATCAAATTATGGTATATTAATTTAGTGGAATGTTATTGTGCTGATATGATGAATATAAAGAATACAGAGAAGCATGGAAAAATACAAACAATCTGATATAGAGTGAGGTAAGCAGAGTCAATAAAAGTGACAGCAGCAATGTAAATGGAAAGAAAAATCATAAAACAAAGGTGAAAGTTTCAAAATTTCAAAGAACAATCATAGCTCCAAAGAAGAGATATAAGAAAACACACACACACACACACACACACACACACCCCCTTTGAAGAGGTGAGAAAGTCACAGGTGTGGTAAATTGCACTTATTTTCAGACTTTTTCTATGTATTAGTGAGTTTTTCTTTTTTTCCCTTATTTTTCAAAAAAATCTTATTGGTAATAAGGGATAACTCTCTGGGAGGTAGAAAATGATAGTGGGGAAAATTATGGTGATGTAAAAAACAAAGATGAATAAAATTTCATTTTAGAAAATAATACTCAAAGGAATTTATGATTGAGAATCAGTTTCATACATCAGGCATCATGCTGCTTCATAAGATCTTTAGGAGCTATAAATATGTAGGAGGATTATCTGTGTACCCATGATACTGCAAATGTTGAAACAGAATAATGTGACTCAAGGGAAGAACAAACATTCAAAGCACAATAGGGATTAACCAGGAGCCCTGAAGAATACCAGAAGTGACTTAAACAAAGCCAGAACAATATGCCCCCAGGGAAAGTATTTTAGGGCACTGAGGGAAAGAAGGATGAGAAAACATCCAAAAGGGTCAAAGGTAAAGCTTAGTTTAAAAAAAAGGTTCAGGTAGAATCTTATGAGTAGAAAGAGCTTTCTGAAATTATCTAGTATATTTCTTCTTTTCTTGAAGCTATGTTTCATCTTTTCTATTTTAGAGGAGGATGCCCCAATAGTCCTTTGGCAAACCCACCCGGCCAAATTCTACCACCCTTTTAAGGTCCATTTCTTTTTCCATGAAGCCTTCTAAAAATATTGCTCTCTCTTCCTGCCTAGTGGGCCATACATTTTGGCACCTTATCAGATTGAATTTATTACATTGCTTTCTGTTGTTCTTTCTCTAATTTTTTAATGTTATATCATTTCATATGTTGTGTCCCAAAATGAGTTTTAGTTTCTGTAGGTCGGGGATTTCTTTTTAATCCTACAAACCTACCTACAACAGTGCTAATCATACAGGGATTCATCAAATATAGTTAGAATGGAATATTGAACAATTTTCATTAAATTGATCATATCTAATTAAAATCTCTCATGAGGAATTTGAGGATCTACGATCAGAATAATTGGCTACCATGTTCAATCTGAACCATATGCCATACTGAATGCTTTCCAAATCTGAATATATCTTCTTTGCCTCAGTTTCCTCAACTTTAAAATAGAAATAATGATAGTACCTTCCTCTTAGGTTTACTCTGAGGAACAAATGAGATATTTGTAAAGTGTTCAGCAAAGTAGCTGGCACATTGTAAGGCATTTCATAAATGCTTAATCCCTTCCCCTACGACATGCAGCCTCTCAATGTTTCCTCCCAAGTCCAATTTTCCTGACCTTTAACCATCTTAGTAGCCTTTGTCTTCATTGTTTGTAACTTTATACATTCTTTACACTCCCCCTTAAACGTGATCCCGAGAACTGGACACTACCTTCTAATGGTCACAGCAGGTATCTTGACAAGGAGTTTCTCCATGCTCTATGTGCTATATACAGTTGGCTTCTGAGGGCTATACTAGGGTTTATAGCACTAAATTCTTGCTGCATTTAATTCAACTGACTTCTGAGCATATCTCCAAGATTATGAATCTGCCAAGGCTATTTTAAATTCTGGTCAGAGGCTCTTTCACACTGCCCAATTATACAACTCACATCTCATCATCCTCCATTCTCCCCTTGGCTGCTATTTTGAAAGATGCAGTGGTGCTTCTCCCTGACAACTCCTCTGCTTGTGCCCTTGATGTCATGCTTTCCTTTCTCTCCTAAGAACCTGTTCCCTCTGGTACTGATTACTCGTCCATCTATAAAACTGTCTAGATTATCCCTGATTTATTTTTTTAAAACTCTTCATTTTATCCTACTATCCTCTCAAGGTACTTTTCTATATTTCTCCTCTCATAGTTCAGTTCCTGGGGGTGGGGGGGAACTGTCTATACTCTTTATTTTCACTGTCTCACCTCCCACTCACTACTCAACTCCCTATAAACTGGCTTTCAACTCCTCACTCAACTGAAACTTTTCTCTTCAAGGTCTCTTCACTGACAACTTCAGTGGTTTTTCTTCAGTCCTCATGCTTTTTGATCTCTCCTCTGTGTTAGATGTGTAAGCCACTCACTCCTAGTGGATGTGCTTTCCTCTATGAGTTTTTGCGATGCTGTTTTTCCTGAATCACCTCCTACATCTCTTACCACTCCTTCTCAGTCTCCACTGCAGGAAATATATGTCTTGCTTTCCATGTCTGCTTGGTTTACAGAACAGGAGCATAAAAAGTTCTGACTATGGGGGAAGGAAGGTTAGTATTTCTTAAATCTAGCAAATATCTTACAGACCTGGTATATTTGGAGTCAGAAGAGAGTAGTTTTTATTTTAAGAAAATTATATCTTTTTAATTATATTATAAGCAAATTTATTTTTTATTGAATTTTATGGTCTGCAAATGTTATATTGCATTCCAGGACTAAGACAAAATCATTCCCTTTCTAATTCTTTCTTCCATAGCTCTCATTTTTCTTCCAGATTTTTTCACTCAAGTACTCTCATTTCATTTATTCAAAAAAATTAATTATTTTTTAACGCTTGCTTCATCTCTTCCATGAATTACAGTTGAATTTGTGCCCAAGTTGTATTTTCTCTAAGTCTTTGCTTGTAAAGATGTTTTGGAATCATTCTCTTCTGTGTTTGTCTTGTCAAGCTTTCCCACCACCATGATAGCTCATTATGGTGTGGTCCTTTTTGACTTTGCCCATTCTTCCAACTTACTTCTTGACTTCATACTTCATGTTATGATGGCCTTTTCCCTGTGAAGGAAAGATTTGGGCTGGTCCAGTTGCTGTTTTCTTGGTGTATTGAGTGTTCTGCTATTCTAGGTTCTCAGGGACAGGCTAGGGACTGTAAGCTTTCAGTACTCCAAAAGTGGTCTGATCTTGGGCAAAGTCTGATTACTGGTCTGAGCTCTGCAAGTTCCTGAACTACAATTCTGCCACATTTTATATTCAAGGAGGTCAGACCTCCTCAGTTTGTCTAGTTTTGCAATAATTAATAATAAAGTCTAGTACAGTTACGCATCAGTCAATAAAGGACAGTGTGTAAAAAATAGATGCTTGGAAGAATGGCATGCTTGGCTTTATCAAGTCAGTAGGGAAGTAGAAGGAATCCTTAAATTAATAGTATGGCATTAGGAAAAAAAACACTAAAGTTAAGGAAACAACTTCTCGATTCAGAATAGTTTCTAATCTGAAGTGAGGCATGCTGATTTTTAAACAAAAACAAAAACCTTCACTTACTCTCTACAACTTTATTATAAAATGAGGCTTTAAAGATGTGATAACTATAAGAATTCATTTGAGTAGCCAAAAATTTGTGCTTCTTAAATTTCAAGTATTCCAATGAAATATAAACAATTAGCTAGGTGAACTAGGCTAAAGTAGCCTTCCTACTATTTGAAATCCAATCCATCTTTCACTTTTCCAGAAGCCAATTTAGATACAAAAGCACTAATCTAAAAGTCTTGAAAATGGATTCAGGTCCATGCTTTGTCAAGAAAAAAAACCTGGGTAAATACAAACATAATACCTAAAGTTCCAAATCAACAAAAAGAATAATTCTTCATAATTTTATCCTGTATTAGCATTCATATTTTTATATTTATGTCAGCTTTATGTTGAACATTGTTAGCTATACAGATATCTAAATACTCAACACACGTATGCAGGACAATTATTACGCAATTTGCTTTTTTACAATATATTCCTGGAAATCTGGCAAAAGAAAAACAATTAAAAGGTGGGCTAATCATGCATGAATGAACTGTTGCATTCATCTGCCTAAGTATGTTCAGTGCCTTTCCCAGAAATTATTAAATAAGTAGGTAAGAACAGAGTAGGAGGTATTTATCAGACAGCATTGAATAATTTGAGTAATGAAATACAAAATAGCCAAAAACAAGAACTACCTGTCCAATAAATGCAGATGTTTTTACAAATATAAATTTTAAACTCAATGCCACATTTATGTAAAGGTATTAAGAGAAGCATAGCATGACTGCCATTTTTCCCTTCAAAGAGCATGACAGGAAGACTGAAGAGTTATTTTAAAAAGTAAAATAAAATCTTTGTGTTACCACTTAACCAACTGCTCTCAATTCTACTTTCAGTCAGTTATCAAGTCCTAACACCACAAACAAAATAATAAGGCCACTCAACACCTAATGGATATAATATTGGCAAAGCACTTCAAGGTCTTCTAAGGTAAGCTAATCTAAAAACACAGAGCAGCCTTATTGCTTTACATACTCTCAATAACTGGGCAACAATATAAGTCAAATATAATAGAGATTGGAGAACAAATAAAATGACTTCAGACAAAATGAAAGTTTTTTTCCTTTATTTTTTTGCCTAAAATCGAGTTTTGGGTTTTCTTAAGCAGAGGTACTGAAGTGGTTTGTCATTTCCTTCTCCAGCTCATTTGTCAGGTAAAGAAACCAAGGCAAATAGTGTTAAGTGGTTTCCCCAGATTCACACAGCTAGTAAGTGTCTGAGGCCAGATTTGAGCTCAGGAAGAAAAGTCTTCCTGAATCCAGACCCAGCAC
Organism: Vombatus ursinus; assembly: GCF_900497805.2. Lineage (NCBI taxonomy): Eukaryota > Metazoa > Chordata > Mammalia > Diprotodontia > Vombatidae > Vombatus > Vombatus ursinus. The sequence goes on along the minus strand of NW_020954671.1, from coordinate 6,987,965 downwards.
TCTATCTACTGTGCCACCTGGCTGCCCAGTGTCTAAAAGCAAACTGTCAAATGTCAGACCAATTCCTTAAAAGCTATACAGTGTTCTCTATGGCAGAGATTGATAGCATGAATTCACAGTAGAGTTGCCAGGTACCTGACCTGGGCATTATCAGGAGAGCCACGACACACAGTAATAATTTAGCATGCTCTTTTTTCTTTCATTTAAGCTTACTCTTTTTTTGTTTGCTTGTTTTTTAAAGGCAGTTGGGGTTAAATGACTTGCCCAAGGTCACACAGCTAGCAGGTGTAAAGTATTTGGTCAGAGGTTGGATTTGAACTCAAGTCTTCCTGACTTCAGGGCCAGTGCTCTATTCACTGCACCAGCTAGCTGCCCCTAAGCTTACTCTTAATAAACAAGAAAGACATGATGCAGAAGAATGAATGGTAGATTTGGAGTCAGAATGCCTGGGTCCTTCCCTTAGGCTCTGCCACTTACTATCTGTGTGACCTTACTATCTGTGTGAGGCCTTTCTTGTCCTCAATTTTATCATCTGTGGCTGATCAAACACCTGGACTATATATCCTCTAAAGTATTTCTTTCAATATATAATTCTATATGAAACTGAAAAGAATTTTCTTTTCATTTTTAGTATCTCAAGCCTTCACTAGATATCACCCCAGAGACAGGGAGAAGTCAACAATGAAACATAAGCTCAAATGAAACAGTTGGAATAATTATAATTTAGGTACAAGCACAGCCTCCTTTTTTTTCTTTTTGTCAATTTAAAGTCATAGGAATCAAAACCTAAGACACTAAAGGAGCATAAACATGCACTAAGAAAATATTTAAAATAGCCTTTAACCAACATTCATGCTAATAACCTCATGAAACAGTCTGCAGTCCATGACATATGCCTATCACAAAATATTAGTATATATGATCAGTAAAGATTATCAATGCCAACTCAGCTAAATGATGATAATCATAGGCACTTCAAATGTTTGCAGAAATATTTCAGGGCCTGCCCATGACACCTGAAAATATAATTCATTCACAAATGTTGGCAAATATACATTTTCAAGAAGCAATTAAATCAAAAGAATAAGCATTTATTGAGCCCCTACTGTGTATAAGCTGTTGTAAGGATTGGAAATAGTATCATTAAAGACAGCTTAGGTTGCAACATCAACATAGACAACATGTACAGAATTACATGTAATTGATTCAGATTTAATCTTGAAGTGCCTCAAATGGAGATAATTCAAAATGGCAGTGATAGCATCAATGTTTAGATAGATTTTTCCATCTTCTTGACTTTCTCACTTCTACTAATTAATTGTTCAGGTGAGAAACCCAGCATAAAAACCTTGAAAGAGAAAGTTCAGGGCCTCCATTTACAAATTCAAAAAGGGACAAGTTGTCTTAGAAAAGCCTATTAAACTATGTGTTGAATTGGTATCTGGCAACAGCAATGGTCTGGAAGATGAGACACGTGAACGTTGGTGCAAATGATCAGGATTCTAGCAAGGTATGCCACCTGCAGATCTGCTGCCCCTTGGTTTCCTTCATTTCTCGCCAATGGTCTTGTTCCTCCTCTCCACTGCTGTTCTGACCCAGTGAAATCCATCCAATCATTTCTTTGCGCCTCATAGTACGTCGATTATAAATTGAGATCATCAAAGTGACGTCAGAGAGCTGAAAGAGGGCTACCTGGAAAACAAACGTTTCCTTGTAAATGGGATTTGGCTGCCCTCTTCTAATGGATGTCTTACAACGGGACATCTCGTGACCCACAGAGTTGAGAAGAAAGAGCTTCCCATAGGTATCTGTGACAGGGAAAAAAATAGGGGAGGGAAGAGAAAAGAAAAAAATATTAATATGTGTCACTCATTTGTTGCCTCACTACCTACCTGCCAGCTCATTCAAGTTTTCAGTAAGTTCCTCCTTCCTTTATATTGAGAAATAGTTTCATACTTGATAGGTAGAAATAGGTTAAATGCATGGATTGTTAGAGAAAATTTTCTGGATCTTTACTAGTTAGTATGCTGTACTGAGATATATGCCTTCTATAAGAATACATTCAAGGGAAAGTATGGAAAACATCAATATATCCGTAAAACTCTTGTACACATTGACACTAGAGTCAATACTTCTGTACATTTTGCTTTGTAGACATCTTTCTTTTTTATATCTAAAATAGACAACTAGTTATTAATGCATAGAGCAGTGGACCTGGAGTCAGAAAGTCAGACTCAGATATTCATTAGCTGTGTGATTCTGTGAAAAATCATTTAACCCTCTGTTTGCCTCAGTTTCCTCAGCTGTGAAAATGGAAATAATAGTAGCACCTGTCTCCCAGGGTTATTGTGAGGATCAAATGAGAAAATGCTAGGAAAATGCTTAGCACAGAGCCTGGCACACAATAGGTAGGCACTTAGTAAATGCTTGCTTGCTTCCTTCCTTCCTAAAATATATTAGAAAAAAGCTTTTTAATTGCTAATGACTGATTCAGATTTTGAATGAAACCTATTTGTGTTCCCAACTATGCTTTCTGGAATATTTGAATGATGGGCAAGTCACTTTAGATCCATTCAAATCCAATCTTGAAATAGGACTAAGTCCACAGAGATCTACACCTTGGAAAACATGCTGTATTTTCTAGAGGATAAAGGGGAATTAGGAGATTGCTTATTTTAAAAAATAATACTGATAATAACCTATAGTTGGCATATCTAATATTGCAAATGCTGGACGTGGAGTTGTCTCCATGTGATCAAAACATAGTACATGTCTCGCTTGAGAGCCTGGTTATATTATGTCAGCTCTTTATCTCTAAACATTTGTTTCTGGTATCCCCTGGGATATAGTCTTTGCCAAGGCCTCCAGACTGGATTCTATCGTCATGGAGCATTATAATTATGATATAGCACTCTGCTTGAGGCATTTCCCACAGTGGTGATTAGCAGTATGACCTTGGTCAAATTCCTTCACCTCTTTGGTCTGTTTTTGAATCTATAAAATGAAATTGAAAATACCAGCTTGATCTGCCCTGTTTCACAGCACAATATGTAAGTGACAAGCACTCTTTATAAAGTTGCTCCCATCCAGAAAGGAAAAAGAAGAATCCAATGCCAAAATAGTATACTACTTTTGCACCTTTTCCAGAGTAGAACATCATAAAGGATAATTCCTCTTGGACAGTCTATCACACTTATGTTCACCTTACTTAAACGTGATGTCTCAAATTTCTATTAACTACTGGAGTATTTTACAGTGTTTCTCACTAGCCTAATGTGTAAGCTGTTCTTTCAAGAATCAGTGTGTCAGGGTGTTTTCCCAATTCAATCATTCTATAAATCTCATTCAATGTAGGCTGCAAGTTGATTCGTGCTTATTTGCTCACTCTCCTACTGAACCACAATTCTAACTTTTAAAAGTGTAAATCCAGATTTCTGCAATTTTCTGTTCCCTCAAAGTGCTTCTAAGAAAGGAAATTACAACCTGCAGCTTTCTCTGTGTTGATCTTTTTTTCCCCTATTCCCATTTGGTGTGTTATTTTATGCACTTATCTGCTGAGAAACACAAGGTGTGAAATTACACATCAGGTGTGAAAACACTTCTCTGTCTCAAAAGCAGGGCTCTCCACTCTTCACACTGTTCCACAAAAAAAGCTGTCAAGAAACTGACAATTGGAAGGCAAACTGTGAGGTTCCACAGCTGCCCAGCCACATAATTCTTACAAGAAAAGTTCGATCCAGGGCCCAAACTACTCATGCAATTTTGGTGCCAGCATAACCTTAAGGATTGAGGTTGACCCTGTAAACAAAACTCTGCACATTAAACGAAGAACAATCTCAGGGGTTATCTTGCCACATGGTTGTTTTCTGATTATGGAAAAGGGTGGCTTAATACAGTAACTGAATTTGCTTGAGATGAATTGTAATGTGTCACAAAGTGCAGGAGCAAGGACAATAATTTATTAAACAATCCAGACACCTGAGTATAGAAGGGAAAAGATGGGCCAAATGTTTCCAGTAGGCCTGATGCTAAAATGAACATTTTGTCAGCAGCAACATGCCTCGTGCTAAAATACCATGAGATAAGCCTGCCTGTAGAACATTTGGACAGCTGGTAATTGTAGGCCCGGTTTTGGACAGCTGGTAATTGATTTTAGTGCAGTTAATTTGACTGCTGAGTTTTAGTAAACTCCCATTCAAGTCAATAAACAAGTATTAAGCACCTACTATATACAAGGCTTTGTGCTAGACACTAGAAATATTCTAATATTCCAATGGATTTGTGATCTCATCCACATGGGTACCAAAGCTATATCTAAGTGGGACATGGAGCTTTGTCCCAGGCACCAGCATCTAAGTAGGTATCACTGTAGCCCTGAAATCCTGCCCTTAAGTGAGATTTGGGGACAAGAAAGGGCTGGGGTAGGGTAAAGGAATTGGGAAAGGAGATTGGGGGAAGAGGGTGAATGAATAGGCCACCCCGTTCTCCTGACACTATTGCACCTACTGCAGACCTATCTCTCCTGGGCCTATGTGTCTTTCCCAGCTTTCAAAATCTATTTCCCCTACTATCTATCCCCATATCCTTATCCCTTTCCTGCCTAGCTCTAGACTTCCTCAGTCCTTGCCTTCTAAAATTCCTCTTCATATTAGATCTTTTCTTCTTATACTATCTGTCTTCTGGTGATCATAGAAACTTAGCTTTATCCTGAAGGAACCACTTTTCTTAGGACCCTCTTTAAGTCTGGCTGCTTTCATAAACCAGGATACAGGGCTAAATAAGAGTAGGAATTCCCACATTCCTTGCTCCCCACTGCTACTTTCAGTCACAACCCCCTGGCATAGCATCATTATTCTCTCTTTCTCTCTTTTAAAGTTCTCTCTGTTCTGTCTAAATTTGTCCTATTATCTGTGTATCTCTAGGTCACTCTCCCTCTTCCTCAATAAGTACCTCTTCTCCAGTAAAACACTTGACCCTTTGATTACCCTGGCTGCCCACTTCCTCAACTTCCATGACCTCTGTCTCTATTCTACTTCACCCGCACATAGAAGCAGCCCAGGGTTTTATTATTCTTTCACTCCCACCCTGACTCAAATGAATTTGAGAGACTTCTATAGTTATCCCTTCTACATCATGACTTTCCCTGTTGCGGTTTTGATATATCACAGGTCGGCATAAGAAATTAAATGGGAATTTGGGGGCAGTTTTGAGGAAGCTGCAGACAACACATGAAGGCCAGCAGACAAGATGGAAAAAGTTTAGAAACTCAGAAATACATAAAATATACATATAGCATTATATGATATCAACATATTTTGTCTTTTAATACCATAATAATTCAGACTTCTCTGGTATAAAGAGAAGGCCAAAATATTTTACATGGATTTTCCAGATTGCACCCCAAACTCCCATGATGTGGAAGAGATAACTATAGTCATAGTTCTGATGACTATTCCCTCAATCATGCAGATTACAACTTATCCATGTTTGACCATCTATTGCCACTTGTCTATAACTCCCTTTAAATCAGTCATAGAGGAATCACTCAACATGCTAACACCCTTCTTCTCTTTCTCATGATGTGTTCTAATTATACAGGCGCCAAGGATGCACAGTATCCCTCACTTCCTCACAAAAAAGTGCCCTCAAGGAACGGCTGAGGGACTCTGGGCAAACTACTTAACCTCTCTTCTCCTCAGTTTCCTCACCTGTAAAATGGGGAATGATAACAGCAACTACTTTACAGGGTTATTGCGAGGATCAAATGAGATAACTTATGTAAAGTGCTAGTAAATCTTAAAATGTATATATATATACATATAGCATTTTAAGATTTACTAGCATTTTACATATATATGTATATTTATTAGTGTATATATATATTAATAGTAATAAATTATCAGGATCATTATTGCTATTAGTGTTTTAATATTAGTTATTATATATAATAGTATAGAGAGTATATATCTATAGAGAATGATATATTCTACATATAATTATATAGAGAATAACATTATTCTAATCAAAATCATTAGAAAATGGGGTGTCTAATTAAAAATTCTAGTTAACTTAGTGTTACTAGATATTATCAATTTTCAAACAACTAGAATATACCATATTAAATTTATAAAATACTTAAGTATCTTACATAGCCTTTGAATAGTGGTGTTAAAGTGGGCCAGTATTGATTTAGAAAACCACAAAATTCTTTCAAAAAGCATAGAATTTCAGAGTTGTAAAGGACCATACAGAGGCCATACAGTCCAACCTATACTTGAAAAAGAATCCCCACTACTATTATTATTATTATTATTATGAATTATTGATGTTAATTGATATCAATAATGGTGACCCTAAGGCAGAGGTGTCAGCCTCTACAGCCAGCAACTACGATGTTATACAAAACAACCAATGCTACCTGGAACTGGTTTAAAATATAATTGGGAAATTTCTAACAAAATAAGTAAAATTTGTATTTGGGTCTCATACAAGCTAGAATCTGAACAGTGGGATAGCTCATCAGTTAAAAAAAATACTTCTAAAAGCTAACATAAGGAAGGCTTGCACTTTAGAAACAATCTGGGGCTTGGCCCTTTGTTCTCGGACTCATGTTAAGCAAATTTTAATAACTTCCTAATGAACTTATCCTAGTATTTTGTTGCAAGATAGCTTTCTGTATTTGTGCCTGATCCCCCAACTAGACCATAAGTTCCGTGTACTTTATATCTCCAACAATGGAGGTACACTACACCCAGTGGATGTTCAGTAAATATTTTAAATCAATGCTTTGTTTATTAAGATTGTTATTTCTTATGTATAGGTTACTGGTTTTATTATGTTTTAGTTGAATTTGATTCTTCAATTTATGTCCTCAGATCACAATGCCTTATACATAGTATGCCCTTAATGAATATTAAATTCAATTGTATCACACTGCAGAAAGGCAAAATCCTAAAGGCATTCCTAAAAAAAAATAATAACCTTCATACAGATGTAAGGGAGAAACCATTGTCAAATTGATGTGTTTGCCTACCAACCTGAGGAAACTACAGGATATGGACTCTTGTCAGTCTCTGATCAAATTGAAAAATATCCCTAACCAACCAATAGGATGTGGAGAATTCCACATCCTATGGTGGTGTCTATCAATTGATTGACTAAAGAATCAGCCACTCTTTCTTGGAAGTCTATAAAAGTTAACTAATGACTGTCTTTGGGACTCAGCTTTTGAGAACTCAACCTTCTCCTTTTTCTTTGTGTATTCCTATAAAATGCAACAAGTGAGAGAGTGGAAGTTTATTTCTCTTCTCACCTTTTGTGACTTTCTGGCACCCAACACACACACACACACACAACCACTATGAGGAAACAACGGTTGTGTGTGTGGTTTGTCCACTCTCAAAGAGGACCAAGACATCAGGGAGATGATGACATGACTTGCATTGAATTGGATTTGAGTGAGGGAGGGCTGTGAAAAGTCACCAGCCTCAATTTCTTCTCCAGAGTCATCTGGGTCCAGTGGCTAGATATAGCTCAAGATGACTGGAGATGGCTCAGTGGCAACAGTGGAGATTTTACACCAAAAGCATATGGCTATGGGAGATGTATTTGCATGTAGCCTGAGAAGGAAGTCCAAGGACATTGTTTCAGAATCCCAACCTCCTATAAAGGAAGAGGGATTCTGAATTCCTTGAGCAGCATGATCTCAAAACCTAGCCTTCTAGAAAAGAAAAAGTTTGCAGGGTAGTAATAGTCTGAGGAATTACCTCAGTTCAAGAGTTTCTGAAGTAAAGAATTAGGGCAATGGATATTTTAGAAATAGAGTTCCTGATGAATTCTGCTACACAGAGGAAGACAATAGCTCAGATGGCTACTTCAAGGCATCCTACATGGAAAGCAAAGCCAGTGCTTGACTCAAACAGTGCAGGTCTGATGGAAGGATGTTTTCCCCCTCAGTAAACTCCAAAATCTTTATCTTTGGTGGAGGGTGGGGACTGAGGACTCTAAATAACAGGATACTACTCAAAGTCATGGGGAGACTGTGGAGAACTCAATGAGAAAGAGATTCCCCAAAATGATAAAACATTTCCATGACAGTAATCCCATGTTAAATTCCCTCAGAAGGTGGGGGAGAGGAAGTGAATGGTCTACTTGAAGGCTTCATAATTTTGTATTTGTTCATGGACTTCCTCCAATTCTTTCTGCTAATGATTTTATTTCTCTTCTAAATTTTTTTTCTAAGTTCATCTTGTTTCATTTCTTCCAGGTACTCTTGTACTCTCTACTGTGTGTAGTGTAGTTACCTTTTGTTTCTGGGCTTATCTTTTTGGACATCTCTTAACTCACAATATTTTCTTATAGCATTCAGTGTCTTCTATAAACTCAGCTCTAGCCTCATTTCCTAATGTGGGACTTTGTGCTCCAAGAGGCTTTTCTTCTTTTTTCTGCACTTTTGGATGGGGTTGGTCCTGACCTTGATGTTCTGGGCTCTGACACTGATTTTCCACCTCCTCTGGTGTGTCTATAAACTCACAGGTTTTAGGTACCCAAGGATCACAAAGGGTCAGAGCATTGTGTTCTCAGAGTGCTGCAGACTTCCAGCCTGTCAAATAATCCCAAATAGACTACTGTTGCCTCTTAGCCTGGTGTCTGTGATCACAGTGGTCAAATTTCTTTGGATTTTGAATCCCATTGGGGCTTCCTTGACTGATTACTCCAGGGTTCGTGCCCCTGGGAATAGAGCACTATAGGCTTCAGGTGCTCTGAAGCATCTCTGGTCAGAGTAGGCTTCTGGCTTATTTCCTTGAGCTTATGCTGTCTTTCCTGGTAGGATTCATTTCCCAGTGTCTGAAGGCAAATGTCTTGTTGTCTGTTGTGAAGTTGTTGTCTATTTTGTGAAGTCCTGCTCTGGATGGAGAAGCTTACTGTTGTTTTGTTTTAGGTCTTGAATCATTATTTGATCTGGCACCCTTTTTAGATCTTTGCTGGAGTATATGTGGGAGATCTAGGCTTCTCTTTGGCTTTCCATACCATCATCTTGGTCCTTCCAACTTTAACTAAGTTCATTTAAAAAGAATATACTTGAAACTTGCATGATCCTGAATCTCAAAATGCATTTAGTAGTTATAACAGATGGTAGATGAGGAAAGGAGATTGGGATAAATAGATGATTTATAAATCTTAAAGTGTCATATAAATGTGAATTTTTATTACTACCCTAAGACCTACAGAAGCAGGAGTGTGCTGGTAAATGTTTAACAACCAGCTTTCTGAGGGGGAAAAATGTGCACATGACACACTTTTAAGTTTAATCTAAATGATTACCATTTTCTCTATCATTTTCTTAAGTGTAGAAGCTTAACAGAACAATAAATCAAACCTTTATTTGCTGACATCTGAGTTATAAATGCTCTCACACTATAAATTTAACAATCAGTTCTCATAAGCCAGTCAAGTTGGCTCTAGCATACCCTTGTGCTGTTGCTTCTAAATCCAAGTGGGAGCTTATTTTCTTGTCACTTCTCTCATTTTCCTTAAAGTCAAAAGAAATGGAAGGAAAGCAGTAGATAATTTGGTTAATTGAGTTGATTGTGTTCCTATAACCAAATTTTGGCTTTATAATCCAAACATTTCAGCCAAAAGATAATGGGGGTTTGGGGAAGAGGAAGTAGCAAAGATTTTTCTACCTTCATATCTCATTTGAGAAGCAGTATGGAAAAAAAAAAGACTAATACTTACTGGTTGCTGACCTAAAGCAGTTCTTTTCACTTCTCTGGGCCCCAGTCTCCATTTACAAAATGAAAGGGTTAAACTGTTGATATGCTCTCGAGGGCCTCTTCCAAATCTAAAAGAGATTGTGAGATTCTAGGCTAGCTCCCTTCTGCATTAGCTCCTGATCTTCACTCCTTACACTAGGCAACCTAATTTGCTTTTCTCTTTGTCTTTCCTCAAGTTACTGCCATTGTGTGTGTCTAACGAGGTTAATATGCTGCTGCTGTAAGTATTATCATTTGGGATATAATTATCATGTATGGTTAATCATGCACATGCTGAGAAGCTGGGTAAGTTGTTGTTTTTAACTGGAGGGGACATCTTAATGATAGTTTTTGACAAGTTATATTTATGTGAACAATATAATCACACGGAGTAGAAGCCTGCTTGGATCAGGCATGAGATAACTTGGTTGAAGATTAACCATCTATGTTTTCCAAGAGTGCCAGCATTCTTAGCCCTGAGGTACCATGTTATTTTAACAAGGGAGGAATTCAAACTCAAAGGGGTAAACTAAATTACCAGGGCCATATCACAATTGAAAGACTTGATTAGAACTTTACAGCTGTTAACTTGTCAGGGAACTAAATGTTCTCCCATGAAGCCTGGCTCAAGAGACTGCCAAATTGACTCATTTTTTAATTCAGACTTTTTTTTTCCATCATAGGGGTATATAAAAATATTTAAATCCATATCAGGGGCCTAGTCCTGTGAACTACTTCCTCGGTGGTACTTCTTTTTTTTTTCTTAGTAGAAGATATTTTATTGACCTGACAGAGAATGAAGAATGGATTTTTAAGCCTTTAAATGATCAACTAAACTCTCTTTTCCTTTCTTTTTTTTAATTTTTAAATTTATTTATATATATTTAAAGCACAGGGACTTTTTTTATTTCCCTCTCCCTACCCCTGCCCTTACTGATGAAAAACCAAGAATAAAAAATTTAATACAAATATGTATAGATGAAAAATTTCTACTGATGGCATTAACTATCAGTTTGTTGTCTAGAGATGGATAGCATGTTTCATCATAAGTTCTTTAAAATTGTGGTGATCATTGTGTCAATAAGAGCTACAAACTCTTTCAAAGTTGATTACTTTTACATTATTGCTGTTACTATGTAGACTATGCTGCTCACTTCACTTTGCATCAGTTCATATGGATCTTCCCATGTATTTCTGAAGCCATCCCTTTCATTATTTATTACAGCACAATAGTATTCCATTACATTCATATACCTCAACTTGTTCAGTCATTCCCCAATTGATGGACATGCTCTCAGTTTTCAATTATATGCCACCACAAAAAAAGAGCAGTTATAAAAATTTTTGTACATCTGGGTCCTTTTCCTCCTTCTTTGATCTCCTTGGGGTATAGCCTTGTTAGTGGTATTACAGAGTCACTGTTTAATAGACTTTTGGGCATAATTCCAAATTGCTTTCCAGCATGGTTGGACTAGATCACAGCTCCACCAACAGTGCATTAGTGTGCCTGTTATCTCATATCTCCTCCAGCATTTGCTATTTTCCTTTTTTTTTGTCATCTTAGCCAGTCTTATGGGTGTGGGAGAGTAGCTCAGGGTTGTTTTAATTTGATTTCTCTAGTTATTAGTGATTTGGAATATATTTTCATATAGCTATTAATAACTTTAATTTTTTCCTCTGAAAACTGCCTATTTGGATCCTTATAAAGGGCAGCTGTGTGGTGCAGTAGATACAGTACCAGGCCTGAGATCAGGAAAATCTGAGTTCATTCAAATCCAGCCTTAGACACTTACTAGCTATGTGACCCTGTGCAAGTCACTTAATGCTATTTGCCTCAGTTTCCACATATGTAAAATAAGCTGGAGAAGCAAACAGCAAACCACTCCAGTATCTTTCTAGGAAAATCCCGAATGGGGTCACAAAGAGTTGGGCATATCTGAAATGACTAGAAAAACGATAACATGTCCTTTGACCATCATCTGGGGAATGGTTCCTATTATAAATTTGACTCAGTTCCCTATATATTCTAGAAATGAGACTTCTATCAGATAAAGTAAAGATTTTTTTCTCCCAATTTCCTGTTTTCCCTCTAATTTTAGCAGCATTAGTTTTGTTAAAACCAGTGTTTTGGTTTTGCTTTTGTTAAAACCAAAAACAGTTCATTATAAAAGACTTCTTTTAATTTTGTATAATCCAAATAATTAATTTTATCTCCTGAAACCTCTCTGTCTCTTGTTGGGTTGTGAATTCCTCCCCTATCCATAGATCCGATAGGTATTTTTCCCTGCTTCTTCAGTAGTACTTTTTAACAACAACTGACCTTGAAGACCTGGGCCTCTTCACTATATCATATATATGAAGCTTAGAGAATAGGCAAGATACAAAACCACCTTCTTTCCCCCTTTCCTCAGCAAAAGGCAGCAGTAGAAAGAACACTACCTCTAGAATTAGAGGACCTAAATCCAAATCCTGCCTGCTACTTACTACCTGAGTGACCTTGGGTAAGTCACTTAAACTGTGGTTCATATACCAAGCAAAATGGGGCGGGGAATGTTCTATGAAAAAGATTCATAGCAGCTTTGCAGAGAACTATGTAAATCCAGTGATTAGGTGTCCCAAAACTCATTTAAAAAACAAAGTCACCTCTACTAAATAGATGCTACTAAGTACAATTAAGAAGCAGAAAAACATAGCAATGATTATGTATTCAAAGTAATGATCTTGCCTGCTTTGGACATCAGTGCTGGAAGTCTCATAAGCACTATTGTTATTCAGAACTCAGGGGTTCTCCCTTGCTATATGTATTAGAGCTGTAATTTCAAACTCCCACCTAAAAACCAATGGGCTTAATAAAGATAGACTAAAATAAACCCCATCACATATAGAAAATGTGATCTCCTGCAGTGTTAAATGGTAACTAGTCATAAGCCCAAAAATGAATGTAGATTTTGGTCATGTGGTACTGTCCCTTACACATTTAAATGTTAAGGATGGGTTACTCATGTCCACTGCTTTGCTCATTCTTTTCATTTCCTTTCATTATTTATTACCTAAGCAATGACTTCTCACTTCTTGGCTGGCCAATGTTGGGGCCATGGATCAAATGGAAATAGCAGAAAATACATTGAAATAATAGAAATGTTAACTATGGTGGAGTTGACCTCTGATCAATCCCCAGCCCAGGAAGGTAATTTTAAAAAGGGCCAAACAATGAATTATGTGTAAAGATGTGTTTGAGCACTAGATTCTTTTATGAAGTATGAAGTTCTCTGATAGAAATAGAAAGACAGTTGATATTCCAATTCCCTGAGGCAGCTTGATGATACAGTGGATAGAGTATTGGGTCTGGAGTCAGAAATACCTGAATTCAAATCCAGCCTCAGACACTCACTAGCTGTGTGACCCTAGGCAAGTCACTTGACCTCTGTTTGCCTCAGTTTCTTCAACTGTAAAATGAAGACAATAATCGCACCTACCTCCCAGGGTTGTTGTAAGGATCAAATGAGATAATAATTGTAAAGCACTTATGATAGTACTATATAAATATTAGCAATTACTAAGTATGGAGGAGTTTTTCTTGATTGAATTAGAAGGGGAACTTGGATATTGTCCTTATTGAATATTGGCTATGTCCTTTCAAATAACTGACTTTGCCAGCTCTATAGCCAATCCAAGCAAGAACCAGCCTACTAGGGACCCAACACACAAGTATAAGTAAGGCACTACCATTATTAAATAATATAGACTGATCCCTAGCTACCTTTAATAAAGTAAAACTGACACAATGAAATAGTATTAAAGACTATTATAATAGGCTACCAAGAAGGTTCCAAAAAGTTAAGAGGAGAACAGACCACTATATATCAGGGATTGAATAGAATCGGAAGAGTTGAGAGGCATCTTCCATCTTCCTTACTTGACAATGAGGAAACTAAGGTAGAAAAAGGGTAAAAGATTTGTCCAATGTGACACAGAAGAGAAAATCTGGGACTAGTATTCGGTTGCCCTGACTCCTAGGCCAGTGTTTTTGTATTTTGGGTTTTTTTTTTAACTATATCACATTGGTTATTTAGTGGTATCTTTTCTAGTGATGAGGGAATTAAAAAAAAAAAGTAGACTCTCAAGATTTCTTCCAGCTCAATGGTTCCTGATAATACAAATGAATTACTTGGCATTAACAGATGTCAATTGTGTTTACATATTATATTACTGAAAATGCTGAGTTTTCTCATTCATAAAAATAAAAACATAGACATTAAAGTAGGATTCAGCATGTTGGGTATCAGAAAACCCTTGGATTGTGAAGGAGTTTCTACCTAGTTAAACTGAGAGGCATTGAAAAACCCATCTAAACCCATTAAGATCTTTTTTAGAATAAAAATTACAAAAATTAGATGAAGGTAGGTATGGCTTCAACTGGTCTCTGTAAGTACTTTTGCTGGCAGAACAGAATTTCACTTACCAGGAGGTCTGTTAATAGCAAGGTTTCGGAAATGGCTGCCTTTGATAATTTCTACAGATAATCGTCCCGTTGTGGCATTATATGACAACCCCACCAAGAGCTCTGGCACCCCTCCATGAGACAAAGACTGTGTGGATGAAGCACTATCACTGTGAGAAACCGCAGACAGGCTGAGCTGAGACTCTCCACTCTGGCAGGAAAGAACAACAAAGAAACCATTGGGACACTTCACACTACTCTCTTTTCTATCCAGCTTACATTATGTTGGGTGAAATTGTGACATGATTTCAATGGCTGCCAAAGATTTCAAATTGTGCACTCTATGTGAATAATAATGGGGCAGGAGGACAGAATCAAGGATAAGGTCTCCACATCATCAGCCAGACACATTTGTTTAAAGATCTGTCTCTGTTCAATATTTCCTCTCTGAAAACAAAAGACCAAAAATGTTATTACCAATGTAAATCAAAACCTTGAATATACACACACAGATAATAATACATTTAATATAGACCAAAATTCCCCTTAGAGTAATTTCTACTTGAACATTTCAACAGAATTTATCTACTCTAGCACTGCCTCTCTGTTCCCTATTATTTCTTAAGGAATATAGCAATGCATGTGGTCATGATTTTGGAAAGCTATATTATAGCATACAAAACATGGGATCTCTCTTTTTTTTTAAACTTTTTGGAAGGTTGTAAATTGTATCTGTTATCTCCTTTCCCTTTCCCCCAGGAAAATAGATAAAAATGAAATTCTACAATTCATTGAACAGATTCTCACACATTTTTTAGATAAGTCAATGTGAGGTTATACACTGTAGCATCTTTGGGGATAGAAAAGTGAGGGGTAATCTGACCTTTGCTTTCATTCCACATGGACTATTTCCAGGGTGGAAACTTTCTCCACTGATGGAGTTAGGCAACTCTTTGTAACATACATGTTTAGGAGGCAGCTAGGTGACCCAATGGATAAAGTGCTGGGCCCAGAGTCAGGAAGACCTGAGTTCAAATCCCACTTCATACTTTTACTAGATATGTGATGCTGGGCAAGTCACTTAATCTCTATTTGCCTCTATTTCCTCAGCTGCAACTGTAACTGTAACTGTAAACTGTAAAGCAACTATAAAATGGGGATAATAATAGCACCTACCTGACAGGGTTGTGAAGATCAAATGAGATAATATTTGTAAAGTGTTAACTTAGCACAGTGCCTACCACATAGTAGGTACTACATAAATGCTTATTCCCTATTGCCTAGCACACTGAGAAGTTAAGTGACTTGCACAGGGTCACACAACTATTATGTGTCTGAGGCCAGTTGAACTCAGGTCTTCCTGACTCAAGGTCCAGCACTCTATCCCCTGAGCCATCTAGCTGCTTCAAAGGATAATATAGCTTATTTTACAGATGAAGAAAGTAAGGACCATAGAGGTGAATTGGCCTGTCCAATCGGCCTGTCCCTTGGTCACTAGATTTAGAATCAAAATACCATGATTGAAATCCTAGATATATTATTTAGTACCTGTGTGAACTTGGAAAAATAATTCACCTCTATTTGCCTCAGTTTGCTCATCTATAAATGAAAGTTTTGGATTAGATTGTAATCAAGGCCCAATCCAGCTCTAAATCCTATGATCCTGTAAGTCCAAGATGGGCCTAAAAAAGAAAATCAAGCTATTATATGTCACTGCAAAAAAAAGGGGGGGGGGAACCTCAATACCCAACAATAGGGAATGGCTAAATAAATTGTGGTATGCTGATGAAAAGAGGCAGTGTGGTGTAGTGAATAGAAAGCTGGTCTCACAGCAAGATAAGTTCAAGTCCCACGTCTGAAACATACTCACCATATGACCTTAGGTAAGTTTCTTTGTTTGTTTTTGTTTTTAGACTTCTGAACACCCCAATAAACTCTCTAAGACTAAAAGTTACAAAGGTGCCAATATTTATTGGTAAGGGAAATTATCCATATTGGGGGTTCCCCATACCAATTAAAGCACTAATCTCATCCCATCCACTATCATATTAATAGAATGCAAGATGCAATTAAAACCACAACATATGGACAAAACAAAGAAACTTAAAAAGATTTTTATTAAATAATGCAAAACAAAATCATTTGAACTAAAAAATGGGATAAATATAGATAAGCTGAACTGAGGAAAAAATAAGTGAGATTGAATAAAGGATTCTGATGATGAATTGGAACGAGTGAAATACTGTTACGATTTGTTAAGTGCTGAAATAATTAATTTAAATGTATGTTTTTACTAAGCAAATTTATGTTTAAAATGTCTAAAAAAGAATACCAACTTACCTACAACATTTATTCAATCAACAAGCATTCACTGCCCACTTTGTACACCAAAGTCTAGAAAGATGGAGGAAAAAAATCTCCTGCTCTTTCATATCTATCTATCTATCTATCTATCTATCTATCTATATATATATATTACTTCACCTCTTTAGATCTGTTTTCCTCATAAGTAAAATGATGGAATTTGAAGGAAAAGATGATCTGTAATGTTTTTTCCAGCTCTGATTAATAATTAATAAGACAGCAATTGCTCTGAAAGGGAAGTGGACAGCATCTCTATCTATCTGTGATTTTTGCTCTTCATTACTTCCCGTATAGTCCACACTCAATAGGAATATATTTCCTAGCTTCTTCTTCCATATCTACCCCTAAATAAACACTAAATTTGGGATTCTGTGATATCCCACCTGATTTAAACTCTGTCTTTATATTTCTTGACTCATGAATCTAACATTCTCTATACATTCCCCTACCCACTCCTGCCTACTTCCTGGGTGATATAATATTAACTTTGTGACTATTACAAAACAAATTATGATAGTAATAGGCTTCACTATACAACATGATGTAAAACATTTCAAGTAATTCTCTGCTTTAATGCTTACCCATCTTTCACATTTAAAAGTTGGATATTAAGATGCAAATTGCCCAATTCCTGAAGGTACAGAAATTTAATGAAATGCATTCCTCCCTCCCTTTTCAGCAACAGAAATTACAATAATTACAAGCAATTAATAATGTATTTATATTGTCCCATCAACAGAGCTAAGAATTTGGCCTTTAAGGTCTTAGCTCCATTCTTTTTTCCGAGGACTCATGGCAAGAGGAAAATGTGCATGATCTAACAGTCATTTTCAAACAGCCAACTTTATAAAATGGAGGGTCTCACATATAGATGCAAATATCTAGTGCTGGAGCTAACTTTTCAACTTGCAAACACAAGTGGTTCTCTTCTGAAAACCTGACATAGGAAGAAGAGAATACCAGAAGGACAAACAAACACTTTATTTGATGGAATAATCCCCAGGGTCAGAGGGTGTGCAGCCTTACCTGGAGTACCAGGCTGTCTAACTTGAAGACCCTGCCTCAGATGTACATGCTGCATTCCAGTTTCTGAAAGTCTGGTGTTTTAATTTTTTTCTAGGGAAAATTTCAATCATAAGTGAACCTCAAAGCCTATTTACTCTCCTTATGTGTTGATGTCTTGCCCTTCCATCTCTACCCTATTCTAACCACTGCTTTCACTTCCTAAAATGAAAAAAAACTGAATAAATCTATCAAGTTAATGTGAAGGTAAGCATAAAGATCCCCTGTACCATAACCAGAATTAATGGCTTACAAAATAATTGCATGTGAAGATCCAACAGAAAACTAGATAGAAGGGTCTATTGAATTCCAATGTATCTGACTGAACATGATAAATCAATAGCTAGCAACTCTAACCCCTCCAGTAAAATACTTTAAATTGGCTAACACCACCATAAATACTTACACTCATATTACTCCTTGGCTCCAAAACCAAAGTCACTTTCATTTTCCCTTCTTGGCGCAACTGGCTAAGGTGAAACAGCTTTTCTCCCATCATCTTCTCTCGGTTCATCTTGAGTATAGCATATAGACGAAACCTGACTGCGCAGCCCCCCAAATCTTCAGGCTCCAGTTTACTAAAGAATACTTTCTCTTTGAAGATTGGGGTGGGCCCTCTTTGAACACTAGTCTTACCCCTTTGCTTCTTTCTGGGAAGCAGTACAGTGTGAACTTGCCATGCATTGGCACCGCTTCGATCTTTATCTGGAATGTTCTGGGCCTTTACGATGGTCACTGCAAGCTTTTGGTTGGAAAGATTATATTCAAAGATGACATCTAAGTCCCCACACTTTGAGATGGGTTCATAGGCACTGGGAGGGAAGTGAGGAATATTGAGTCCATCGTGCTCCTGTAACAAGCAGAAGATTAAGATATAAATGGAAACAAATTTATCATTTTTCAGTAGTCAATAGAATCTTTACAAGACTGACCTATTTGCTTAGGTATTAACATGGAATTAAATCAAACACGGCTCTTTGTCAGTCATTGACTCCACCATGATTTTCTGGAGCCATTTCCAAAGTATGAAAAAGTTGAGCCCAAGTTTGAACTGATCCAGTCAAGTGTGACTGAGTCAAATGTCTCCTGCATGATCCCATTTCTTCTGAAGACTCCAATCTTGCTGGTGATGCAGGGCAGAAAACAATATAAACAGATATGTGCCTCCATATATCTATATTAACAATGCCTTTTGTTATTTTCATCATGGTCATTTCTTGATGTCTACCCTGTCATTATAAACATGACCAACAAAATGACTGTGTTAACAGTACATTATCAGGTACATTTTCAATCTACATAGCTGAAGTAAGCCAATGTTTGGTCAATACCTGATATAGCCTTCTCCTATGAATTGAAGCTGTTATAGCTTTCTGCTAAGCATTAAAACTTAACATTGATTCTGCTCACTAATAAAACCATCAAAAGGTATCATGTTTCCTATTTACAAGCCAAGACAAAAAAAAATGAAAGTCTTTATGCATATCAATGTACTAACAAAGATTTTGTTTGTTTAGATTCCTCTTCACACCATGAATTATTGACATTTTCTTCTCCCTTGATATAGCATGAGTGCCTCTCTACATTTTGTGAGTTATTTTAATTTTTAGGACCGAAAATATATTACTATAAAAGTTGAGGTTTCTTGCAAAATGAGAGGAAAGCTTTCCATATCCTTTCTCTCTGAGCATATCAACACATAAGAGTTTCTATTCAGGGACATTTATCTGAGTAAGTTTCAAGTGATAAAAGTGGTTGCTATAGAGATTGGTTTGAATAAAAATGACATGCATATGTATATGCATAAATAATACTGGAGAAGAGTCTTTGAAAGATAAGTTAAGCCTTCCCACTGAGAAACTGTCACAGTTCTCTGTTAAAATACCAAGCTTTTCTATTCTTGATTACATTGCTTGACTAATTAAAAGCCATGGATAATACAGAAATTTCATCTTGGCCAACAGAGAAAAGCTGTACTGTTGGATAGAGTTCTAGATTGGGTTTCAGGAAGAACTAGGTTCAAATCCTCCCTTAGTGACAGTTAAGTCAATGAATCAATAAGCATTATTAAGTACCTTTTATGTGCCATGCACTACGCTAGAGCTCTGGGATTGAACGAAAAACTGAAATAGTCCTTCCCCTCAAAAAAAAGAAGTTTATTAGGAAAGGTGATCTGTACATTCATTAGTATATACAAGGTAATTTTTTTTGAGGGGGGATGCATTAGTAGCTTGATTGATCAAAACAGGTTTCCTATAGAAAGTGGTGTTTGAAGGAAATTAAGAATTCTAAGAATCAGAGACAAGGAGGGAGTGCATTTTCAAGCTGAGGAGATAACCAGTACAAAGGCATGGAGAGGAGATGTGAAGATTTTTGTGCAGGGAACAGAAAGGAGGCCAGTTTCACTGGAACATATAGAACAAAGATGGAAGTAAGGTGTAAGAAGACTGGAAGAGTAGGAAGGAGTCAAGTTATGATGAGCATTAAAAGCTGAACAAATGATTTTATATTTGATCCTGGAGGTAACAGGGAGCCACTAGAGTTCATTGGAGAATGATGGTGATGACATGGTCATATCTGCACTTTAGAAGGATCACTTTTACAACTGAGTGGAGAATTGTTAAGAGTGGGAAGGAGGCACAGAGACCAATAAGCAGGCCATTGCTATAGTCTGGGTGTGAGGTGATAAGGGCCTGTACTAAGGTAGTAGCAGTGTCAGAAGAAAGAAGAAGGCATATACAAGAAATATTGCATAGATAAAGACCAACAAGACTTGGCAAAGATTGGATATGGGGCGTGAGAGGGAGTAAGGAGTTGAAAATAACACCTAACTGTGACTGGAAGGACAGTGGTACCATGGAGAGTAATAGGGAAATTAGTAGCAAGAGAGGAGGGTTGAGTGGGAGATCATTAGTTTAGTTTTAGACACATTGAGATCAAGATGTCAATAAGACATCAAGTTTGAGATATCCAATAGGCAGTTAGAAATGCAAAAATGAAGATCAGGAGAGATGTTAGGGATAAATAAATAAGTTTGAGAACCATCTGAATAGATATGAAAATTGAATGCAAGGGAGCTGATAAGATGACTTAGGGAAATAGTATGTTGGGAGAAGATATGAGGGCCAAGGACAGAGCTTTGGGAGATACCCAGAGGTCCAGCAAAGGAGAAGGAGAATGATATCAATCAGATAAGAGAACTAGAGGAGAGCAGTGTCACACACACACACACACACACAGAGGGGCAGAGCCAAGATGGTGGAGTAAAAGCAGTGACTTGCTTGAGCTATCCCCCAAACCCCTTCAAATACCTGTAAAAAAATAGCTCTAAACAAACAAAAAAAATACTAAAGAGAAGACAGCTTCAAAGAGAAGAGGATAATCAACCATGTCAAAGGCTGCAGAAATGTCAAGGATGAAATCACTATAGCACTAACTTCATATATTTGTTATATGGATCAAAAATCTCAAAATGAGGTAAAGCAAAGGCATGGTAATGCTTTTATATAAGAAATCAAGATGTTCATGTAGTAGATATAAAGAGACAGTTGAAGTGTGAAACAAACTGTACTGTAACCTTAATACAAAAGAACTAATGAAAGATATTTGAAAGGAAACTGCTACATTGAAACAGAAACTCTGACAGTAAAGCCCAACTTGCTTCCTAATAAGAATAGAAAGCTCTTTAAAAAGGTATTGCTGTGGTTAAGGAGATACTGTAAATAGAAACCACAAATTAACATTATCAATGTTGTATTGTATTTTTACTTATTTTGTTAAATATTTCCCAATTACATTTTAATCTAGTTCAGGTTGCTAGTTTGATAACTATGGAAAACCATTCACCAACTTAGGTACATATGTATAAAGATTGATAGTTTATAATAGAGCAAGAAACATCCAATCTATCTAACTAACCTAAATTATAATGCGGCAGAATAGGAGAAATTAACTTCTTGTAGCCAGATAAAGTTCCTGATTGATTTTTTATTTAAATATAATAGTCCTTTGTATTTTCTATTTGTACATGCAATGTTATACAGATGTTGTTATTACACTTAACTATTATTTTGTTTGTCAGTATAGTTTTGCTGTTTTTTTCTCCTTGAAAGTAATTACGTAATGTGTGCATGCTTTATGCTTTGTGTATGCAAGTGTGGATACATATATTTATTTCACTATATTAAATGCATACCTTGTTAAGTGCTGCTTTCCATTATGAAATGTTTATTGTATATAATACCAAGGTGGATTTGATGGACTCCAAGTGGTTTTCCAAGAGACTAAAATTTCTCTCCACAGGGAGAAATGTAGCACCAGCTTCAATAGCACCTCTCACAGAGACTATTATTTTATCTTTAAAAGGAGATGGAGGGAAGTGGAGCAAACATGGCAGAGAAAAGGCAGGGACTCACTCAAGCTCTTCCTAAAACCCCACCAAACAATTTTAAATAATGCCTCCAAACAAATTCTAGAGCAACAGAATCCACAAAAGGATGGGGTGAAACAATTTACCAGCTCAAAAAAACTTAGAAAGTTGACAGGAAAGATTGGTTGTATCAGGATGAAAATGAAGCTCAGTCCAGCACAAGCCACATTCCAGCAAACCAGCAGTAAGCCTTGAGGGCAACTGAATCAGTGGTGACAATGACATTTTCCTGACCTCTCAGCTCACAGATAGTAAAGGGGTCAGACAACTGGTCAGAAAGAGATTACAGGAGTCCCTTTGCTGACATCAGTAGCAGGATTCTGTTGCATTACCCATACTGATCTGGGTCACAGTCCTGGGTCTTAGTCTCAGGGCAAGGAGGAGCACTAACACATCAAAGCTTGTGGCTACAGAGAAGCTGAGACCCTGGTCACAGTTCCAGGGTAGAAAAAAGTCCTTGTGGTCACTCATAGACCAGAACACAGACCAGGAGAGCTGTAAACACACCTCTCCCTAGATCATACCACCTTAAAAGAAATGAAAACTTACAGTTCCCCAGAATTATCTCTGAAAACACCTGCACAAAAAACCAGAAGTTTGGGACAGTGCCCCCTCCATTACAGAAGCCAAGAAATACAGAAATTACAGAAATCAAGAAATAGTCTGGAAAATGAGCAAAGAGTAGAAAAAGAACCTGATTAGAAAGTTACTTAATGACAGGAAAGATCAAAACACAAACTCAGAAGAAGACAATAAAGTCAAAACTACTATATCCAAAGCCTCAAAGAAAAATAGGAATTGATCTCAGGCCACGGAAGAGTTCAAAAAGGATTTTTAAAATCAAAGAAGAGAGGTAGAAGAAGAATTGTGAAAAGAAATGAAACATGAGAAATGAGATGCAAGAAAATCATGAAAAAAGAATCAACAGTTTGATAAAGGAAGCACAAAAAAATGAAGAAAATAATGCCTTGCAAAACAGAATAGGCCAAATGGTAAAAGAGGCACAAAAACTCAATGAAGAGGAGGATGTCTTAAAAAGCAGAGTTGGACAAATAGTAAAAGATATACAAAAATTCACTGTATAGAAAAACTCTTTGAAAAGTAAAATTGTCAAAAAATTGAAAAGGAGGAGCAAAGCTCAAGGAAGAAAGTAATTCCTTAAAAAGTAGAATTGGGCAAGTGGAAACTAATGACTTTATGAGACATCAAGAAACAATAAAACAAAGCAAAAGGAATGAAAAATAGAAGACAATGTGAAATATCTCATTGGAAAAACAAATAACCTGGAATATAGATTCAGGAGAGATAATTTTAAAATTATTGGACTGAAAGCCATGATCAAAAATAAGAACTTAGACATCATCTTTCAAGAAATTATCAAGGAAAATTGCCCTGATATTCTAGAACCAGAGGGTAAAATAGAAATAGAAACAATCCACCAATCACTTTTTAAAAGAGATCCCAAAAAGAAAACTCCTAGGAATATTATAACCAAATTCCAGAGGCCCAGGTAAAGGAGAAAATATTGCAAGCAGCCAGAAAGAAACAATTCAAGTATCATGGAGCCATAGTCTGGATAACACAAGATGTAGCAGTTTCTGTATTAAAGGATAGGAGGGCTTGAAATATTATATTCTGGAGGGCAAAGGAGCTAGCAGTACAACCAAGAATCACTTACCCAGCAAAACTCAGTAGAATCCTTCAGAGTGAAAAAAAATGGAAATTCAATGAAATAGAGGACTTTTAAGCATTCCTGATGAAAAAGTCAGAGCTGAATAGAAAATTTTACTTTCAAATACAAGACTCAAGAGAAGCATAAAAAGGTAAACATAAAAGAAAAATCATGAGAGATTGAATAAGATTAAACTGTTTACATTCCTGCATGGGAAATGATACTTGTAACTACTAAAAACTTTCTCATTATTAAAGCAGCTGGAAGGAGTATACATAGAGAGCATGAGTGTGAGTTGAATGTGATGGGATAAATATCTGAAAAAATTAAGTGG